>NC_056725.1:1494220642-1494550642 GCF_019279795.1 Protopterus annectens | reverse complement strand
CACGTAGAGTTGACTTATGTAATATTTTAGTTGATTTGAAGCTTTTTGTTAGACGCTTGAATCTTGCTTTTTATTTTAAAGGTCAATCTCAGACTAATGAAGGGCTTTCTAGGCCTAACACATTTAACCCACCCTTAAACCCACTGTTAAAATTATTTGAAGGTTTGGTGGAGGCAGATTTGAGACTTTTGTTTGATCAGGTCTCACACACCATCAGTTAATTTTAGACCAGAACTTGGTCAGTTAATCAAGAGGCTTGGTGATGAAGACATTCGGGTAATGAAGCCAGATAAGGGTGGAGGCGTAGTTTTAATGTATAACATGATATACGACACCCACATTCACAATATGTTGCAGGATACTGTGCGTTATGAACTGGTTTCTAGGAATGAATTGAATTTAGCACATTCTAAAATTTCTTATTTACTCATGGATCATTTATTACAGGGTGTGATAAATGAAAAACTATATAATTATCTCTATGTTAGAAACCCAAGGATACCTGCAATGTTTGGAATTCCCAAGACACACAAGGGCTTAGACCCTTTGAACTTTAGACCTATTGTCTCAGGAGCTGGGGGAATAACAGAGCCCTTAGGAAAATTCATTGATTTTACCATCAACAAATTTGCTTTCACTTTACCTCATGTTTGCAAAGATTCATGGGACTTTCTCTCAGGCATCCAGCAAAATCTCTATAAACCAGAGCTTTTAATGGCCACTATTGACATAGTTGAATTATTCCCCAGTATCCCTCATGCTGTAGGGCTGGGATGGTTCAACAATATTCTAGCTGCTGAATCTGGGTTAGGGTCTAACACGATTGGTTTATTGGTTGAATTTATGGAGACTGTCCTAGAAAACAGTTTCATCTATTTTAAGGGTGACACTTACAAACAGAAAAAGGGTGTAGCAATGGCACAGCTTGTGCTTCTAGTTATGCAAACATAGTGTTACACCACTGGGAAAACAAATTTGTTTTTTCCACGCATTGGTTCAACATATCACCCACTATAAACGATACCTGGATGACATTTGTTTGTTATGGGATGGCTCTTTAGATCAAGTCTTAGACTTTATGGTTTACATCAATTCTACCACTCCCTTTCTATCTTTTACTTACAAAGTAAATAACGATTATTTGCATTATCTTGATGTTGCCCTTCTTAAAGATGTCAGTAATGGTACTTTTCAATCTAAGATATATAGAAAAACTCCTTTTCTAATTCCTACCTACATTTCAACAGTGGCCACCCCTTCCATCAGAAGAAGGGTATTGTGAAGGGTCAACTTATACGTGCTTCAAGGATGTGTAGCACAATGGAGCTTTTTCTTGAAGAGGTTAACTTGCTAAAGCAACTTTTTGATGAAAGGGGTTACCCAGCACATTTGGTAAGTAATTTGGCTGAAGTTACTGCTGGTAGGGAGGCTACTTACTGCCCTCTGTTAGGTAAGGGGGCATCTGGTGGAATTATTTCAAAACCATCGGAACAGATTGAATACCAAAACAGTTTTGTATACACCTTTTCTGGTGATTCCTTAAAAATTGAACAATCAATTAAAAAATATTGGCCAATTTTGGTACAACATGATGATTTCAAACAGATTGTTAAGGAGCATCCCCGTTTTATTAAGAAAAGGGACACGAACCTCAAGGGTCTCTTTGAGATCAGACCTGGTGTGGACAATAAAAGGGTTTATTCGAAACTTGGAACATATAAGTGTCGTTCATGTAAGCAATGCCCTTATGTGCATAACGACAGTTCATTTTTCATTCCCTCTAGGAGGTTTAAATTCAGGGCTGAACACCATTACAACTGTGGTGCGAAAGGAGTTGTCTATTTAGGTTTTTGTACTCAATGCTCCAGTTTTTACGTAGTTAAAACTTAGAGAACCCTTAGGAGAAGGATATATGAGCATCTTTATGATGTTTCCAAGAAAAAGGAAAACAATGCTTTTTTTAAGCATCTTAGCACATGCCCTAATATGCAACTTAAATTTTTAATCCTAGAGCAAGTCCTACATGACAGTAGAGGGGGTGATTGGGAAACCCGACTTGAATACAAGGAACTGTTGTGGCAGCTCAAGTTGAACGCAACTAAGCCTCCTGATTTAAATGACAGTATTAGTATTATGAGTGTTTTGAAACTGAGGAGGGCCAAGTTATGATTTTGTTCATTATAAAAAAAATTTTAGATGGGTTGTTCATTGCCAGTTATTTTGGACAACATTTTGTTTTGAGTGGATGTTTCAAACTTTGGTTAACTTTTCATATGATTAACAGATGTCTTAGAAACCAATAATTCTTAATAGATTTTTTAGACATAAAAATAATTTTTTAAGACTGTTTTTAAGTTTTTTAAGCTTGTTTGTAGCTTTATAAAACAGTCATACATGCTTTATTACGAGTTGTAATTTAAACACGTTTTTACATTATTTAGTACAATTTTGTGGGTTATTAGACATTGTATAATTTCATTGAATGAATGAATTGCTGTTGGCACTTTAACATCTGATTTGCATATTTTATTAGTTGCTATTCTAGTCACATGATTTAGGTTAGAAAGTACTTAAGCCTTGAATTTTTAATCATGGTTCATCTTGAAAAAGCCTGGTATGCCTCCAGGCGAAAGCGCTTGATGTGGAATTTTTATCATTTCATTAAAACAGAGTTTTATTTAAGTCATTTTGAATTTTTTGTTCCTGTTGAGCCTTTGGATATATCATTTTGTTCTTGGTCTGGTTCGGATCTAATTTGGTTAAGGAGTTATACAGCACAACAAAAGCCCTGGACCCGGATATGTGTGTGTGTGTGTGTGTGTGTGTGTGTGTGTGTGTGTGTGTGTGTGTGTGTGTGTGTGTGTGTGTATTTATCTATATATTTTTTTAATTAGAGTTAATATTATGTAGAAGTTGGATAGTGCAGTTTTAGGATTCTAATATTTGTAAACTTGTTCCTAGTTTATAAGTTGCAGCTTTTATATCCACGCGGTTTTGCTTGCCTTAGTTATGGTGCATATTGGAATGATCCTGGGTGCTTACTTTTTTTCTCTCTCTAGAGATGATTCAACAGTGATTGCTTAGTATGAAATGAAATATCACTAGCACAGATAATTTATCTGCAATCCTTATGATGCTAGTTTCAAAGAGGGTACATTTACCTCTTGTGGGATATGGTCTACTACCTTCTCAGAAGCAGTTGTGTTAGGTTGATTAATATTTCCCCTGGTATGTTCCTATGTTGAATAACTTTTGCAGTCAAGGTTTAAGCCACCCGCAATTACTGTTAAACACCTTTTGGTATGTCATAGCACGTGGTTTATGGTTTATTTCATTAGTCTGATTTTGTGATGAGATATAGACTGATGCTATGAAAGGCTTTGTTTTATCCCCATGCATTGGCTGTATTAGGGTCCACTTTGGACTGGAGTTAGAGGAAGTATTTGCAGTTGTTAGGGTGACATTGAGTTGGCTTTCTTTTCTACTGGCATTATGATCTGTTATTCTATTTTTTTTCCCAGGACAGTTGTCTGTGTATATGTAGCATCTCTTTGTATGTCTGGTGACATCCAACTACCATTTTTTAGCCATAATTCTGCTAAGGTAATTATTTTGTCATTGTTGATTGAGAGCCATAAATCCTGTTTAACCTGTTAATACTCTTTTGGGTTACATTATGTGGTCTATAGTTTAGTTGTATGTCCCCTGCTTGATAAGAGCAGTAGGCGAAGGTAAATCAGTATAATCTATCTTGTATGTATGTGTGTAAGTGTAATGCCCAAGTTGCTGTATACTGGTGGCTAGAGAGAACACATGGTGGTGGATAGAGAATACCTCAGGCTTGAGCCCTGTACCTTTGTTGCAGGTGTCAAGGGCCTGAATTCCCTACCCACCACAATTTGTAAACAAATTGCAGATTTTTGCCTCATATTTGTTCTGTTTTGTTCCTCATAAAATCTGTGGTTTTCTGTATTTTTGTTAACTGAGGCAGTCAGTAGAGCAGTGGTGTACTGGCAGTGTTGTTGCCTGATCGCTGCATGTTCTTTGGTTTGCTTCTTGGCTGGGGTGCATTAGCTTTTGTTCCAAGTCAGACTTTCCTGGTTAACAAATGTTAAATAAATAAAAATAACAGGCATGAATTTCAGACTTCATATTCTTCAGAAAGTACACAGTAACACAAAACCTTTTATTCTAGCAATTTTCTAAGTTTATTACACGGGTATTTATTCCCCCATTATTGGTTTTGTTCAGGTTTTTTGTGCTAAGGTTGAAAGCTATGGTGAGAACTGAATTCACTGAATATGTTTGGGGGCTGCATTCTCCCATTACTGGCTTTGTCTATGTGTTTTTTTGCTAAGAGGTTGAGAGCTATGGAAATGAATTTGCTGAATATGTTTGTGGGCTATTTTCCCCCATTATTGGCTTTGTTTAGGTGTTTGTGCTAAGAGGTTGACAGCTATGGTGAGAACCAAATTCACTAAATGGTAGCCATTTAAGTTTAAGTCTTCCTCACTTTCACAAAACAGATGATTTGGCATAGTGGTATATTGCAATGACTGTTTTGCACAGTGTCCTGAGTTCAATACTTGGCAGTGAAATGTATGGTGGTAACACAGCATTTTATTCTAGCAACTTTCCAACATTATGCAAGCAATATTTAAAATGTGTCCCTGTTTTTTTGGCTTTTGTCACCCCCCCCCCCAATACATTTTGGCTTTTTCCAGATTTCTTGTGCTGCAAAGTTCAGAAATATAGCTGCATGTCAAGTAGATTTTACAAGAAGCTGAGAGCTGCAGGGAACAAAAGTTTAGTGCTGCTTATGCTAAGTTTGCTTGCATTGTTAATAGCACAACAGGTAGGGTGCTTGTGTTTGATGCAGAAGGCTGTGGGTTCTACTCCCAGAGTAGGTAGATGCATTGCTGATACTATACTGTGTTATAAAGAGGGTGAATGCTGCAGTCCTTCTTGACGAAGATTCCTAGTAACTATGAACCTGTTATCAGTCTGCTATCCATTCCCTGTTGCAATATTACTTTTTTTTTAATGCAACATAGGCAATTTATTCCTCAAGGGCAACGGGCACTTTATTTGTAGATGAAACAATGAAATATAAATTTGATTGATAGCGGCAACCTCTTCATTGGTTACAGATTTCTTAATGTGGAATTATTTAGATGACTTTTACTTCTTCAGAGATTGTGCATATTTACTGATACTGGTGGATTGTAGAATTTGAGTAGACTTTTATGATGGAAATATTCTGAATTGGGCAGTTTTGTCATTACTGGTGCATGCATTTTGTTTCATTGTTTAGTGGAAAAATGTTCAAAACAATAAATGTAAAACACCCTCTAACAACTGTACTGTATTGTACAAGGAATATAATTTAATACAATCAGGAAGGTGTATCAAAGAGCACATGTATGTTTCGTGTGCAAGGGGCCTATGATTTGAAAACAGCCCAAAGTTAATCTTTATCTGCCACTGGCAAAATGTATTTTCTTTGAATGTGGGTTCCAATGCTGTTTCAATGAATATGAATTTCAAGGGCAGGGAAGTTTTAATGCTAAGTCTGTTTTCATTGTGAGACTGCATTGCTTTGTTTAGCAGATGTCTTAGTGTTTGTGCTGTAAAATGCAAAATACAATTTTCAAATGAAGTCCAAATCATTGTAGAAGTAAAGCAGTATGCACATTAGTGTTTATGGTAAATGGGGTGAAATAGCCAAGTAATGGTTCATTGGAATGGCTGCAGGGGGGAGTCTCCATTCGACCATGATTTTGTGAGGGGGAAAGAAAGCAAACTCAAAGACAGCCCGGCTGAACTATACATCTCAACTATCCAGATTTTTACAGAATTAATAGATTTTTGCTTTTTATTTTTGGTTTGTTCCTCATAAAATTTGTGGTTTTCTGGCAAATCATTAAGGAATTAAGTCACTAAATAATGACAGACACTGAGTTTCAGACTTCATAATCTTTAGAAAAATGGATGCTAAAGCAAGACCTGTTATATTCTATCAACTGTCTCAGTTTATACAAGAGCAATTTATAGTACTGTTTATATGTTCCCCCAATATATTTGGCCTTGCCCAGATTTCCTGCATTAACAGGTTGAGAGGTACGTGAAAATAAATTGCTTTATAACATAAGGCATATCCAAACCTCTCAACTGGCCCTGATTTTGGCTCAAAATGTTGCTCTTCCCCTAATAATCCCACCGCAAAATAGCAATTTTGGAAGAAAACGTGGAGGGTTTACAATTAATAAATAACTGTAATAATCAGAGTTACAGATTACCTTTATTTCAGAAATGCATGTAGATTGGTTTATTTTGTCAGCTGCGTAAGCTAGCAGTACTAATATTAAAAAGTGTCCCTTTTTTGACAGGTTCCCAGCTGTATTGTGTGGCTATTTTATATTTTTACATCACATTTTTGGTCCATTTTTCATAAAATTGTGTTTTTTTGGCAAATTAGTGACAAATCTTTAAAGACTGAAGTTAGAAAATAATGGCAGACATTTGAGTTTCAGATTTCACACCCTTCAGAAAATTCGTACTAATGCAAGATCTATTATTCTATTATCTTTCTAAGTTTATAAGAGCAATATTTAAACATTGTTCCTATTTTTGGGCCTTTGTCCCACTTCTGTGTATGGCTTTGTCCAGATGTCTTGCTCTGAGTTTAAGGTATGACAAATGTGTCAGGGCCAGCACAGTCAGACAAAGATATTTCAAATTGTGACATACTTGTTGCATCCCACTCCCCCATGTAGTGACTCTGGATGTGTCCAAGCAAGGCAAGGAGCAGTTATGCAGTGTAAATGTGCAGAGTATTCCCCTATCCAAGGTAGACACAAGTACTACAGTGGCTTTTCATCTGTCCTTGATTTTGCAGAATGTTCTGGTTTCTGTCATATTTTTATACTGTTGATTTATGCTTATTATTATTCAGAAAGTGCCTGTTGCTCTGTGTTTAAGTAGCAATGCTTTAATGACCTTCAGGTAAGCTTGTCTGAGACTGTAAGATGCAAGTAAGCTTTAATAAGCATGCTGTTAAAGAACTGCCAACATTGAAAGCCTTTCTGTTGTTGCCATGCAGAGAATACTTACATAACTAGATAACGTATAAGCCTTGGGTATTGAAATGCATATGACAGTATTTGTAAAAAAGGACAGGATTACATCATTTTAAAAAGCTCATTACATTTGTTGGAGACTTGCAGTCATCTTTGCAGGCTTTAGCTGTAAACTAAACAGAATGCCAATCTATCATGTGTGGTCCATACCTGTGCAATAATCCTTTAAGCAATGTATCTTGAGCTTGTTTCTTGTTTGCCTTTCATTTTTTACTTTGATCATGTTTTCCCCATGAAACAAGAAGACAGTTGTTGTCAGGCAGCAGGTCTTTTTTGGATAAGAAACATTTTTACAAGTGGGGCTATCACATTGATTGCTACTTTCAGCATGTTATTTGGTACTTTAATAAAGCTGAATATAAATTATAATTAGAAATGCAGTGCAAGGAGAAGTGGTTTGAGTTGAGTGCTGCTTGTTTTTCTTATACTTGATTTTGACTGGCATTCCAGTAATGTATTTAAAAAGTAATTTATTTGTTCATGCCTCACACCCTTTTTGTTTCCATCTAGATATTAAGTAAGCTGTCATGCAGCCAGTGCATTGAATTTTTTTTTTCTTCTACACTTCATTTTGTCTTGATTGGACTCTCATAATAACGGTTTGGCACCCAGGGCAGCATATTTAATTAAAGTTACAGTTGTTGTGGTTTTGAGCATGGCTCCACCCCATTCTAGTTGGCCACACCCCTTCCCATTGACCCCCCACCCACCCATTCAGCTGTCTCCTGCAGCCCCCCTTTGATTTGAAGTCACCAGCCACCACTGTCTACAGATAATACATGCAATCTCCGTTGTGGCTTTTGTATTATTATGCCTTTTCTGCCAGTTTGCAGAAATTTCATCGGTGATAGTGCTACACTCCGAATCACTCTCTTTGTTATTAATGTTTATCGACTTAAGTACATATTTAATGGGAAACCTACAATCTGTAGTGTCCTATTACAGTGATAATTAGAATGCAATTCCAGGAAGATCTTTGTCACTGTGTGTGTTACGTCAACACTAAAAAGAGAAGGAAGGTGGGGACTGCATATCATGTCAACCTTTAACCTTTTCTCTGAGTTAGCTTGACCTCTAGAAGTAAGTATAGCTAAGCATCCATTTTGTGTTAGATAAGTTTTGTCTTTTTTTTACCCTTGGTATTGACCTGTTTAAGTTTGTGATATACACAGTTTTAGAAGTTGTGGGAGATAATTTTTGTTTGCCAGACTGAAGGACATGATCCTTCATAGTAATTCCAGTATTCAATGACTGATACAGTAGAAGAAAACTAGCAAAAATATATATATCTCAAATGATAAACGATTTTCTTTATCCGCAGTGTATAACAAGTAGACACTAGTTGCTGAAGCTCCATAGTTTCAACTACCTACCTACCTTTGGGTCGAGACACAGATGTATGAGACGGTAGCACTGAATTTAGGCATGAAAAGTTCTGAAACATACCTATGTTACCCAAAATATGTAGAATGGAAATAGTGTTCTTAATTTATTCATCCAGATAAAGACTTTAAAAAATATGCACCCAAAGGTACTACATGAAAAGAATCTGTATACTGTAACTGTGTCATAGATAGTTGATTTCTGTTATACACTAACCACATTATCAAGATTTATCTGTAATCAAGCTGCACCTTTCAGTCAATAAAATTATTTTCAGTACTCAAATTGGTCCAAAAAGTGACCGTCATACAAAGACTAACAGTACAAGCCATGACGTAAAAATGAGCATAAATATGATCACAAACTGAATTATGAATAAACATACAAACAGACTCATACTCACACAGACACACACACACACACACACACACACAGTCATATTTGCATACATGCAAATTTGTACCACAGCCATTTGTACATCCCAAAGCAATAAATAATACTTAGAAAATAGTAATTAATGAAAAAGCAGTGAGAACATAACAAAATCCAGACTCAGGTAACCACAATTTTACCTTTCTATAAAAAAGCAAACAAAAATAGCTACTTAAATTTTAAAGCCTAGCCCATGTATTTCTACTCTGAGAAGTCGGTAGCATTCCTGTGAATAATATGGTAAAGCACGTTTGTTAAACACACTCCAGTTGAATGTGACTTTTCAATGTTGGGTTTTATAATTTTCTCTGAAGTTTTACAAAACTTGAAATACTTGTAATTGAGTGTAGGGGGGGGGGGGCAGGATGCCTTCTCGTCTAATGTGGATGCAGATGTAAAGGTCCCCACTGAAATCACAGCATCTGGAATTTTCATTTGATTGGTTTGACTGAACAATGACTGAGCATTTGATTTTATTAGCCCAAATCACTGTCTGTCTTCTGCTGACTTAAGAAACCCTGTGGCAGATCACATCACTAATCCACACAACTAAGAATAATTGCCCTTAGCCACAATGTCCAAAATATATAAAAAAATGAAATCATATGAATAATGACTTTAAAATTAATTAAAGGGTTATGTGGTAGTCAGGTGGAAATATGACTAATATTTTGTACTTTTTAAGTATGATATTCATTAACTTGCCCTTTACTGATATAGTGTAAGCAAAGCTTTTTATTAATCTTGGCTCTCAGCAGACCAATGTTCTGCAGCAAACCTATGATTTCATGTTGCAGAAATTGCTTATTTTTGCATTGCTCTGTGATTCTGTTCTTATAAGCTGCCACAATGAAATAAAATGACCATGATATTTCAGCTTTCAAATCAATATGACTTAGATATATTATAACATGCATCTATGTTATTCACCCATACTAACTTTTATATGTTCCTTGTACAGCTACAGAACTATAGTGCACTTAATTTTGAAGATTTCTTAGAATGATTTCCTTAAATAAATTGAAATACTATGTGTTAAAGAAATAAGAGCACATATATGTATGTCTACTGCTTCTACACAAGTCACAGTTCACCCAATTTTGTTTGTTATAAAACAGGACTGAGCTGAACATTGATGTGTTAAATGATATTTCAACTGTCTTTACTAAAAACGATCAAAGCAGGATAAAGTCCCTTTAGCTCAAATGCACAAAAATCATGCATGCAATAGCAGTTTATATAGCTGCCTATTAATGTGGGCATTTATTTACTTTTTTCTTCAGATATTCTGATGCTCATTTCTCTTTTGCTAAGTGTATAAGCAAAGCAGAAATCTGTCTTTGCCTTGGACTTGGTTAGTCCTGAAGACTATAGCACACTAACTGGCTGAATGCTAATGGCCTTGAAACAATAAACAATGAATTTAAGAACCAGGATTTGTTTTTTCACAAATCACCATGCAGATTGCTACTCTAACCTTTCACTTTGATCCTCCTGAGCTGGTTTCTAAATCTATGTCACACTGATCTCTGTAAATCTCTAGAAAAGTCACCAGGGGCCCATAAATGCCATAAAATAAACTATAATCCAGGATTCTCCTTGCAGAAAAAGATACTATGTGTTGTGCATCAAGAATAACTAGCTATTCCTCATGACTACAGTCTGGTGACTTTATTTTTTAAGTCAGAAGAATGATATATTTTTGGACTACCAGAAACAGAAATGAAATAGTTGAAATAAAAAAAAAGGCTTTGTCATTTTTCTATCACATTGATTTGTTCAAAACATACACACACACACACACACACACACACACACACACACACACACACACACACACACACACACACACACACACATATATTTTATGATAGCCTGAGATTTTCAGTGTAATTGCTAAATGTCAGGATTTGAATGTCAGTGCTTAGGATAATAGTGAAGACATTATTGAGTTGCCCTCCCTGTGATGCAGAGGGATGAAGTTCTGCTTAGGACCTTTGTCTGACTATTGATGGGTATTGAAAGCCATGGCTGAGGGAGTATGTGGCCATTACTGGGTTGCCTATCCTGGTGGAGGATTGCATATCAGCCACAGCCTGTGTGACACCTAAGGGAACAGAAGGTATTACACCCATGAGTCTGCTGACTATACTTTGCCTAGAGCTGCTTTGTTTACAGCAGCCCAAGAAATAGCATTCATGAAGAGGTACATGTCCTTCCCAGAGGGTGGCCACAAGTGTGGAGCTGGGATGGGATACCTCGTGGGCCACTTCAAACTGTTTAAATCTGCGTTCTCTTAGTTGAAGTAATGAGATGATGAGGCTCTCTAGTCAGGGAATGAACAGGCCATAGGAGGCTCTCACCCATTCTGGTAGCTGCCTGTTTGTCACCCCAGGACAGGAACAATTGAGTCAGTGATGTGATAGAAAAGGAGCTAGCGAGCAAAGCATACTGGATGGGACAAAAAGACAATGCTAGTCAAAATCTGAATTATTATGCTCCGCTGTATATTTGTTATACTGGATCTTTATTAGAATAGTTAAGCTGGATCTTTGTAATCTAGGGGGCACAGCCGTGTTAGAGGCATCAAGGTTCATGTAGTCCAAGAATGGGAGCTTCAAAATGGTTGCTGATATGTACAATATGTTGCCCTGCAGCTGGGTGAGGGGTTGTGCTATAAATATATTACCATGTTCCCTGAAGTTTCAGACTCACACAGTCTCACAGATACACACAAATAAATTAAATAAAGACAGCTATCACTTTGACACTGATCTATCATCTCCCCTTCAACCTAGGTAATAAATGCATTTCTTCATTTCTATGCACCAGTGATCACCCCCTCTTTATTATATCTTCCAAACAACTTAGCTGTAGAACATCTTCTCTCTTACAGATAAAATCATGGAAACAAAACAAAAAAATGCAGACAATTTTAAACACACCAATTTAACCACTATATCCTGTATACCATAATCAAACATTCAAACTTTTCATGAGTCCATTATTATATTATTATTTATTTACTTTTTCTGTGATACATGAAAACACTGCTTATGCCAAATATGCCATAAACAGGTGTCTGTGAGTTTAATTACATCATCCATACAAGGCAGGGATAAAGAATCTTTGTTGTGATATTTACCTAATACTAAGCTTCATTAGAAATCTTGCCACTTTGTGAGCCCAGAAAAATCATTGTCATTCAGCACAATGACTACCATAAACAGGAGCAGGTGATGAATTCAATGGATGTAGAAAGGTTATAAAAGTAGAATTCAACTCCTGCCAAGAGATTTGGGCAAATGAATAAGTAAGCTTCTGATTCTTTATTTCAGTTTGAAACCAGGTTCAAAGCTAAAGGAGGTATTTCTTATTCTTTCTGTTAGACATTCTTTCAGGCAGGGTAGAAAATTTAAACCATACAATTTGATGAAATGAAGAAGCTGATATGATACATGTAGCATGTAACACACAATACAAGTCTATACATACACAAGTAAACAAGTGGATTAAGCAACTGAAGGCCTCTCTTAGCATTAGAGTTATACATAATATCACTTGCTTTTTAGGATTAAGGTAAAAGATTGAAATAAAATAAAATTCAAAGGAGATTTGTCAAATGAAAGAGGAAAATTGAAAACTGCTGACAAATTCACAAGCGTTAGAAATTGCAATATGAAAATATGCCTTCCTCATGAAATATAATTTAAATGTTTTGTACTTCTGAAGGGAAACTCTACCTAATGTCATTTGTAATTGTCATTTGTTGATCAAATACCCCCTGGGGCATTAAGATTCTTCCAAGAAACATAAACTTTTGGTTATTAAATACCACTTCTTGTATGATTTCCAAAACATATACACTTACCCTTGCTAAACCAAGCCTACTGACCACAAAACAGTTTCAAGCTTAATCGCCTATTGCATGCAATACGTATATTTGAAAACTTGAAGAACATCATCTACTTATGTGAGATACACAGTTGAACAAATATGTCCAGTGATATGCTATCTTCTACCCTCTAAATAATGCCGAAACTCCTGCAATTGTTTCACCTAAAACCCATGTAAATAAGATACTATTAAGGGGACATCCTTGCTTAATACCACTGTATACAATGATTTCACAGGCAAGATATGCATAAACAACAGAGAAAAATATAAGATTAGCATAGAACAAGTGACAGAACTGTAAATCCTTTTTGCCAAACCCATTTTCTATTAAAAGCCCCAGAGAACAAATTAAAAACTGTGCCAAAAGCCTTTGTAATGTCACAGCTAAACAAGTTTTCCTGAAGAGCCTGCCTACAATATGACACCCACTATTACTTTGACAGTAAGAAGTTTCTTCGAAAGGAAATTATTAACACCAAGTACTTCAGAATCAAATAACTTCAAAAAGGTGAAAGCTCATCTATAACACTGCAACCAGAAATTTATAGTCTACTTAACAAAAGGCAATATCCTCCAACTATTTAAATTTGACCCATCACATTTCTTTCAAATACATTGAATCCTGTTCGTAAAACACCTTTTTCAATAATCCTATATTGATATCATTCCTTGAGAAGCACAAGAAAAGATTTCTGCTTATAAGGGGTCAAAGACATATAAAAGTCATAGCCCACTCCATCCAGACCAAAGGGGAAGCTATGCTGTCTGGTTGCAGAACAAAGTCCAATTTAGGTAAATTAAAAATGTGTCAAGAATATTCCCATCTTGAAACAGAAAAAGAGAAGGACTGGAGCATCAGAACTTGAGGAATGCAGGTGAATCAAATATTTACAAACAATATGCATAAGACCTTCTCATGTAGATAACCATCTTAACCATATTTTTACATCTAAGCACCCTACCTAATATATAATTGCCTCATAATTGCCCTGAACTAAAAATTGTTGCACTGTATAAATCTTTTACTATTCACCTACTCTTTAGTTATGGTATTAGAACAATGGAGTTTAAGAGTTTCAAACAAGGTTCCATACTCTAGCCTTCTCAATTCCCATAAACATTTATGCCCATCTATAAAACTGTATGGCATGTTTCCACTCTCAATGTATCCACCACTGACTCCATGCAACGTACTGTGTATCAACTTCTAACTGGACTTGCAGTATTTATTTTTATTTTATTCTACATTCGTTTACTGGGATAGTCCGACTGGATACATATCCATTTTCAGCGGAGGCCCGGGGAGAAAAGCTCCAAACTTTCAAACAGGTAAAGAAAAGCAAGTTATGGTATATGCACAAACATATTGTATTAGCATACAAGTTACAGTCTCACATTTCAAGCCTATGAAGAATACAGTTTATATTCGGAAATATATACAAATATGTTACAGTTTCCCTTATCAATCCTTTTAGTGTAAGAGGTAAGTCGCTGTGAATAAAAATTGCAGGGATATGCAGTAACAAGTAAATGTCCTGTTTGAACCATGTAATTTGCAATAAGCTGCCATTCAACCTATGTATACCATTTCAGATATCAATAACTCTGCTCTAATACAAAATATGCTGAAACTACCAGACTAATAAAAATATAACATTTACAGTGTAAAGATGATATTCTTGTAAGCATTCAGAACAGATTAAAATTCTATAACAGAATGGCAAACATCTTGGGAAAATAGAAATGGAAGAACACCTCCTAACTGAAATCATGCAAGTCAACAAATTTCTGTCCAGAACTGCATATCACAAGCATGACTATAACTGGAAAGATCTAAGTACATATTACAAACTCCCAACCAAATGACTTTCATATCCACCAGAAAGTAAGGCCTCAGTGTAATAAACAACAGCTTCCCGTTAGTAGTTATAATAGGGACATGGCTTGAAACGAAAATAAAAATATCTAGAGTGCTAGAAATTCAAGAATAATATATCTGCTAGAATAAACAGTAGTATCATTTTTATCAGTCCAGTGGGCAGATATTTCCTGAACATTTATCATCACCTTTAGTCCAAATAATAACAAGGCACCAAATAACTTCCAGATCCACAGATACAGAAATATGAACATCCAACAAACACAGAACATCACATAAAAAGAAGATTACTGTTTAGCTATAATTAACCATCTAAAACAAAAATATATACTAGTGATGTTCAAATAACCCATTTTTACAGACTTTTTTTTTGTACTTTTTTTAGTTTTTTCTTAACAGACTTAGGGAAGAGTAAGATGGACCGTTGTAGTGGGAGTGGTGTCATGACATATTACAGGTGTTTTGAAGAACATTTTTAACAGGCTCAAAACAGCTAGTTGTACAGGCAAAGGCATGGGTAAAGATGAACTAGATGTGGACTGAGACAGACTTTCCACTATGGGGCAATCAAGACAGAAGGGTCCCACTAGGAATCCTCAAGTTACAAATCTCAGATGAACGAACTCACTGAGCAGAACTGATCAAAACTCAACCCATAAAAAAATATATGTTTTTTTTTGAAGGGAAGCCCTCTCTAATCTCTTAAAGTATACATCACACATATAGAACTTCTTACATACACAAAGACGAGAGAACTCTTACAAAGGGAAGGCATCACTGCTGGTGCACACTTAGAAACTGCATCAGTAGTGATCTCCTATGATCTCTTATGGGAACCAGTGATCACAAAGTTAAACTTCAACATAATGTGCTCAGTAAGCAGGTTCCTTTGTTACTTACAGTTTGAGAACTGGCAGAGCACCAAATAAAAACTAATTCTGCAACTGCAGTGTTTGCAGTACGGAACAAAGTCTGACTTTGTGTGACTTCCATTGCAAACTTTTTTAAAAAGTAAGTAAATAAATAAACAAACAGACAAACTAATAAATAAATAACAAGAATGAGTAAGGCTGTGTAGTGTAACTATATAAACACATAATACTTTCTAACGGAATGACTTTATCTTTAACATTGCATTTTAACCAAACCTGCTACTTGCAGTCCATATTGCAGTCATAAACTTTAGAGCAATAGTTCTCCAAATCAGCACTACCATCAGACTCTTCTAAAGTCCATGCAATACCACAAAAACAAATACCATTTATAGTTATCTGTTGTCAAGAAAAATCCAAATTTCACTAACATTTTACAGTAGCTTTAGTATTAAATCTACTAATGAATTTGGCAGTCAACCCAATGGTCATAAAAGAAATGTCCAAAAGGGTTCAATGCCAAGGTATACCATATATTTAACGGCAGACAGGCAAAATCCAAATAGCTGTATAGCAAATTTCCACATGATACACTGTTGAAAGCAGTACCACTTTTATTAAAAAGCTTCATCCCTACAGGTTACCATTGTCGGTTTGCAATAACTATTGATCAGTGTGTTAAATGTAACAAACTGAAAGGAGTTATTAGATTAGTTTATTAGACCGAATGTGCCTGGTTAGACTAAAGGAGGTTTTCTCATAATATATGAGGCAAGCAGGAGGGATTTGTGAGCTTACCATCATCTGGATTAGATGAAGATGTTGCTATGCTCTATGGGTATATATTCAACGTGTATAGAAAATAAATGCAACAGAATAAGTCATAGTGCATTTGGTATCCAGGATGTCAGGTGTTTTTAATTTAGCAATTGGCATAACATGGTCCCAGAATAAAATAGTTTTGACTGTGAGTTGAAACAAAATGGTACAAATTCTACAAGGAAAGTCACTTATGCACTTATTGGTGTGAAACTGTGGCAGTGCAATGAGAAGCCCCAGCAAAGATTTTGTAAACATTTTGGCACAGTGAAGACTCAAGTGTGTCGACTACCAATAAAAATGTCAAAGAGAAGAACAGCATTACTAATGACGAGAGTCAGCCTTTCACAGCTATTTCACCTCGTGCAGTCAATTGCATGACAATATTTATTTATTTATTATTTTGTTTCACATTTGTTGACCGTGATAGCCTATCTGGGTGTGAACCCATTTTCAGGGGAGGCGCGGGGAGAAAAGCTCCAATAAAACAAGAATAACATTGACAGGTACAGTGTCGGTTTTACACAGAATTTAACAGAAATATTTAGAGACAAAGAAAGTACAATATACAATAGGCACTTTAGTGAATAGGAGAAAGTTATTATGTGTTTGTGTATCTGTCTATATCTATATATATATATTTATTTATATATATATATATATATATATATATATACATTTTTTTTTTTTTTTTTGAGGGCAGTGGTCCATTTTTTTTTTTGAGGGCAGGGGTCCATCTTTAGTTGATCATTTGAGTATACTATAACACGTGTACATATGTATACCCTTACAAAAGAAAAGGAAAAGGAATTATCAAATTATACTCTTATTGTAGGTAGCTGGTGTTGTTAACAAGTGGGAGTGGGGTCTACGTGGAGACTATAAAATTTAGGGAATGAAATTTGATAGGGGCTTAAGTGGTATTAGCTTGGCTTAGGGAAGCAGATGTTTGCATCTTTCTGAATGACAGCAAATTTAGAGAAGGAAGACTGTGATGTTTGGGTAAACTCCTTACGTTATGCTATGGCCTGAGATGTTCTACCAATTTTGGTAACTTCACTTGAGACAAGCTTTAAATTTTGAGGCAGAGATAGCAAACCTCAATTAACATTCTAATCTAAAGGAAATATAATAACACATGAAAGAAGAAGCATCCATAAATGTGTTCAGAAAGGGGTGAGCATACAGAAGTATTTGTGAGACATTTGCATGCAATGGCATACTATTGTGAGTTTGGACCAATAAATGATTAAGCTAATGAGAAACACCATTTTTGTTGACTGTCTACTATGACATTTCACAAAAGTTACAACTGTGTTAAAATTTAAAGTTAGAGAAAGCTATACAAATTAATCTGTCTGAACAAATTAAAATGCAAATTGCTGATGAGATAGTTAAGCAGAAGATGTAAAATTAGCAGAGTGAGGCAATGCAAGAGTTCCAGTGATAATAAAAATAATGAATGCAAACAAGAAAAGTACTAAATGCAGTCATGTGCATAGTGAGCCAGGGCTGTGATTGACACAAAGTAGAAGGTGGCAAAAATGCCATAGAATGGTGCATTTTGCTGTTGTGTTTATGATTAAAAAGGTCAGAAGAGTTAGCAACAGAATTTAAATGTAACAAAAATATAGACACAAGTTCCTTTTGGCCTCTGTGAGAAAGCATTTAGGCCCAGATGAGAAATGGCATGCCACACTTTAAGTTCTGGAACTTCAACAAGATAGTTCTGTGGGCTGACATAATTGTAATGACACATTGTGCATACAGAAGCATCTTGAAATGTCTTCAGCTGGTCAAAGAAGAAACAGTGATATGCAGCCCTAGTGAAAAGCTCAGATGTTCTGGGTAGTTCCTCACTCTGAATGAGCTCAAAGGGTGCAAATATGAGTTTTTTAACTAATTCTTGTTAAGTAACATCCACCTTAAAACGTGCAGCTGTAATTCACAGTGTCTCAGCTCAAAAGTCCACAAGGCAAACCTCCACAAACCTCAACATCCTTGTAATAGGAAATTCCATTGTGAGACACACTGATGCACCACTTACTAGCTGAACAAGTAGTGGGTTAAGTTTAGTTGCTTATCGGGGCCCTAGATTTGTCACATCATGCATGCACTCCAGTTCTTGCTTAACAAGTACACGTATGATACAGTCATAATACATGTGGGAGTAAATGACATGAGACGTACCTCCCTGGACTATGTGAACAGAGATATGAATGAACTCACAGAATATTTGTCTGAGGTAGGTATGAAAATTGCCCTGAGCAGCATTTTACTTTGACCAAAAATGATGCCATAATATGCACAAAGGTCGATTGACTTCAACATTGTCTTAGCTTCTGGTGTCATTCAAAGGGGGCACAATATATATCAGCCTAGGAGCAGATGTTAGACATTTCTAACTACTTTGCCAAGGATAGCCTACACCTCTTCCTCTATGGCTTTTATATACTGGCAAAAAAAGTATCCATTCCCATTTTTTTTTTTTTTTTTTTTTAAGAAATGTCAGCCTTCAAAAGTTTCCAGCATTAACAAAATATAATCTGAATAACATTGCAGATGTAGCTGGTTAGCTAGATGCTATTAATGCCAAGTTTGTGGGTTTGATTACCATATGGCCAATTGCCTTTCAGGGGACCTCTGATAGTCTAGTGGTTAGGACTGGATTCTCTCACTGCCGTATTCCAGGTTAAGGATTACTCCCTATTCCTCTTTAGCCAGATGTGTCCTGAGATCTTAGGGCAAAACATATTTCCTAAATTTTTATTAATAGTGGCATAACACAGTTATTTTGTATCTGAAAGACCTAAATGTTATATGAAATAACATAAACAACTCAAATAATACCAGAATGAGATTTTATTTGGGAAAAAAGGATGTTTTGTACTTTGCACTGGCCATGGATATATCTTGTCCTGCAAAATCACACATTTCCATAAAAGATGTATCACTTTAGGCATTTGAATAGGTGGTAATCCTACCCAGGTTCAATTCCTAATTAGGGCATTTCAATGGATTTTTTTATTGCTTCATTGCATTCTTCTATTTTGTATGTTGTGATTTATTTTCTTTACGCTGTGTTTTACTTGTATTCTGCTTTTAACTGCATATTTAAACTAGAAAGAGACCACAGCTGTGTCCTTTTGAGTCAAATAGAAATTAAGTTACCTCCAACCCTCTCCCCATGGTGCGGTTGTGTTTTTATACTCAATTGTCTTTCTAGTTTCCTGCCCCTTATATTAATTTCGCTCCTTCTCCTGTTTCATTGGTTATTGTGATGAAGCGCAAAATTATCATTTTGTAAAATCACTCCCCTTTTGCTGTTTAAATTTGTTGGCCATCCCACTGTATTCCATAGATCCAGAATACAAAATACCCGCCCCCTTCCAATCTGTCTTGCTCCTTTAAAATTATTTTCTCTTCACTTAGATATGTAAAGTTACTCCCTCTTTCATATTTAAATGCTTTGTAATCACTGCAGCTCTAAGGATATTAAACCATTTTTCAATCTTACTTTAGAATCCTCAACATCTACTGCAAGACCACCAATTACTGGAAAGCCTCCATTTGCCTCCCAGAAGTCATCTTGGGATTAGAGCTTCTGTTTTGTTCCAGGTGAGAGAAGGAGCATGTGAACATTATTTCCTGGAGACTGATGATCACTGGCAAGCTTCATAGGTGCCAGGTTGAAATTTGGTCTTATATTTTGCAGAGTACATTCATTCATGTTTCTGACTGGGCAATAAGTGTCTGTGTTTGACCTTCCTGATTGATCTGATTGCTTTTTGAGGCACCTACCAGGAGAAGGCTACGACAGGCCTACAGACTCTTGCATCATATGGGCCACGAATGTTGATCACCAAAGAGCCTGTGGCCTGCTTCTCATCTTGGGATTGGTAATACAATTTTGTTTCTGGTGAGGGAAGAAGAAAAGGGGCATTGTGTTCCAGCAGCATGAAGCTGTGGTTAGACCAGCACTAGCAGTAGCCATTTAGGCAAATCTCCTTTTTCATCATTCTTGACAAAATTAATTCTTTTTTAGTAAGTATTGCCTGATTTGCTGCTGTCTAACCTAACTTCAGAATATATCCCTAAATATTTCATCCATAAATCATCAGGGTCTACTTATTAGTCGTTTGTCAGTACCCTGCACAGACGCAGACAGTTTGAGTTGACATTTTTCCTGTAAAAACAGTCTTGAAATTTCACCAATACCTAGTTGCACACAGGACAACTAGATTGCAGTGAAAGCATTTCCCCCAGAGTTGCAAAATAAGATGCACATGACAGTAACTTATATTCTCACTCCAACCATCTAATCAATAAAAAAGGGTCTGTTGCCATGGATATGAGCTTTCCCACCATCTGCATTACCAGCTTGGTGGATATAGGCAAACAGAGGCAATGAAGAAATCGCCTCATGTTTACTGACAACCATTTAATTCTCAAACAAACTGAAATGGTATGTGAGAGATGCATTTACACAATGTCACTGAAGGTAAAGCTTTCACATAAAAGCACTCTTAATTTCAATCAGATTTCAGTAGTACAGACGTTGCACCCATCTCACACAGGTCAAAGCAGACACATAGATCTACATATGCTGAGGCATTTAAATGTAATATTCTTAAACACCAAAGACTTCCTAGGCAAAGTACACATAACAAATACCCTCAGCAGCCCTGAATGCACTCTTTCAAAACAACACTCACATCAACACATGCAGCCGCATCTCATGGAGCCTCTACGTCTAAACTCATAAGGCAAACCACCAGACAATCCAACATTCTGTTCATTGGAGACTCAGTGTTGAGCCACACTGATGTCTCTCTCACCAGGCTGAATAAAGAGAAATTCATGGTCTGTTGCTTATCAGGGGCCAGGATCTGACGCATTAGGCACACACACAGGTGATTGGATGACAAGTAACAGTATGTCATAGTCCATGTGGGTGTAAATGGCCTGACACATACCTCCCTTGATTATATTGAGAGACATTGAGACGCTCTTAGAATACGTGTTCCAGGCTGGCATAAGACTAGCACTGAGCAGAATTTTAGCTTCTCCGAGGATGATGCCACATTATGAATGCAAGCTGACTAACATAAATAAATGGCTTACATTTCTGGTGTCATTCTAAGGGGGTGCAATATTTGTCAGCATGGAAGGAGATGGCCAACAGACCACACTGCTACGCCAAGAACGGTCTGCATTTCTCCCCTCTAGGCTTTCAAAAGGCTTAAAAAGTAAAAAGAAAAAGTCACGGATATTCAGAAGCCATGTAGCTGAACCAGTTGATGTCCTTAAGGAGTCATTTATATATACCCTATTGGCTTCCATTGCAGGAGGTTCAAGATATCACACAGTGAAAACGCTAGCTTGGCTGGGTTTTTCTTGCAGTTTTTCTTGAATGGCTTGTCTGTATGACCTTTTCATCCTTTGGTTCTGACTTCATACATATAAACTCTCTTGACCAGTTAGCCCACACCCAAACTTAGGGAGACAAAATCCTGGACTTGTTTCTCACCAATATGGGACAGCTCTGTTCCCTAACAGTCGTAACCTTCTACATTGTGAAATCAGACCATAAATCAGACAGATTTACCTTAAGACTGCAGCCTGAAGCATCCTCTGATAACTTGTTATTCAGAGATTGTGCTAAAGCTAATCTACTAAGACTGAATGATAACCTGGCAAACGTCAGCTTTCCCTTCCAGCCTGATAACTCCTCTGTGAATGTGCAATCCTTTAATGTCAATGCTGAGCAAATGTAAATAGATGCACAGATGCATGATTCCCTCCCTGAACTAAGTGCAGCACCAAATTTAATCAGAAACCCCTATAGCTGAACACAAATATACAGGCTCTAGAATAAAAGGAAAAAGCTCACTGGAGGGGAAGGGCGGAAGACTGCAACCGTGCATAAATGTGGGACATCAACAGACCAATGCAAATATATACCAATAACCCTAATCAGTTTCGTCTGTAAGGCTATGGAAAGGATTATTAAAGAATTAATAAATAATGGCATGGGCAACCTACAAACTCTTCACCTGAGCCAGTTTGGCTTTGCCAAGGGCAGATCCTGCCCACTTAATCTGACTGACGTGCTGTAGAAAGTTACTGAAACAACAGAAGAGGGTAAGTATGTACTTATGATTGCTAAATCACACACTCAACTTATTTTGAGTGAGTGTTACTTTTTCCTGCGTTTATTTGTGCATTTAAGTTAATTTATGTAAAAAAATCCTTTTCCTCTCACAGTTACTGCTGTAAGAATGTTATGAAATCACTTTCAACAAAGGATTTCCAACTAGCTGTTTCACTGGTTCGTGGTAGCATTGCAAAGTGTTTGTCTGGTCTGTTTGAGCTGGGAAACAGACAAAAGGGCTCATAGTATAGTTGTTCTACTGGCCAAAGGGCCACTGAGTTAGTATTAATGTTTTTACCATATTGCTATAAGTATGGCAGATTTGTGCAGGACTGCTTACCTAAAAGCTGTTGTTAGCAGTGTCTTGCATGGTAGCAAACACCTAGAAAGCATATTTTCCTTATACAAAGTGCACAAAACTGTACCATAAAAAGTAGTAAAGACAGAGCAAATACCTTGTGTGCCAACAAGCTTAGAGCAGTTAGTTGGGCATTGAGTGGCAATATGTATAGATTTGGTGGAATTCATTATTGTGTAAGCATTAAAGTTAGTAGAATTTAGTACTTTATATTATAATCTTTCCCAATAAAGCACCCTTATTAACCTGCATCCCCCTTGTAGCTCACAAAGCAAATGACTGGACAGCATGGCTATGCAATATCCTAACTTCTCCATAGCCAGCTTGGTAGAGATGGGGATCTTGAGACAATATACCAGTTGTCTTGTGTTTATGATAACCACTTAATCTTTAAAGAAACAGACACAGTTATGCAAGAAGTGTGCTTATACAATGACACTGGAGGCCAACTCTTGCATATAAGTGCATAACAGATTGTCAAAACCATGTATACATGCCCCGAGTCTCATAGCACACAACACACATACACATAGACTAACATATGCTGAGGCACTCAAAAGCTTTCTTAAGCACCCAAGGCAAGCAAACACACTTCCCAGGGCTCTCTATATAGAGGACTCCATTATAAGATATACTGATGTTCCTCTAGCCAGGCTGAATAAGGAGAAGATAACTGTTAGTTGTGTATCTGGAGCCAGGATCCACCAATCACACAAGCACACACGTCATTACCCCACAGGTACCAGTATGATTCCATCATAGTCCATGTAGGTGTAAATTACTTGAGAAGTACCTCCCTGCATTAAATGAAGAGAGACATTATGGAGTTCTCAGACTATGTGCCATAAGCTGGTATGAGCCTAGCATTGAGCAACATATTACATCACCGAGGATAATGCCATTCTATGGGCAAAGATGATTGATTTTAATACCTGACTGTCTTTTTGGTTTTATTCTAAATGGATCCAATAGTTTTCAGACTGTAAGGACATGGCTAATAAGCTCACAATGCATACTTGGATCTATTGGAGACACTTACCCTTCAGCCTATTGCCCTGCTCATGGGAGACTTTATTTAGCCCTCTAGAGACTGGGAGCCATACATGACCACAAATCTACAGGCATAGAGTTTTCTGGACTTCGTAATTTCAAACACCCTTGACCAATTAGTGAATATGCCCACTAGAGGCTCTAACATACTGGACCTCCAACTCACAAATATGGGAGAATGCTGCACCCCCCTCCCCACATTGGCACATCCTCCCTGGTAAGGTGCAACCATAAAGTTGTGTCCATCAAAATTAAAATCAACTACATAACTCCAATACAACCGGAAACCATTGGTAACTATTCCACAGCAGACTACCTTTTATTAAGTGATGGTTTGTCAAAATTCACTGACCTTCCAAACCCCGAGAACACAGAATCCTATGCTGAACTGCCCTCAGAAACTCTGTACAATCATGTCAATGTCTGCATAAAGGCTGTTGCAACTACCAGGAGTAAGCCGAGAACTAGGCCCAGAAACCAACCATTCTGGTGCATACCAAATTAAACAGGATGTACGACTAAAGGCAAATAATTCAGGTAAAAATCAGGAAGGGTAATTCCTATAAAGATAAAAAGTCTTTCATCAAAATAAATAGGCACCTAAGAGGGGTAATTAGGTCAAACAAAAGCAACTCTGAGGTTAAGATAGCCTCTCAGATGAAAGATAATCATGAGGCCTTCTTCATTTATGTCAGAAACCTCAAGAGCAGCACACAGCAATGTGCTGAACTGGTGGCTAATGGTTCCACATTTACTGAGCCTGGTGGCATACATAGTGAAGCTATTAGTGGACAAATTCAGTTACAGCTTTAGTCCCTCTCATTCCCAATAAATTTGCCAAGAAATACCCTCAAACAGAACCCTTCCAACTATTACTAGGGAGCAAATACTGGCTTTAACTGCTAAGGCCGAGGACACAGCCCTAATAACATCCCAGGGTGCTTCCAGAACAGTCTAAAATCTGACTTATCAGGATCCCTTGTGTCACTATTTAACTATAGTCTTAAATCAAGCTTTGTGTTTAGAGAATGGGGGACTGAGACAGTATTCTCCCTTCATAACGGAAGACCTTCAACAGACCCTGGAAAATAGAGACTCATTAGTCTGACTAGTCCCATTTGGAAAGCCATGGGAAAGAATTATCATGGGAATTATCAACAAGAACATAGGAGACCTCCAGACACTGGATCTGTTGAGTTTGGCTTTGTAAAAGGAAGGTCATGCTTACTGAACCTGGTGGACTTCTTTGAAAAGAACAATAAGCCAATGGAAGAAAGAAAACATTGCATACTGTCTATCTAGATATGGCTAATGCTTTTGACACAATAACCCACACTGTCATTTTCAACAAAATCAACAAAACACAAATTAACGGTCATGCTGCAAAATGCTAGGAGTCTAAACATGAAACTGCACTCATTGCAAGCATTCCTAACCCTGGAAAATGCTGACATCTGTGCAGTCACAGAAACTTGGTTCAAAGCTGCAGAGAGCAGCCCAGCCTTACCCGGTTACTCATCCTATCATACATTCAGACCCCAAACTGTTGACAATAAAGCCAAAGGAGGTGATGTTTCAATATACATTAAAGACATACACACCTCCAGGCTGGTCAAACAGTATGACACACAGGAGACATTCCAGGTGCAGTTAACCATTGACAAGACCCCTATTCAAATCATAGCCAGCTACTGGCCCCCAAATCTGGCTCAAGATGCCCAATCCGCCTATTTTGACCTGTTCGACTCTATCAAGATTCAACTCTTTAACCTGATCCTGGATGACATTAACTTCCCAAACATAGACTGGAAGAACTACTCATGCCAGAACACAAATGCCCAGAGATTCCTTGATTTTGTTAATGTAAATGCCTTGGAACAACTAGTCGATAACCCCACATGGAGTGATAATGTCTTGGACTTGGTATTAAATAACATGAATAACCACTGCAGTATCCCTATAGTATCATCTTCCCTGGTAAGATCCGACCACAAAGCAGTCACTTTCGAAGTCACCATCTCCCCCAACCCCCCACCCCCCCTCTAGCTAGGATCAGACATAAAAACTTTTCCAAAGCTGATTACAGCATCCTGAGAGATGATATAAACAGCTTCACAGCCCCCTCCCCCTCTGTAGGAACTGGCACAAATATCTAAAACTACACCAAATCACTATACAAGCATTTATATAGATGTATGAAATCAGAAATACCTGACAGGTCTAAATTATCCCCCACAAGGAGGAGTAAACCTGTCTGGTGGACATCTGCAATAAATAAACTCTATAACAAAAGGAAAAAAGTGCTGCCCAAGACCAAGAAGTAGCAGGTGCCAACTTGGAAGCAATGTCTCCCTAGCCTGAACAAGCAAATAAGAGCACTAGTGAAATCCTCCAAAGCAAACTTCTAGTCCAAATTGACCACATCTACTAGAGACAATCATAAGACCTTCATCACATATGTCTGCAACCTCAAAAGAAGCACCCAGATTTGTTCAGAACTGGTGGTCAAGGACACCACATATACAAATGCTGTAGATATAGCAAACCTGCTGGCTGATAGATTCAGTGAAAACT
Source organism: Protopterus annectens (assembly GCF_019279795.1). NCBI lineage: Eukaryota > Metazoa > Chordata > Ceratodontiformes > Protopteridae > Protopterus > Protopterus annectens. The sequence goes on along the minus strand of NC_056725.1, from coordinate 1,494,524,085 downwards.
TTACCTCTCTGTCCCCCCATCAGTAAATAAAGACATCCCCAGTACTTGCCCCCTTCCCCTTATATCTAGGGAACAGGTCATCACTGCTCTCTCAAAGGCAAAAATTACAGCCACCATGGGACCTGATAAAATTCTAGGCTGCATCCTACGTGAACTCAGGCAGGAACTTGCAGCACCACTAGGCACCCTATTCAACCAAAGCCAGAGTATTGGCTTCATCCCAGCTGAGTGGAGGACAGCCACGCTCATCTCTTTACATGAAGGTGGAGCGGCCACCGATCCAGGAAATTATAGACTCATCAGCCTAAATATCCTGACCTGCAAGGCCATGGAATGGATTATCATGGACCTCATTAACAAAGACATTGGCAACCTCCAAAACGCAGTTTGGCTTCATCAAGGGGAAGTAATGACTGCTAAATTTGGTTGACTTCTTTGAGGCAGTCATCAAAGCCATGGATGAGGTGAAGATGGTGCACACTGCCTACCTTGACCTGGCCAAAGCCTTTGACACTATTCCCCACTCGGCATAATAGATCAACTCTCTCAATTAGGTATCAATCCATATGTTACCAGATGGGCAGCAAACTGGCTAACTGATAGAACCCATGTAGTCAAAATAGGAGAAGCCACCTCAAGCAGTAGACCTATAACAAGTGGTATACCCCTGGGTTCTGTCTTGGGGCCTCTGTTATTTGGATACACATTTCTGAGGTGCAGGCCAAAACCAGTGGGCTATGGCTGACCAGGTTTGTAGATGACTGCATGCTGGGTGTTGTCATCAATTCCCCTAGTGATGTGGACATCCTCCAAGAGGGTCTCACTCAGACATATGACTGGTGCCAGAAACATGGCCTCAGGATGAATACCAAAAAATGCATCATCATCCCCTTTGGGCAGAGTGAGGTCCACACAAGTTATATTAATAACAATGTTCTAATTACTCAATCATTTTTGAGGGATTTGGGCAGCCAGGTCGATAGCAACCAGACTTTTGACCAACATGTTGCTTCCGTTGTATGTAAAGCATTCTACATGGCCCACCTCATAAGTAAAGGTATCTCATCCAGAGACAAGGAGGTCATAATATCCCTGTATTCTTCCCTTATAAGCCCCATTATTGAGTACAACACCCCTTTTAGCATGTACCTCACAAAGCAAATGCAGTAGCTGGAGAGACCACAGAGGTTCCTCACTAGGAGAATCCAGGGCATCAAACATCTACCATACACAGGCTAAAAGCCCTATCCTTCTACTTGGTTTCATACAGACTCTTCAGAGGTGACCTCTGTCTGGCATACAAAACGTTCACGGACCTAGCCTTGATGGGACTGCTACAAATCCGCAAGTCAAGCTCCACTTGAGTAACCCACACACATGGCCTCAACATGGTCTGTGACATAACAAGACTTGTTGGTAGGACAGATTTGTGTCCCAGAGACTCCCTATCTATGGAATAGACTCCCTCTCCACATCAAGCAGAGTACCTCTTTACCCCTTTTTAAGTGCAACCTGGATAACTGGATGGGAAATCGAAAATATACCCCTGAGATTCCACCCATGTCCTTGCTGGACAGGGGCATTGGGTGCTGATTTGTCTAAACATGTGCTAAACTCTTGTCTAGGCTTATAAGGGTCTCAGGGCCAATAGCCTAGTAACCTCCTATGATCCTATGAACTAGGTATAAATCCCTTTATAGCATGCTAGATAGCTAAGTGGCTTATGGATAGGACCGACAAGGTTAGGATCATTGAGCCCACTTCCACAAAGAGACCAGTTATCACTGGAGTCCCTCAAGGCTCTGTGCTGGGCCTGCTATTTTTTGGCATCTACTTCTTGGAGGTCAAAGCCAATGTGAAAGCCTCTGGCTGACATAGTTCGCAGATGATTGCAAATTGGGAGCAGTCACTGAATCCTACAAGATGACAACACCCTTCAAGAATGTCTAACACAGAGACATGCTTGGTGCCAAAGCGATGGCTTAATACCCAATGTCAAGAAATGCATTATAGTACCTTTTGGAAGGTTGTCCACTCTGGGTAACTATGTCATCAGTAAAACACACCTAAAAGTTTAGTCACTCTTCAGGGATCTGGGAGCTGATGTAGATAGTAATCTAGACTTTGACCAACATGTGTCCACGGTAGCAGGAAAATCCTTTTATTTTGCTCAACTTATAAGTAAGGGCATGGAATCTAGATTCAGAGAGATCATCATACCTCTCTTGACACAGATTCTATAATACCACTGTACTCAACCCTCAACAGATCCATCAGAGAGTATAATGCTCCAGTCGGTATTGACCTGACCAGACACATGCAGCAACTTAAGTGTCCAGAAAAGTTCCTTATAAAAAGAATACAGCAAGTAAACACAGTGTTATACGCTGATCATCTGAAAGCCCTGCACTTAGCTCAGTATCATACAGACTTCTGAGTGGCAATCTTTGCCTCTCATACAAAGCATTCCTGGACCCTGTTTTGATGAACCTTTTATACATGAAAAAAACAAACAAAATCTGAACTAACAGATCAAAAAATATAAACTTTGCGATATAAATAGGATATGTTGGAGAAACATATGTTTCTCAAATAATTCCTATTCTCTGGAACAGGCTCCCCATCTTGTGAAGCAGAGTTCTTCTGTAACCATAATGGATAAGTTTTTGCAAATTCATCCTTGGTCTTGCACCTATGTCTCTGATATAGAGAGACAGTTAGTTTAGCCTAGTATACACTTATGAACCTATGAACATACTAAGTCCTTATAAATATGTTTGAGACCAGGTAGAAATGATAAACTAACCCATCTAAATATAAATTCCTGTGTAACTCACTGGATTGCAAACTGGCCTACAAATAGAACCCAGGGAGTTACCGTGAGACTCTACCTGCAAGTCACCTCTCACAAGCAGGGTATCTGAGGGTCAGTCCTTGGGCTACTCCTCTTTGACATTTACTTCTCAGAGGGTAAAGCTAATGTTAAGGGCTTATGACTTGACTGTGTTTGCAGATGACTGCAAACATGGTGCCATAATACACTCTTTAGAAGATAACCATGGTCCTTCAGGAAGTCATTTCCTGTGCAAATTGTTGGTGTCAAAACCATAGCTTAAAGCTAAACACCAAAAAGTGTATAATAGTTTCCTTTGGCAAGTCTGACATCCCCTGCAACATTCACATCCGCAACACACACCTGAAAATTGATTCTGTTGATAGGGATCTGGGAACTCATGCTGATAATCAGTTATCCTTTGATAATGTTGTTTCCATTATTGTAAGAAAGTCCTTTTTCATTGCAATGCTTATTAGTAGGATTATAGTGTCCTGGTGCAGGAAGATGATCATACCACTGTATTCTGCACTGATTACATGGATCATCGCATATAATACCCTCTCCAGTACGTACATTTCCAAACACCTGGCCCAGTTTGAATGACTGCAATACTTTCTCATCAAGAAAATAAAGGGTCTAAATCACAAAAGCTACACTGACCATGTCAAAGTCTCGTCTCACTTCTGAGTATGCTACAGACTACCAAGAAGTGATCTCTGCCTCAGCTGCTGACCCCATCCCTTCAGATCCACTGCACATCTGTAAGTCCAGTAGTAGCAGAAACATCTGCTCAAGAAATTTGAATATCTTCTCTAACTTAAAATATACATGCTGGAGGGATAAATATGTTTCACTGAGAATACCACTTTTCTGGAATTGTCTTCCTCTCCATGTAAGTCAAAGCATATATTACTGTATTTAACCATAATCTGGACAAATTTCCTGGAAACATCACCCCTAGTTTAGCATCCTTTCACTCTTTGGATAGGGTTAACATAAGGGCTGTGCATTAACCATACTTAAAATACTAAGGCTAATAAACTTCTTGGGTATGCATGGCTAGGCTTCTGAAAATCCTCATAGATCAGTAGTCTAGTAGGTACCTATGAATCTTTCTGGCTATACATCAGTTCTGTATGGAACACAGACCTTTTCAAAGGAAAGAGTCCATGATTATGTATCTCCCTCTCCATTGCCAAAATGGCTATTGTATAACTGTGAAATCAGTACGTACCCAGTGCAAAAACATCACCAGTGTTAATTGTTGCTGACTGCACCACCAACACCTGACTGGGAAGGCACCACTGAGTTTCTTTAATAGCAGTCATACAACTGTCGGTGCACCTCAATGTAGGGAGGTGGTTTGGGGCTCAAAGGCTACTGTCTTTGGCTTTCTTTCAGAACCTAATCTTCCAGTGCATGGCATTCTGAGAACAAAAACTTTTACATGTTTTTCAGCCACCAAGAACAGTTAATCAGGTCATAATGTGGTAGTTTAGTTAAGCAATGGAAAATGGATGTACTATCTCTGTGAATGTGGCTGTGTGCATTAATATCCTATTTAGGTGAAAATGTAAGCAAATATGCATTATACTTTATAAAATCAAGTAAGTAGGCGATGCTAACTTTAGTACACTATCAGTCATTGTTTCAAAGAGTAAACAGAAATATCTAAATTAAATTACCAAGAATTATTATTAGCTTCTCATATCTTCAGCATTTATATCATAGGATTGTGCAGTGTTATGTTACTCTAATATGTGTGTCATTTCATTAATCTTCCTTCCTTCACCTTCTTTCTCTGTCTTAGAATGACATTCCTTTGCATTACTCATAGGTGTTAATTAGTATTTCTGATTATTCCAAAATGTAATGCCTGAGATATTTTTGGATAGAAGAAAATATGCTAACATAAATACAAGGCGCACATATTTTCTAACAAAGATTAATAATTGCCTAAGACTATGGCTGATCCGCTTATCTGAAACAATGTGATATGCATTGCTTGTCAAGTGCTCAGTGACACAAGAGCAGGAGAATTGTCCCGAGTGGAAAATAATGCAGTTTTATATCTATTACAAAGGCTGTTATAGTATTTCAAATACTATGATGAAGTCATTTCAAAATTGATTTAATGGAAAAAGAAATTCCTATTTCTGAACAATAGCAATGTATCTTGTGGTTTCATTACACTCATTGCCAATTTAGCATGCAATACATTTTAAAATTACATGGAGGGGTCATGTAAGTGTTTGCAGGAAACAGTGAAACTAAAATTAACAAGAATGCATGGTAGAAAATGATGTAGAAACAAAGCTGAACTGCTAAATGAATTATTTTATTTCATATTTGTAAGGAACGAAAAGACACGAGAACACCAAATCAAGTCAGTAATTGAGATATAGTTTGATTTCAGTCCTTTCATAAAAGAAAAGTAAGAAATGTAAAAACTAGAGGCACAAAAGAGGTGCTGTGTGTGCTGTGATTCAGCCTAGAATTTGAAGAAATGTTAAATGTGGTGATAACTCTAAGTGGTATTTTTAATTATGGATCACTTTAGGCACTGAAGTTCTAAGAGCTTGAAAACCACTGTCTCTAAATCAGGGATTCAAGTACCTTGTAGCTCATGTAGGCTGCTGCTCTCACCTGAAATTGGTTATGAGTTTGACAAGCAGCTGAAACAAGGAAGCAGGATGGGGATTTTAGGATTAGGGAGTGGGAGGAGGATATTAGGGTTAGGGAGTGGGAAGGAAGATTTAGAGTTAGGAATCAGAAAGGGAGTCTTAGGGTTAGGGAGCAAGAATGAATTTTTAGGTTTAATGAATAGGAAGAGATTTTAGGGTTAGGGAGTTACTGGGGAATTTAGGCTTGGGGGTTGGTCAGAGTTTTAGGATTATTGAGCTATTGAGGCTTTAAAGTTAGGTAAAAGGAGTGAGGACAGTGGTTAGGAATGGATTGGAGTTTCAGTATTACATTTTAGGTTATAGTAGGAGTATATAAGTTATAGGATAAGGTGTTGGGAGGGCTACATATAAACAGGGGATTGGACTAATGGTAGTTTGAACAGTTGCTTTTTCAAGAAATCAGCAGCATGCAGGTGTGTCACAAGCTACTACCTCGTGTGATCCAGTAGTACACCCATTTGTTGCATCACAGAGAAAGGGTAATGGTCCAGGAAGTAATTTAATAACAGCAAAGTAAGAACTTTGTGGAGATGGAGATAACTCCCTTACCATGTAGCATACAAAACTATACCAAAAATGTTTTTTATGAGTTTTATTGCAAAGAATACTCACTTTTTTGGCAGGGGGGAGAACTCCTGCCATGATGTCCATGAAGGTTTGAATTCATAATACTTCACTACTGTCTCACTAAGTTAATGTTATGAGTAGCATATTTCAGTTCTAATTGCAGAAACAAGAGATTCATACATCTTTGAAAGTCATTTTCAAAACTGAAATTCAATATAAAGAAAAATGTCATACTCAAACCATAATGAAAGTATATGTTCTTCAGTTTGTTCTAATTACCCAAAATGCATTTTTGGTATAATTAAGACATTACCCAAAGCCTACCATGAGATTATTTTGTGAGTGTGGCCTTTAGGAAAAAAAAAAAAAAACCTTTGTAGACAGTGAAACTAAGACATCAAAAATATACTCTAATCTCTTGTTTTGCAAAATACATTGAAATTTCATCATTTAAGCATGACTGAGAAATGAAATTTAGTATAAAAGAAAGATGCATGGAAAATTAGCAGTACACTTGAACAAACACAGAAAATTGACATGAATCCCCTTTACAAGACTGAGAACAGAACAGAGACTGAAAAATATCAGTGCCTCACTTCAGCATCATGTGAAGAGAAATTCTGGATTCTTTAAAGAAGAAAAATAAAAATTCTAGAATCAGTGAAAAATGGACCAAGTGAATATGGATTTACACTAGAAAGCATCTATTTCAGACTTCTTAAGTGGTAACTGGGCTACTGAGTACAAGTATATTATGAGAATAGATAGCAATGCTTTGGTCACAAAAACCAACAGTGCCATATACTGTAAGTAGTAGTATGTTTATTTACTCACCTAGTCATTACCATCAGAAAAATGATGCAAGAAAGGGAATAAACCTGTATTGATAGGTATTGTGACAAACAATTTTAATACAATTGAAATATGGCAAATGTTTATATTGACTACATTAAAAATGTAAATACCCTGTCCAGGCAATAAATAAACTTGCATGAAAGTGCTTTCAGAGATGTTAAATTAATGACTCAAAGTATTCTTTCCAGGATAAATGTAATGCTATAATTACTAGTTTGTAAGTGAACCCAAATTCACACAAAACAACCCTTCACAGCACATACTGAAACAGGTTGTAGTTTAAAGTAGTTGTAGTTTAAAGTAGTTAGTGCTTCAATTAATGAAGTTAATGGTTCAAACACAGTTTTAAAATCCATCAATGTATTCTAGAGTCCAAGATGATAATATAAAATTGTATTTATAAGATACAGGGTATACACATGGAAGATACATGGTGGGTTGGTTGTATCTGGGGTGAACAAGGAAGCATTACTTTACAGAAAAGGTGAAAAAATATTGACTCAGAAATCCCAGAGAGTGACAAGGTCAAAAATGTTATTGAATTCAAGAAAGTGTATGACAGATATAAGGCAGCTCTCTAACTGGCTAGGTAAAAAGTTAATTGTTTATCACACTGGTTGCAAAATAAGCAGATCGGGTGGAGCGGAGAGATGTAATATGCTGTCAGACTTTACATTTTAATGGTTCTGTGACTGCATTTTTATGGCAGATTGTTCTTGAAGGCTTCTGGAACACATTCATTCATGGTCTTCAGAACAGTAAATCACTCAATGAAAGTTTGGAGTGCTTTAATGGCAATACGTTGCAGGGTCTTATCATTTAATGCAACTAATAGTGACAATACTAGGGGGATGGTATTCTGAAGTGCATTATGTGTAGTGTATGCAGCTTAGTATGGAAGGCATATTGCCCAAAGTACTGACAGCCACACAGTTCTAAACAAAGTCCTGCATCTGTCCATAGGTACCCACTGTGCCATTGTTACAAACAATAGTCCACTGAACAGAGACCAAGTCAGTGTACTGAGACTCATACAGCACCATCAGATGGGCTCAGCATGGAAAGGTATAGCATAATACAGGCTGCACAATGGGGTGGCACTCTGCATTGTATAAATGAGTATTGTGCAAGAGATGCTCAGAAAAGAGAATGGTGCAGAAAGAGGAAGGTCAAGATCACAGGATGATCTGTGAGACTGTGAGTAAGTGTGATAGGAATCCACTGAAAGGGTATGCCAGATATCTCAGCTAGGATGCATTTGCATGACAAGGTTAAGCAGCACTGGGAATGCTCTAATTCTATAGTACAATATGGGAGCAGAGCATACATTGTTCACTGGTTGGTGCATTCATTGTTCATGAGAACTGCTTACACTAGCCTGTAGTGATGGGCACAGTGCTTTGGAAACTGCTGTACTCATCACTTATTCCATATTCTAGTGTCATCTGTATCACAAGGTCTAAGGGCCTGCCATGTTATGGGCACAGATTGGTTTCCACTGCTGCCACTGCAATCCACTGGTATTTGTGGAGAAGTTACGGCACTGGAGCATTACAGCAGCAGCTGCAGTTCTGAATGGTTGACATAACCAAAGAACTTTATACTAATTTCTGTGGTGTGTGTGTGTGCGTGTGTGTGTGTGTGTGTGTGTGTGTGTGTGTGTGTGTGTGTGTGTGTGTGTGTGTGTGTGTGTGTGTGTCAGTGCATCTGTGGATATGCACAAATATGTATGCATATATTTTTAGGCATCTTTCTGTCTCTCTCTCAATGTTTATCTATATCTATCAGGCCTAACAATCTGTGTCTGGTATTGGCTTTCTGCCACTTATTTGGAGAATATCCACAAAGAAGCTAGCTTTTATTTTATTTTATTTTTCTGGTTTTGTTCAGTCCCTATGGTCTATGGTTTTGTGTCTTGAACTTGTAGGGACTGGGTGTTCAGTAGTGATTTTTTTTTCATTTACAGGCACAACTGAAGTGTATTTAATTTACCGATTAAATAGTACAGGTGAGAAGTGGTAAGAGTGGGAAAGTGCTTTTATTCCAGTGATATTTCTCATGGGAAAAGTGGGAATGTGCTTGCATTCCAGTGGTATTTCTCATGGGAAGAGTGGGAACATGCTTTCATTCCAGTGGTATTTCGCCTTTCTTTGCAGTTGTACAATATTGGAGACTAGTAAGGTGGCATCATATAAAGAATTTGTGAATAGGTTATAATAGTTAATCATGCAATGTGGGTGTACTTCCAGACATCAGTAAATGTCAGAACAGTGAGTAGCTCAATGGGTGTACTCCTCTTTATTTGGATATCTTGAAAATGTATGTTTTTCAAACCAATATACTGATCTCACACGGAAGCAGAATAAAAGGAGCATGATGCCAGAATGTATTTCATTTTAACAGCAACCATGTTAAAAGTCAGGACTTGGAATGAGGAGTCCCATTATGTGATGACTAAATGATTGAAAATCTGGACTTACATAGATTAAGTATAGAATTCCCTTTTTCTCAAGGTATGGCTGTCTCAGAGTTGGCATCTGTAAGTTTGAGAGTTCAGGGACAAGTTTAAAAGAGATCAGCAATGCTCGATATTCACTCTTTTTCTATCTTGTTTTCAGCATGTCCCACATTTCAATGTTTGTGTCTTTCGGCTTTTCCCAGTTAGGGGTTGTCACAGCGGAACTCCTTTCTGCTAATGATTGACAATTGATTTTTACGTACCGCCTGACGCACAACCTTCAACGAAGGTACACCCATTCACGTATGTCCCTCGCAAAAGACGCTCTAGCTGAGAATCGAACCGGACAGCATCTTACTGTGAGGCGACAATGCTACTACAGCACCACCACCGCGGGTAAGACCTCATATTGACACTGTAGGTTGTCTTTTTGGCTTTCTCAATTTTTTTGCCTTGTTGAAGTAGGCATGTGATATGTGCTTTCCACTGTGACGTCTGACAGGTGTCAAGTAAACTGAAAGCCAAATGTAATAGCAAGGAAGCCATCTGCCACCTTACTCTGCAATAGTCTTGTTTATTTTACCCTGAAATAGTCTTGTTTTTGCATTTCCAAATGTTTTTTGTTAAATTATTTCATTTATACTTATAAATCTTGGGATTGGCATTGATTTTGTTTTTGCACTCCAATCAAACATCAAAATATTTTTACTGCAATTGTTAAGTTTTTAACTGCAGATGACAACATAATGACAAACGTGTCCAAAACTGCAGGGAAGCTGCTCTGAAAACTGGGAATTCTTTTATGGGTACCTTAGTACGAGCTGCTTTGCTGGAAAAAAATGCAGAAATATAGTGTACAGTGCTCATTCATGCTTAAGGTCAGGTAGTTAACACAGATTCATAGGTTCATAGGTATATGCTAGGCTAACAGCCATTAGGGGCTTTCTAAGCCTAGCCATGCAGCCCAACCCAATTGTGTCCCTATGTAGCATGGGCATACCTCTCAACCTCTTACAGCAAGAAATCTGGCAAAGCCATAAATAATCATGGGACAAGTGCCCCAAAATAGGGGCACTTTTTAAATATTGCTCTAGCAAACTTAGTTGATAGAATAACAAGTTTTGCATTATCATGAATTTTGTGAAGGGTATAAACTCTAAAACTCAAATGTCTGCCATTATTTTCTGACTTTAACCCTCAATGATTTGCCAGAAAGCCACAATTTTATGAGAAACAGACCTAAAATATACAGTAAAAATCTGGACATTCTGCGAAAATCTGTACAGTTGAGAGGTATGATCATGGGTATGTTAGTTAGGAAGTTTCTAGAGGTTATGTGTGTGTGTGTGTGTGTGTGTGTGTGTGTGTGTGTGTGTGTGTGTGTGTGTGTGTGTGTGTGTGTGTGTAGGTTGGTATGTTAGCTTAGGCATTACTGTCTGCCTCCATCTGTCAGTGACATGGGGAGCAGACCCAGGGTGAATTTCTGATTTCACAGCTATTAGTCAAGGTTACACTAAAACAGGTTTAGAGATTGGTAGTCTGTTCCAAAGAATGGGGATCCTCTGAGGCACATGTCTGTTTCACCAATATGTCTTATTTATGCCACAAGTAAAATGTAAACCTTTGGATCTAGTGCTTCTAATGCTGTTCATTTTGTGGATGCTCAAAAGGTCCATCAGAGCTTTTATGCCAGGCGTACATGGCCTCTCAGTAACCCATAGAAGACCCATTATAGAGATACGGATTTAAGGCAATGTGTTATATCCTGGATTCTCCCAGAAAGGTGTAGAACTGATTATATAAATGGTTATGTATGTGCATTAGTATACATCTGATGAAGTAGCTTTGCTACGAAAGCGCTTATGTATTTGGTGGTCTTATATTAAAGGAAATAGTTATACTGGAATTCATTGCTGTCCTTGGATCCTTCTGTGTTTTCTGTGTGTTGCATATATCAGTTCAGGTATATGCCAAAGGGGTCATTATACTCAATGACGGGTCTGATAAGGGCAGATTAAAAGGGAACTATGGCTTTCTTGAACTTGGATGGTATATCCTTACTTATAAGATGGGTGACACAGAATGATTTTCTTACTGCCTTGGACACATGTTTGTCAAAGGCCAAATTACAGTTGACATATGTTCCCAGATCTCTGACTACTGGGTCAGCTCTTAGGGGTGTCTTATCAATGGAGTAATTAGCCATAATAGCAGTTTTCCCAAAAGGCACATAATGCATTTCTGGGCTTTTTGTTTTAATCTGTGACTTTGGCAGTAGTCATTTGTCTGTGCTAGACCCTCCTGTAATATGTCTGAGCCATTGTGGGAATCTATGACAGCTCACAATTTGTAGTCATATGCAAACATGGTCAGCCAAAGGCCCATGACATTAGCCTTTACCTCAGAGAAGTAGGTGCCAAATAGTAGCGGTCCCAGCACAGAGCCCTGGTGTAGCCCACTGATGTTCAGTCTCTTAATAGAGTCAGGATTACTAAACTGACTTTCTTGATGCTGTCTGTGAGTCATCTGGCAATCCAAAAAGTTATTTAGGGGGTTTATACCCAGTTCAGTGAGTTTGTCAACTACACCCAAGAGGGGTATTGTAACAAATGCCTTGACCATGTCCAGGTAGGCAGTAGGCACCATTTTCCCCTTATCTTTTGCCTTGGTGATTTTCTTAAAGGAGTCCAGCAGGTTTTGTAGTCATGACCATCTCTTGACAAAACCATACTGGATGCGATCCAATGTCTGAAGGTTACCTGTGCCTTTGTTGGTCATTTCTTTGACAATTTGTTCCATGGCTTTGCATATTAGACTGGTCAGACTATTAAGTCTATAGTTTCTGGGGTTGGTGGATGGTCCACATTTGCGAAGTGGGATAACTGTTGCAGTGATCCATTTTTGTGGTGCAAATAATTTTTTTCAAGGCTATAGCTGAAAACTGACTTAAGTGGTCTTAATAGAGCATGTTTCAGGCTGTTTAGGGAGCATCCTAGGATAGTGTCGAGGGGCATTGTGGATGAGTTTTTGGCCTTAGCAAGTGTCGGCTGGATCTGATCAATGTTAATAGTCGGGGAGGGGGTTATGTTAGTAGATATGTCATGAGGGAGGCAAGAGGGGAGTGAGGGGTGAAGTTTGAGCTGAATTTTTCAGCCAGCAAATTTGGACCAATAGTAGTGGGAGATTTCTCTAGGCCTTTACAAATTAAATATCTCCTTATTCTTCAAAATGGTATAAAAACATAGCAGAGTGAAGGCCAAGTCTCACATATGGGGGACTGTAAGGGAGTTACCTTCAAAAAAATGCTTTTCTGTTAGCTTGATTCTGTTAGTGCATATGCCCGTGTGTTTGTAGATAGTGTTGTATATTTGATATAAGAGACTCAGATTTTTTTTATTCAGTTATGGGCTCCAGGAATGAAGTATTTCACAGACAAATTGTGGAAAACATGAGGTAAAATAGGACTTGCAGACCCAGTGTATAATATGGAAAAGGTTGGGAAAAATGAGTTGTTCCTGCAGTTATTGTCTGCCTTCAAAGCCTGTAGGATTGGCATTCAGTTGTGTATGCAAGGCACCACATGTCCTGAATTCACTGGAAAGACCGAGATAGCTACTTGAAAGAGACAGGCATCACTTACACTGTACTAATCTTTTTTTAAATGTTTTTTTTTTTTTAATTTACTTATCCTTTGTTGACTGGGTTAGTCCTGCTAGCTAGTAGTCTCTTTCCCAGGGATACCTGAGGTGGTATTTATAAAATATGTTTGGGAAGGGCATCAGGGATCTTTCCTTGCTCTTTTCAATACATGCTGAGGGATTTTACAGCCACCTGAACTACCACCAACTCAAACAGATAGGGCCTCAATTTAACATCTCATTGGAAGGATGACACACTAAAGCGTACAGCACCCCCTTATGCTGCACTGCAGTTTTAGCATTTGATCTACTTTGTGTGGAAAATGATCCCACAGCCTTCTGCACTAAAGGCGAGTGTGCTACCTGTTACACCAGTACCACTATTAATATAGCTTGCAATGTTTCAGCTAATGCCAGCCTGTACAACAATTTTTATTTAACTTCCAACACACCATACTACTGACCAGGAACTGATGTAAAATCATGTAAGCAGTAGAAAAGATGTCAATCAAAGGTTCCTCTAATCCAAGTGTGCCTCTAGTATTGCCATGATACTTTCTATAGCATACAGCATGTCAGAGTTTATAGTATGGTGTCTTTTAAGTATTACTCTCTGCTTGGGAAATTAAATGCTTTACCTATTTATCTGCTTCTTTCCTGTGACTTTGCCCTCTTTCATGTATCTAGTATTTCAACAGTTTGTAGTATTTCATCATATTAATGCTTTCATTCTAGTTTATTTGTTAACTCTCTCCCCACACACATATACGAAAGCTTCCTTTATTATGCATTTTAAAGAAGCTATTCCCTTTATTTAGACATTTTTGGATAAATGGCAGTCTATAAAGAAGGAAAATGTCTGTTGCAGAATCAAAAGAATATAATTTCATGAGCTGCAGACTTTCAGACTACTGATTGCTTTCATTCTTAGCATCTACATAACAATAAAATGAAATGGATTTGTCAGGGATAATGAACTGAAAAAGATAAGCAATGACTCTACCAGCATTACTGTTAATGTAGGTATTCTGGTGTAAAAGTAAAAGTAAACGGAGGAATGAACACTTTGTAATATAGCCTATATTTTAAGTTAGATGTTCTTTCTTTATGCTTGAATAAATATTCTCGCAACAAGCTGTGACCAAATTTGTACACATCTCAATTCATTTCCTATTTGCACTACATTTTTACAGCATAAAAAAGTAATTTGATTTGGGATGCTATTTGCTCGATTAACTTAAAGTTGTATTTATTACTGTATACTGGAACATGTGATTTTTGAACTCTTTTATATTCTGGGTTAGATTTTCAAAATTGTAGCACATCACCTGACTACATATTGTTTACAGAATTAAAACAAATGGGAAGATACAATAGCTTCCTCTTAAAATATTGAATAACTGCTTAATGCAGAAATGACAAAAAAAAGACAAAGAGAGGAAAACAACAATGTTGGGACTTACTGTAGGAAAATGAAGCAAACTATTAAGACAAAAGACAAGGCAGATAAGAGGTGGAAGGAGGGACTGAGTAAGCTGTTGTAAGCAGAAGGGCAGCAAAGGATGTGAAGTCAAAAAATGGGGGAATTTGCAGAAAAGTCAAACAGGGATAAACAGGCTTATTTAGCTACATAGCAGAAAGGAAGAAGAAAGATAGAGACCAGACATGGCTGAGCAAAGATGTAAAGAAGTTCACACATGCTTGAGGAAAGAATCAGTTATTCACTAAAGAAATCGGACGAAGGGCACCATCCTTAAAATGCAGTGTGGGGAATGCAGTGAGCATACAGCATGATGGAAAAAATGTATTGAGAGAGACGTGTCCACCCAACAGGGAATTACCTGCAGGGACCAGATGGCCTCCGTACCAGAATTGTTAGAACTCTGTTTAGTTTCATAACACATTTCCTGACAGAGATCTTCGTCATATTATAGGGTAATCCAGAAATTCTGGAATTTGAACTGCATGGCAACTGCTGTGATACCTTTATATGGGGAATGAGAACAGGAAGCAACACAGAATTGCTGGCCTATTAACTTCACAGCAATAGGAGGGAAAACTGGATATATGTTATATCATCATACTGCGGTGGTGGTGCTGTGACGACCCTAACCGGGAAAAGCTGAAAGACACAAAAAAATATTTCAACCCATCAAATCAGAACCTCATGAAATGACACCCCTTTCAGAAAATTAAAACATTTATTTTTTTGGGGAGGGCTTCTCTTCCTATCCCCACATGTGGCCTTACTTATGTAAAATATCTCCAACTGTTTTTGACTAAATGCTTATTAAAGTTTGATGTTCATTAAAAATATACAAATGTGAAAGAAACACCATGTTGATGATTTCCGTTTTAATGAGATGCGTATATGACAAGAAAAATGGTTCACCTGAAAAGTCACGAAAGGAACACAAAGGATAACAAACAATGCAAGTTCATGACCAGAAGGAGATGTCTGTAAAACTCCATCCAGTTTTATTAAGGAGCTACAGATTAACACCCGTGGGCATAATATTCCTGGATATCACCAAGGCCTTTGACTCTGTTTCCCCTAGGCAATGTCTAGGAAATGTTGAGGTTTTGTGGTCATACCAAAACACATACTTCTCAACTTGTTAGTACAAGAAATCTGGACAAAGCCTGAAATAACAGGGAGACAAAGGCACAAAAATTGGGACAGATTTTAAATATTGCTTTTATAAACTTAAAAAGATGCTAGAATGACAGGGTTGTGTTAACATGCATTTCCTGAAGGATATTAAGTGTGAAAGTGAAATGTATGTCATTATTTAGTGACTTTAATCCAAAGTGATTTGCAAGAACATAATTTTTTAGAGGAACACACCAAAAATATGAGGCAAAAATCAGGACAGTTAAGATGTATGGTTGTACTGCTGTATTCTTGAATGGCAGGGCCATGAGACTTGTGGTAAGAGGGCCGATGTGAAGAATAATTCAGCTCATTAACAGACTACTGTACACTCAGTTCTACATCCAGAACTCTTGAGTGTGTTTGTTAAAGGCATAACAGAGACTTGGAATGTAGAGACAAAGTACATCAGGCCAAGCCTAAGGATGGATGTGAAAAGGCTGAGCAAAAGGGGAGAAAGGTGACATTTGATGTGCAATGCAGATAAATATTGTGTCTGATTTGAAACAACTTTGGTTTAAAATATCAGCTGTAGATGAGTAGAATAGAAGGTATCAGAGCAGAAAACATCCCTGGATGTCAATGACCACTCCTCAAATGGAACATCAGGAGTTGAGTAAGGGACAATGACAATTAAACAAAAATGTTAGACTGTGTTATTAGGAAAGGCAGAGCACAAGAACAAAGAGGTAATATTCACATTAAAATCAAGTGCTGTTCACACCACTCCTTAAGTACTGTGTGCAGTCTGAGGTCATACAAGGAGAATGATGTCAAGTTACTGGATGGTGTATAGAGCATGACCCCCGGAAAGATACAGGAAATGGATGAAAAATATTTGGCCAGAGTCTGGAGAAAGTGGTGGGTTTCCTCGCCACAGATTTAAAAAGAGAAGGTCATGAAGCTGATATACAGTTATTATGCCACAACAATATCTCTCTGGCTGACTAAAACTACTTCTTCAATGAGATGGTTATAGATGTCTGTGATGTTATGAGCCAATGACATCTATGTGAGGGAAAGTAAGGCAGTACATGTGTACATATGCCAGCATAGCTAGCTGAAGATTTGTAAAGAATTTTATGTTATTTGACTGTTACACTGATTTGAACAAATATTTTAGTTAAAAAAAAATTGTAAAATTTGAAAATAAGAGAACATACCACAACGAACAATGATAACACCAAAATCAACAGGGTATTCAGGAAGAAGTCAACCAGAAATAAAATGTCCACATCTAATAGTCCAAAGAAGCAAATAATTATAAATGCAACAATTATCTCTGCATTTTCACCTTAATACTGAAGACTTTATCAACTGCTCAACCACTGTTCATTACTTGTTTTATACACAGGCATCACACCATATAACCAATTAGTTGACTAAATCAATTAAAATATATAAATACTTACAGTTAAATACATCAATTACTAGTTAAAACTATGAATATATATGTGTCCATAATGCAAAACTTAAAATGTGTGCCTTACGTGTATTAAAATCTATAATCTAGCTGCTCTTAGTTTCAATAAAGGTAATAGGGAAATGTCATTCAAGCCAGGGAAACATTTGCTTGTAAAGTAACCTCCCATAGTAATTCTTTATATTCTATGATGGTTCCCCATGGCCCCCCTCTGATGTCCTTTGTTACTACTTCCAATATAAAAAATAAAAAACTTTGCATTTTTACAATTCTTTGTGCTTGTATAAGGCATTGTTTTCATTACATGCAGAAATATCATAATACATTTCATAAATTCTTTTCTTAAGTGTCATTTCTGTTTTTTCCATGTAAAATGCTTGACAAACATTGCATAATGCCAAATAAATTAATCCCTTAGTGTTACACTTTGAGTAAATCTTACTTATTTTTCTATCCCTATGTTTAATATAAATTTCTTCTTTGTTAATAATGTATACACACTGTGCACATGTCCTACATCTAAATATGCCCTTCTTTTTAATGTTCCCTGCTCTAATATTTCCTTTGTTACTTTCTAACATGTCCTTTAAATTTCTAACTTTCTTATAAATCACTGTAAGGAGTTTATTTTATAACTCTTTAAGGTCAGTTAGGTTCATAAATCTTTTCCATTCAGTTTCAATTACTTTTTTGACCACAGGGCAGTCTCCATTATATTCTGTTATGAAAGCCCTTTCATAACTGCCTTCCTTGTGCTTGTTAAAACTTTGATCCCTTTCTTCTTTTGTTAACTGTAGACCTAAAATAGGTCTAAATCTATCCATTCTCCCCTGTTCAACTTCATCCTTAACCATTCAAATTAATTCAGGGGGATACCCCCTATCCATGAATAACTGTGCAATAAATACCCATTATGCTTGAAAATCAATGTCATTTAAAGTCATTCTACTAAAAAGTGGGTGTGTACTAGTGTAATCCAAATAGGAATTCAAAAAGTTTTTTTATATATATCTTTGACTTAAATTTCCCATTACATTTTTCTATTAAAACATCCAAATAATTATATTTATCAACTGATGTGTTGCAAGTAAACTTAAGAAAAGTGCTAGAATTTTCTAAATGTTTAAAAAACTCTTTCAGTTTACTCTCTGTTTCTGCCCATAACCAGCATATGTCATCTTGGTATCGTTTATATAATACCCTGCTAGCTGTGTATTCAGAATTAAGAATACATTTATCCTCCCATGTTTTTAATACAATATTAGCATATGTGGGGGGCACATGGGGCCCCCATTGCCATACCTTTCAATTGTTTGAAAAAGTCTCCCCCATAAAAAATAAAATTATTTTTAATACTGCATCAATAAGCTCTAAACTAACTCTAAATGTGTTATGTTTTAACTGTCTTTCCTTAATAAGAACTTCTTCAAACATTGCTATGCCTTCTTTATGAGCAATAGAGAAAAATAAATCAATAATATCAATCATAAGGAAAAATAATACTATCTTTGTAAATTTATACTTCTTAAGAAGTCCCAGGAGTCCTTCAAAATCTGACTCTCATCTGTCCATAGTTTTTTTTTTTTTTTTTTTTTTTTAATAAAATCTAGATATTTAGCTATTGGGGCTGTTTTAGAGCCCTCTGCAGACACAATTGGCCTTAACGGTGGATCATTTTCATCCTTGTGGACTTTTGGTATGTCAAATATAGTGGGCAATTTGGGACTCTTGTTCGTCATATACTGGTAGGTGTTTTGATCTATTAACCCTTCCAATAACATGTTAAATAACATTATGTCTATTTTATTGTAGGCTATATGAATCTCATTTTTGAGACCCTAGAATAAATATCACTGTTTCCTAAAATTTCCATCATTTTTCCTTCATATATTATTGCATCTATAATGACTGCATCTCCCCTTTATCAGGCCTCATAACTCTCAAGGTTTGATCCTCCATAATACTTTTAAATATTTCCCATTCATCTTGATATAAATTATATTTCTTTTCCTCTTCAGTCACTAATTTCCTTAATTCATTTTCTACTAATAGTTCAAAATTCTTAAGTTGTGGATGCAGTAGGGGATAAAAAACACTTTTTTCTTTTAATATCATTGCTATTGACATAGGGTTAATTTTTAAAAAATAATTCTAGGTTCACTTTCCTTAAAAAGTTTTAACATCTAATATTTAAAATTACTTTGGTAAGGTCGCACTTCCTCTGAAGAACATATTTAAAATCCTTTGATAAATTAAAACGTTTATAGGTCAGTTCTATACTACTATAATTATATATGTTAAAATTGTTATAGGTGTTTTTATATCCCTTCATGATAATTTTCTCATCTTGTGTATTTTGTCTCAGTTTATACCTATCTATTGCCTTTTTCTTCCCCTTTGTCCCCTCTCTGTGCCTGTCTGTTGGTAGGGGTTAATAGTAGTTCTCTTGCTGATGTTTGTTTTTCAACCATTCCAATCTCCGTAAGGGAGGAAACTTTAAAGGGTCTTCCAATCACAGATAATTATTACCATATTCATATTCATTACTCTCATTTTCATCCCTTTGTCTTTCCCTCTGCTCATATATTCCTGTATGTGTTCTGTCATTTTTAATTAATGGGTAACTTTTCCTTTCCCTATACTCCACAATATCTCTATCGAGTGTTTTTGTTTTTTCTATTTATTAAATTCTCACATTTTACATCTATCTTATCAATGATGTTAAAATATTTTTCTTCCTCTTCCCCAATGGTAAACATTAAGTCATGCACAATATTATCATTGATTTCTTCTATCTGCTTACACAAAACACTTTTACTATTGTCATTCTGTTTAATAATTACCCCATCACTTCCAACCCACATCTATTAAAAATGTCTACACAGTCTCGGTAATGACTAATACATTAGTCAAAACATTGCACCAAAAGGACTAAGGTTAAATAAATTCCCTAACAATATAGAAGAAGGTACAGAGTATTGTATATGCTCTAATAATTATTCCTTTTCTGACAGGATATATATCTCACACATCTGCACAGACAAAGGCAGACATCATCTGGCTTTTGCTGTGGTAAGACACTCAGCATTCATCAACTTGCCTTGTTTTGGTAAGTAGTCAGGGAACAGTAATTCTTTAGTCAGTCAGGGACATTTAGTGCGAATAGTTTAGTATTGTTTTCTGTATCTGTGAAAAACTATACCCTCTGTATTATGGCTGGTTCTTTAAAGAATACTTTTAACATCTTGAGAGTACTTATGCTTTTTTAGTGACACTGTGGCCACTCCTGAAAGCCTTGCTGCTTTGGTTATACTCTACCATTTGTATTAGTATTAATTTTACACAGTATAATTGGGTACCCTATGTAAGAGACTTAGGGTAGCTGACTGGTGGCAGTGTGATTACCTCAGAGTCTTGGCAGAAAGGGGCAAAGCTAATAAATCTGTGCCCGCTTTTCCCAGGTGTGTGTGTGTGTGTGTGTGTGTGTGTGTGTGTGTGTGTGTGTGTGTGTGTGTGTGTGTGTGTGTGTGTGTGTGTGTGTGTGAAACTAAATATCCAAGTGTGTGTGTCACCTACTGGGAACAGGGACACAGAGCTCCAAATTGGTAAGTTCAGAGTTTTGCTTGGGCCTGAAGAGAGAGAGAAAGGTAGTCCAGCCCCAGGTCTAGAGCATGCTCTCTGAGTACTCTTAAAATAAATTGTGCTTGGTATACGGAGCTGCATCTGAAAATACTGAGGGAATCCATATTTGCTCTTAGTGACCGACCCTCACCAGAGTCAGTGGTAAGGATTTGGTCTCCTTGATTGCTGGCCCAGAGTAGGGACCCATCACAGTGTCTCTAATAGACTATCAAAATCAATGGAAGAGATGAATGCAGCGAGCCATCCAGATTAAGAAACATGTGAAGAAAGGGTGAGAGGAAGTCTAGATTTGGAAAGAAGAATGTCAAATTCATATAAAGTGAAGAGTATATACACCCAGTCTCTCTCCTTCTATCATCAGGAAAATTTAAAGTAATCTAGACGTGAATAAAAGACATAAAGAACAAAGGAAAATATTCCTGAGTGATGAGTTTATGAACACATATGCTATATTAACATTCACAAGATGCAAAATGATGCACTATAAAACAAGACATTCTACACTCAGAAAAAGACTTGCCTACCTGGAGAAGGGATTTATATGAACTGTATTTACTAAGAAGTGCAGTCAGGTCTATAGATATCCAAACCTTTCACAGAAAATATCAGTAAAACAACCAAAATAAGAAATGCTCTAGGATGTTTTACTTAAAATTAACTGCATAAAATGGCTGCTTTATTATCCAGGAAAAGGAGATAATATGTTTTATTGGCTTGAGATTCTTTTATTTTCATTGTGCTGCTGTCTTTAAAATTGAAGGATATGTGAAGAAACAAGTGCTTTGTTTGCAACACCATGGATTTAATAGATTTAATAGATAGTCCAAGGCCAATTAGTATTATGTCCATGTATATCTTGCCAGTATTCTCCCTCAGGCTCTGTGTCCTTTCCCCAGGAGGACCATAGCAGTCAATTCAGGAGGAAGTTTGTGATTACTCATGCAGTCATCTCGGTTATGTTTAAAGGAAGATACTGAGTTGCACTGCTTATAGTGCAAGGGAGATTTATTCCTGAGGTTTGGGAGGGATGCGTTATAAATGTGTTTCTCCACCACGTTTTAATAATCTGTTGGTGAAGATTTAAAACCTAGGTTTTAGCATGGCTGGAGCCATTTGACTTGGGAAGATACAGGACATTCAAGACAACTAGGTCTGTACACCATGATAGCAAGACAAAGCTCTCCTCTCAAAAACACATAACACATTGAATAAAGGGATAGAGCATCCACCTTCTGTGTTAATTAAGACACTTTGGGCCTGTAAATCTTTTTGGCTAGAAATCTTTGGAGTCTTTCTAACTGTGTGATAGGTTTGGTGATAAACATCTGAAGAGGGCATTGCACTCCAATAATTGCTCTGATCATTGCTGAGTATCAGGGAGTGATTATCTCTTTAAACCTTGAAGATATTCCTTTTTCAGCTAGCTGTGCTAAATAAACATATTTCTTTTTTATATGTTGTTATTAAACTTTCATAAAACATAATCAATACAAAATCTGTAATCAGAAATGTACATACATATTTAAAAGTATTAAAAATACAAAAAACAAAGAAAACTATTTATGAGTGTCCATCAAACTTCTAGTCATTCCTGTTGTTACATATCTGTTCAATTACAGAATATTTTTTTTTTATTTTTGCTTGCCAAGCAGTTCTTTAAATTTTACCCATATATTGAGGCAAGAGGTTATTCTGTTCATACTCAATCTGATTCTAATAATTTCTAGATGAGTTACATTGGTTGCTAAATGTATAAATTATATAACTGAGGGGATAAATTCATTTTTACAGTTTTGTATGATCACATTTTTGGAGATGGTCAATACAATCCACAATATGTTATATTTCATTCTTTTAACACAAGTGGGAATAGGGGTATTAAAAGAATTAATGATTTGGATAAAATAAATTTATTTACAAAATATGCCTGTAAAAAAGAATTAATATTATTCCAAAAATAAATCAAGATAGTACATTCAAAGAACATGTGTTGCCAATCTGCTTTAAGCTCTTTCCTGCATCTCCAACAAAGTTGCTTTTTCTTGTACATCAATTCAATTTTATCAGGGGTGAAGAAGGACCTATGTAAAATCTTCCATGTAAACAAATGCCATGTAAGAGATGAAGTAGTATGTTTAGATGATAATATAAATACATTTTGTCTTCTGCTTGGTGGCCTATTATTGATTTGGGTAAAATAGTTCCTATATGTATCATTACATGTTTTAATTTCCCTTGTTACCACTTTATACAATTTAGACAGGAGACCATGTTCCAACAAATTTTTTTGCAATGAAAATATGATACATTCAATCAATTTTCGGACATAATCTCAACATTGGTTGCATTGACTTAATTTTCCCTTCTATATATAGTCTACAAGATTGTATGTCTAACCACGTCTTTATCCAAATTATATTTATTCCTAATGTAATCTACTGAGTGCAGATTTTCATCTTTCATTAATTGAAACCAATAAAACAGATTCTCTCTTTAAAGTCAACCATTGTTTCTAAATATAACATAGGGATATTACTTTGAGTATATGCTATAGGAAACATAAGGAAAATCCATGCTTTATAAGCCAGATTTCTATATATAATATTAATAAAAGTATTTAATATAGTCAAAATGAAGTAACAATCACTTCTTTGGTGACTTTTCCATACAATGTAATCCTTTAATAACCAGAATAAACTGTTATTTAATATAATGTAATTATTAGTATAATTATTACAGTTAAAATGCATAAAAAGGTTTCCTAAAAAACTCTTTCCATCTAACTGTATAAGTGTTGTTGATTCAAAGACATATTGTTTTTATAACTGATGATAATGAATGTAATTACATGGCTGGTACTCTTATTCCCCGTACAGTCTCTTACGTTATGATTTAGCACATTTCTTTTTTTGTTAGGAGACCAAAGAAATTGCAGTATTAAAGTGTTAAATTCTTTAATACAGGTTTTCATAGGAGGCAATGTTAATGACTGAATAATATATAGTATTCATGGCAAGATAATCATTTTGATGATTGGGTGTCTTTCTTCCATTGTAAAGGCAATTTTATTCCATTTGTCCATTAGATTTTTTTATCTTATTTATACAATTAGTATAATTATAATTTACTATTTCTTTAATTTATGGCTATTCCCAAGTAATTAATTTTCTTTTCTTTAACGACATATTTAATGAACTTATTTGGGATTTCATTCTTATTTATGCTTATCGGTATAATTTTTGTTGTATCATTTAATGCTAAACCAGATTTTCTTTGAAATAGTCCCATTGCTAAAAAAGTTGCAAATATGGGGGGAGGGGGGATTTAATAAAGCCTACATGGACTTATTTGTCATGTAGCCATAATGTCAGGGTACTTGCATGGAAGTAAGCAGATGTGCGATCCAGTAAAGGGAGCTGAGGGGCGTGAACGAGCATGCGAACATGGAAGTGCTGTGGCATGCAAATCACCTCATACATAGGTGAAATGCATGCAAGTGAGGCAGGTAGAGTGATCCAGCAAGCAGATAGACAGTAATGCAGACCCCGTGTTGGTGACCATAATGTACATAGAAAAATTCCATGAACAGGATGTAAAAATGATGCCAGGGTCAGTAAAAGTGTAGTTACCATGGCAGAAATAGTATAGAGGACACAGATATATGAAAAGTAACCACTGTATGTCCAAACCTGCACGGAAAATAATTAAAATATTTTTTAATACCCTGTCTATGTTTGCTAGGCATGCCTCAGTGCGTAAACATGCCGTTATGGAAAAAATATAAAAATATTGTAAAAATCAGAATTTGTGAGTTTATAACAGTAATGCATTACAAGACCATGTGTGGAGTATATACAATGTAAGATTGCTCTGGTTGTTAACCAGGCAGGGCCTGCAACTGGGCAGTTACTAGGTACTGTGCATGGATCTGTATGCAAATGAGCTGGAGTTACTGAATAGCACAAATGGGTATCTGTGTACACAGATTCCATTTGTGTTGGGACAGAACTGTGTAGGTGTCCACAGAAGAGGTAGCTGACATAAAAAGGGGTGTGTGTCCATAAACTGTTAAGCTTATTGGAGCTCAGCTGTGCCTGTTTGCGTGACATGCCGCTCTGCTCAGCAGGAGGGTGTGTCCATTGACTGCTAAGCTTTGTTTACCGTAGGGGTGCATGTTTCAGTGGGTTTGATTATGTTTGCATGGTACAAAGCCATAGAGTGCTAAGCTTTGTTTATCTTTGCTGCACAGGTTTGCATGGTGCAATGCAGTGCTCAACAAGGAAGGCCATCAAAAAAGGCGGAGAAAGCCAATGATACATTAATTACTGATGGGCCCTGTTTCACTTAAACTAGGGTGAATAAACCCCTTAATGATGTACTTGGCAGGTGGAATGTGTCATAGCTAGCCAACCACATAGGCTATAACTGCAGCAGATCAATATAAAGTTTGCATGCACCCTAAAATCTGAATGAATTTTTCCCCCATATTCTGCACCAGTGGAGTACAGACTTGGGAATTTTAACTGAGAGAATGCTAGGGGCTGCTTTAGGTCTGCTACATATGTATGTGCTTGATGCTGAGGTCAGTGCAGCTGCTGCTGATGTTGACCATATGCCTAGACTGAGAAGGAGAAGAGTGTTCAGGCCCAGGGTATCCTACCAGGAGCTACATGAGCTCAAAATTGTAGAAAACTACAGGGTGGACAGAGACATACTACAACAACTCAGTGAGCTCTGCCAGCCTCAACTCAGACCCAGAGCCAACAGAAGGAAACCCATCTCATTGGAAACTTAAGGTATGTGTGACTCTTAGAATACTAGCTACGGGTACATTCCAAAGACCAACTGGGGACATGATGAGGGCTTCATAGCATCAGCATCCAGGGTACTCCACTAGTTCCCAGATGCCATAGTACCACATGCCAGTGATCACATTTATTTTTCCCTGACCCCTGAGACAATGGCCAGCAGTATGCAACACTTCTACCATAGAGCACACTACCCTGAGGTACTAGGTGCCATAGACTGCACTCATGTACCCATCAAGGCACCAGCTGGTGAGGAGGGTAGAAACTATGTGAACCACAAGGGGTACCACTCCATCAACTGCCAGGTCATGTGCAATGTCCAGGGCATTATCATGAATGTGTGTGCTGTCAGCCCTGGTAGTTATCATGACACCCATATCTGGCATGCATCACAGCTGTACCAGATGTTTGCTATGGGGGGGACATTCCACACTACCATTTACTGGAGGGATACTGGCAACACACTGGAAACATGGATGAAGACACCCATCAGAAATGCACACCCACTGAAGAATTCCATAATGAGGCACAAGCACAAATTAAGAACATCACAAAGCATGTGTTTGGGCTGCTGAAGTCATGGCTCCAGTGCCTCAATATATCTGGTGGAGCCCTGAAGTACTCTCCAGCCCCATGTTCACTAATGTTCACAGTATTTGCCATGCTACATAATATGATCCTGTGGAAACAGCTGCAGCAGGATCAGCCAAGGGAAGGGAAACACAGCCCCCAACCAGTGCCTAGGTCACCCCAGCAACACCCACAGTGGGACTCAGAGGAGGAAAACTCTGAGGTTGCCCCTGTAGGCAGATGTTGGCATGCTCAGTATGCTCTGGCCTTGGCCAAGAGACTACGCATAGCACATGCATTGACAACCTAGGGCCCTAGGGACTGATACCTTACTCTGACTCACATATATATTAGTAAAAATGATGACAGCCAACCCACACAATCTGTACCTCGCCATGTATTGGGTGTGGACTGCGTACATTAGACAGCGGCAGCCCCAAACTACAGGTCTGTCAACTGCTGCATTCACAAGGTAAGTCACATAGCTACTCACCACTTCTAAGGGGTACTACAATATGGTAGCATATGTATGGACTTGCATGTATGCAAGGGAATATAGTGGGCTACTGAGCTACTTGCAGAGATCTACTGACACTTGGGATAACAGGTACTCTGTCTAATAGTATGTGCCCCATAATATTCACTAGGCCACATGTCTGGAAAGCCCACTACATTATTCAAGGGAGATGCCAAACAGTGGGGTAACATGACTGTGTATGCCAGCAGAGCATGGCCTGGTTGTCCCCCACCCCCAACTTATCAGTGTACCCATATAACAGCTGTAGAAATATATTTGCAGTGATATATCAGCAAACCACCCAATTCCAGGGCTGTGACATAGAGACAGAACCTGGCCACAAGTTCTATGTCCACGTAACTCAGGGGTGACAGTGTATATGTCTGTATTCTGTTGCTTGTGTGATGAATGACACATCCCTGTCTAGCAGCCTGTATGGGTCAGTAAGTTAGGGACATTAGTATAGGTGATGGTGTTGATGGTTTGAATCTGGCAGTAGCCACATCTTTTGCAACTGATATAGTCAAGAAAGCTGGAAAAAGCCATAGTAAATGAGGGGACAAAGGGCCAAACCTACAGACAGACATTATACATGCTCTTAGTAACCTAGAAGATGGTTAGTATAACAGCAGGTTGAAACAGGTCATATCAGCTGCAGGATGTAAAGGCCATCACTTAAATGTCTTAGTAGTTACAACAGTTCAGTGACTGCTGTTTACAGTATAATACCAGGAAACACCAAATATATGAGGAGCAGAACAGACATATGGGGCAAAATGCTGGACATTCTGCAATAACATGTACAGGGAGAGGTAGGCAGACCACCACCCTGTGTGTGTGCATTGTTACATCATGTGCCCCAGTCACATTATACCGCCCAACCTCTTAGAGCAAGAAATCTGGCCAAAGCCATGAATAAAATTGGGACAAAGGCCCACAAATAGGGACAAGTTTTAAATATTGCTCTTACAAATATAGAAGGTTGATAGAATAACAGGTCTTGCATTAGAATGAATCGAATGTCAAATGTCTTGCATTATTTACTGACTTCAATCTATACTGATTTGCCCCTAATTTGCCAGAAAACAACATTGTTATGTAAAACACACCAAAAATATGAGGCAAAATTCTGGACAGTCTGTGAAGCTCTGTACAGTTGTGAGGTCTGAGTCACATATTAAGGTCAGTAAACAGCTGGGGAATGCCTTGGACAATATCAGCAAAGTGCAGTACTGTAGTAACAGGTGCAGCAGCCAATGGCCTGCAGCACAACTAATCCTGGAAGGAAGTATAGGTAGTTCTGGCCTGCAGTCACCTTGTAAGTACTGACAGCAACACTGGGCATGCGCCTACACTTAGCAAGCTTGAGCTCAAGTCTGTTGCCTCTACCGCCCAAAGACCTGCTATGTGGAAAGATGTCAGTACATACATACATCTATGCATACATATCCTATCCCCCCTCATGCTTGATTGCTGTATCTATCAGTATGTGGCACATATATATATATATATATATATATATATATATATATATATATATATATACACACACACACACATAGACCCTCCACATATATCTACATAACATGTTTATATAACATACACACACAACAATAGTTATGGAGACATCCTTGTTATTCACATTTATATAGATATGTGTGGGGCTGTATGAATGTCCCCACATACCCTGCAGTTACACATTACAACAGTTGTCCGATGGAACCAGACCAGGGCTGCAACAGTACATAATCCACTCACCCACAGACCCTTGTGCCTGCAGACTATCACCCTGTAGATAGACACAGGTACGCAGGTGGTGTAATGTACAATGGGTGCAACGCATGCTTTGGACAGGCCATATTGTCCCTGGCCACATGTCCTCCTATCAAACCTGCAAACAGCCACATATAGCCAGACTGGTAAGTGTGCATGCATAGCTGAGATATTACGAAGTATCCCACCCCTAGGACACCAGAAACAATAACAGTGCCAAGCAGTATCACTCTGCAGGCCACACGTGCTGTTTAACACAAGGCCACTTAGAGTTCTCCACAAGTACTGTGCCTGCATCCACATATACAACAGACATAACTTGTGGTATGTGTAATAAGTAGTGTGAGCTGTAGTGTGTAATACTAGGTAGGTAGGGGTTTTAATCTCACATTATGTAACTTGTGTGTTTGTATAAATATATCTCTTTGCAGCACTATGGACATGCCTACATGTGTTATCCCCATGCAATGGTATGAATTTTATGGCCCTGTGACTGGCTGCTGGCCTCTACATTGCCCCCTATCAAGGCCTGCTAATGTCATTCACCTTAAGAGCACTGGATGACAATTTCTTATCAGATAAACCTCGTGGAGCATGCTATAAGTACTGTGAGCTATAGTGTGTAATAGTAGATAAGTATGGACTCTAATCCCACATCATCCAACTTGTCTGGCTGTGTACATAAATATATCCCCTTGTGGTACTACAGATATCTCTGTGCAGTGGTTATGCATTTTAAGGCCCTGTAACTAGCTGCTGGCCTCTACATTTGCCTCCTTTACAAAGCCTGCTGATGTTATCCACCTTAAGGGTGCTGGCTGATAGTCTAATGTCAGATGAACTCTGGGGTGCATGCAATAAGTAGTGCAAGCTGTAGTGTGTAACAGTAGATACCATAGGGGTTCTAATTTCACATCGGCCAACTTGTGTGTGTATGTAGATATATCCCCTTGTGGCACTACAGACATGCCCATCTGACATATCTCTGTAGAATGGCTATGCATTTTAAGGCCCTGTGACTATTTGTTGGACTCTACATTGGCATCCTTTATGAGGCCTGCTGATGTTATCCACCTTAAGGGTGCTGGTTGATGCATAACTGATGTTTGCCAACTTCTAGATTCATACAGCCAGAAAAAACAGGTGATACGCATCAAGGGTAGCAGAACTGGTCACAAAGTATGAATGCATGATTATGTTGACTCCCCCCCACTGTCCTTGATACACTGTTATACACATATGTACCTAGGAAGCCATGCACATATATTGTCTTATCCTGCTGACAACAGATGTCTGCTGTGCTGCCTTGACATCCTGTGCCACTGTATTGCTGCCATGTGCATTGTTTAACCCAAAATCCAAAGAAACAAGAATGGCATGTAGGTAAACTAGGCAGGATACAAAATAAAAACAGTAGTAAAAAAATCCCAAACCTGGATAAGTTGAGGTAAAATGCAGCATTTATTCCAAACAGGAAAATAATCACAAAGCTTTCAAATCAGTGTGTGATCTCTATTTATATACACTGATGAAGGGTTGATCCTGAAAGCTTTGTGATTTTTTTCCTGTTTGAAATAAATGCTGCATTTTATCTCAACATCTCTAGGTTTTGGATTTTTTTACTATTCCATTGTTTAATCCCTCAGACATCTGAAATGGACGCATACACAGGTTCGTAACATGCCTGTCATTCTGTAACTCTACTGCCAGTCTAACATTATGCAACCCAGTTACACAAAGTTGGATGTGTAGACATGACACATAGCAGCATACAATACTTGTAGTGGCCCACAACAAGTGCCATGGCAAAACAATATTGCACTACGCAAGTACATGTAAGGCAATATATTCACCCTGTGCATCAGACACATATTTGCATTTCCCAGCATTGATATCACAAATGGCAGGGATGTGGTACAGGTATAACTATATGGACAGGGTGTGGCTTGGGGTTGCCAGAGGCCTAGGCTGTGACAAGCAGGTGACAGCATGTGTGTGAGTCAGGAATGGGTGTGGGTTAGATGGGCCATGGAGAGGTGCTGTGTGTGTGTGTGTGTGTGTGTGTGTGTGTGTGTGTGTGTGTGTGTGTGTGTGTGTGTGTGTGTGTGTGTGTGTGTGTGTGTCTGTTGGTGCCCTGCATGCAACAGTGGTGTTTGAGTGTGTGCATGCACACAGTCAAGCCCAGTGCTTGCCCTACATGTGTGTATCTTGGACAGCTGTGAACCATACATGTTAGAGTAGACATTTCAATGTCTCTGGCCATGAACATGTGAATGGAGTCTGCCAGGAGTAGCACTGGCACCACCACACCCAGGCCCAGATGCTATGCCAGTACCTGACGGTGACTACAATATACTGGGGTTGTATCCCACATGGGATCACTCAGGACAACATGCCCATTGCCTTCCACATTGAGGTGTGGATAGCACACTTCCTCTGTAGTACTGAGGTACTGCCAATATGGGAACATGACTGTGCATAGTCACGTGGGCTCCCAGCAGATGGTGTTGCTGACCTTCATTCATGTCTCCAATGCCCAACACCAACCAGATGTCCCAGCACAGACATCATGCGGTCAAAGACAGACACTATCTTCACCCACCATCTATCCATGACAGCAGGGAACCTATCCAGGGTGTCCTCGATGTAATGGAGGCAGTCACAGATGTCAGACTGTGCTGCATCCATAACCCTAAGCATCTGTGTGGAGTTGCATTCAGAACTTGCCTGTGCCTCCATGAAGGACTAAAATATGTGGTGAGTGATCCATGATGTGACACCTGTAACAGGTGGTGAATGAACAGCAGTCCTCCTATGAGCACCCCTGTCAATCTGCTGTGTGAGACCTCACCAGATCTCTGGCTATGGCCAGTGTCTACACTCACTGATGCCTTAGTTGTCACACTGTCCTGTTCAATGTCACCACCCTCTGACTGTCCATTATCTGTGGCCTCTGGCAACTGGATATGTGTGGGCATACTGACTGTGCCATAATAATTGTGGCAGAAGAGGGCTGTCAACCTCTGGGAGAGAATCAGCCACCAACAACCCCACCTGTGCTTCACTATGGCCACCATCATCAGCAGCATCTGATGAGACACTGGCATCAGGTTGTGAGGGGGACAAACTCCACCCCCCGGTCACCTGTGAGAAACAAAACAGCAGCAGTACATTACTACTTGCAAAGACATGTATGGTAATCTACACAGACTCATACAGATGAGGATCCACAACTGCAGTACAAGTTCCATATCTTCACATCTCTGCTCCCATGCACAACAGACAAACTCACAACAATATACACAGACAAGTCAGGCCCATTATAACATGAACATCAGCTAGATCCAATCAATGTTGCCAGTACAATACACCTGTAAGGTATACAATATTACAGTGTATGTGATAGACCTAAACATAACACCTAGTACACCTATATTGAGAATGATATGCCAGTACTACTATCACTGTCTCAGGTATGTACCATGAGTGTGGACCTTTGCCCCCACATTAATTATGGCTTTGTCCTGAGTTTTTGCTGTATCAGGTTGACAGGTATTTTAGATATAGTTCTTAACCAAACAGGGATAAATGTCAACATACATAAGGACTTAGCCAGAGTACATCAGGGACATTCAGGGTCAGTTTTACAATGTTATAATTAATTACGTGAGACATAGACAGAATGAGAGAAGGTGAATTACAGTACATCTTTTACATTACAGGAGTGTACACCCTCCCTTATTGTCACAGTGTGTTACATGTAATCCATTAGCTTTCCTACAACAGCCAACCACTGTATATGGGATTGACAGTGACAGAGTTGAGATGTGATTGAAATCAGGGACAGTTGAGAGGCATGCGTGTAGCTGTAGGACAGTAGTGTTTCAAACATGTCATCACCACAGATCAAAGAAAGGTCTACTGCTGTAATCCCTATTCCCATACCTCCATCCTCCCATGTTATATGTAGAAATCACGAGAAATAAAGTACAGGTCACCGCTGAATTATTCTTTGTAGAATCTCCTTTATTAAAAGTAAGCGCTTTCGGAATAATCCTTCATCAGACATAATACAAAGTAACAAAAGCAGCCATATTTAAAACACAGATCATCCAATCACTTACTCCTAAAAGCCCGCCTTTTTTGTAAAGCAGGTTTAATTGGTAAAACATCGTTAAGACCAGGTGGTCTATGTGCTCTTAAATCTACTATCCACTTGGATTCAGCTAATGCTGTTCTGTGCTGAATGCCCCCCCCCCTCTCATTAGTGGCAATATTTACAATACATCTGAACTTAAAAGTGTGTGTAGGATTAATCTCTATATGTCTGAATAAAGCATTGCTCGCTTGACATGTTCTAATATTACTAATATGCTGTAAAATCCGAACCTTCAGCATGTTATTTGTCATACCTACATAAAAACTTTCACATTGTTCACAATTGGCCATATATACTAGGTGTTTTGTCCTGCAAGTAGCCCTCCCTTTAAATATAAAAGTTTGTGTCTTATCAGGATGTTTATATTCAATGTCGCTATTAATATATTGACAAGCCATGCAGTTACCACAGGGATATGTGCCTGCTCTAATATCTATTGTAGGTCTCTTATTCAAATATGTCTCCTTACATAACAGGTCCTTGAGATTGTTGTTTCTCCTATAATTAAACATGGGACGTTCTGCCACTACGTCCTTGAGACTATTATCACTTCTTAAGATGTTCCAATTGTTCTGAACTATATTGCATATGTCTTTAATATTACTACCATACGTTAAAAGTATTTTAGGTTGTTCCTTCCTGCTACTACATAATCCTGTATCTATTTGTCTGCCAATAACGGGACCTTGCATCCATGGCCTATTCTTTGTCTTCCTATATAATGCATTGTTACTAACCATCTTACTAACCATGTTCCTCTCGTAGCCCCTATCCAAAAAATGTCCACTCAGCCTAGAAAGTTCCTCATCACAATAAGTATCTTCAGAACATACCCTAGATATCCTACCTACTTGGCTCTTGACAATATTGGGAAAGATATGCCTAACGTATGGTAGTAATATTAAAGACATATGCAATATAGTTCAGAACAATTGGAACATCTTAAGAAGTGATAATAGTCTCAAGGACGTAGTGGCAGAACGTCCCATGTTTAATTATAGGAGAAACAACAATCTCAAGGACCTGTTATGTAAGGAGACATATTTGAATAAGAGACCTACAATAGATATTAGAGCAGGCACATATCCCTGTGGTAACTGCAAGGCTTGTCAATATATTAATAGCGACATTGAATATAAACATCCTGATAAGACACAAACTTTATATTTAAAGGAGGGCTACTTGCAGGACAAAACACCTAGTATATATGGCCAATTGTGAACAATGTGAAAGTTTTTATGTAGGTATGACAAATAACATGCTGAAGGTTCGATTTTACAGCATATTAGTAATATTAGAACATGTCAAGTGAGCAATGCTTTATTCAGACATATAGAGATTAATCCTACACACTTTTAAGTTCAGATGTATTGTAAATATTGCCACTAATGAGAGGGGGGGGGACATTCAGCACAGAACAGCATTAGCTGAATCCAAGTGGATAGTAGATTTAAGAGCACATAGACCACCTGGTCTTAACGATGTTTTACCAATTAAACCTGCTTTACAAAAAGGGCTTTAGGAGTAAGTGATTGGATGATCTGTGTTTAAATATGGCTGCTTTTGTTACTTTGTATTATGTCTGATGAAGGATTATTCAGCTACTTTTAATAAAGGAGATTCTACAAAGAATAATTCAGCGGTGACCTGTACTTTATTTCTCGTATTTATCTGGTTTGGTACAACAGGTCTTTAGCATAACTTGTTATTTTTGCTTGTGCTCTACATATTTTTTGGTAACGTTATGCCTGCTGAACATGCTGTAAACAACAAAGATGACAGCACCATCATTTCGTTTGATGCCCTTGGTGGCATTGTTTATGGTAAATCAGGAGGAAAGACAGATACCCTGGGTAACCCGCTCCTTGATTTGGGCTTTGGCGTCCAGAAGGAAGGATTACAAAACAGGAATATACCTGCAGCAGTAGACAGAGCCTTTGAGGATTTATTAAAAGAGTGGAACTACAAGGCAGGTAAAATGCAACGCCTGCAATGGCAGGCATTTCATCTTGAAGCTTGTTTACAATATGGTATTGTCCCCAGGGGTATGAGAGTCCTGTGCATGCCAGCACAGGGCGACAGATACCCAGACTTACTAGCACAGTGGCAGGCTCTCAACCTGCACACTAGTATGGAGTGTATGAAGTTATTGATCAAGTTTTTTTCACCAGAATTGGTGGCTTTGAAGCAAGTAACATCATTATTTTCGCGATTACAGACTGATTTTCCAGACAGCAAAAGTAAAGAAAGAATTTATACTGTTATGCTACAATTATCCAAAGAAGCTGATAAACTTAAAGATGTCAAATTAGGTAAAATCAGGAGGGACCACTCCGATTTTACCCATGGTAATATCTTTGTCTGGCCCAGATTCAAAGAACGAGCAACTGAAACAACTAGACGTCCCTCAGTGATGATGACAACACGTTCGGACGCTATACGAGCTACAGAGACGGGGTCAGCGGTACACACAGAGACAAGCACTACGTTGGCCATCGATACAGTTGTCAATATACCGACATTGTCCACCTTGTTAAACCAAAATGGAGCCGATACGAGGAGTTCTACTGATAGCTCATTCCGTACTATCAGTAATTTTGTGGAAGGTACGACCAACATGTTTGCAGGTAATGGGACAGCTACTACTACCCCAGTAATAACGATATCCTGGCTTCGCATTCCAACAGTGTTTCTTCAAACAGCGAAACACGTATTCCACAGCCGGAAGAACATATACGGATTCCAGGGGGCCTTTCCAGCTCCACAGTGGTGATAGCAAATGAGAGTATTCACCACAATGATACAGGGGCCCGGCCAAAAACATATGCAGGGGCTCTACATTTTTTGGGGAATCTACGGCAATCAAGCGGAGGAAAGGAGCAGGCAAGAGGTCCCTAAGCGAGGACAGAAGCGCAGA
This sequence comes from Protopterus annectens, assembly GCF_019279795.1. NCBI lineage: Eukaryota > Metazoa > Chordata > Ceratodontiformes > Protopteridae > Protopterus > Protopterus annectens. The sequence goes on along the minus strand of NC_056725.1, from coordinate 1,494,488,585 downwards.
CAAGCGTCGGAGGACTTTACATTGACTAACAGTATGTCTGATGGCATTGTATATAATTTATCTCAATATGTGTTGAGTACCGATGAGCTAGAGATTTTAAACAAGGGCTTGACCTTTGTTCCTAGCAATAAGTGTGTATATAGCGATATTATATTTGACTTGATGTTGTTCTGTAGGAGCGTGATGTTAAAATTGATTTTTAATAACCAAACCCTTGGAGCCATAGGTCCTAGGACCCCTAGCACATTTGCTTCCAATTTTACACCAACACTTAACTTGTTCATGAACGCTTGTGAGAATGACCTTTTCAAATATTTCGAGGAGAGAAGTGCTAATAGATATTATAATCTTACACCGATACAAAGGACTGCTTTGCATGGCCTTATGGACAAGAAAGAAATTACCATTAAGATGGCTGATAAGGGGGGAGCCATCGTGGTATTAGATCATGTTGGTATGAAAGGAAATTGTTAGACACACTGACTTTAGATGGAGCATATGTACCCATCAACCCTTTACAAGTTAGAATGATTATAGATAATGTACATAGTCAGTTAAACAATTTATTAGAGAGGGGTTTGTTAGAACATGAAGTCTATGAGTTCCTCAAGGTAGATAAACCAGTTACGCCTGTATTCAAGGCCATGCCCAAAATACATAAATCATTGACAGACCCACCACTCAGACCCATTGTTTCGGAGAGTGGGTGGGTCACTGAGAATATTTCTATATGGTTGGAGTTTACACTTAAACCATATTTAGAACAGATAGATAACATTCTAAGAGACACAGGGCATTTCTTGGGGCTGCTAGCTGCGGCCACCAAGCTCAAATATGGTGGATTATTGATGGCTACACTGGATGTCAACAGTTTGTTTACTGTTATTGAACAACAATATGGGATAACAGCAGTGGGTGAAGTAATAAGTAGATTGGGAGCAACTGAGCATAAGCGACTGGTTGTGGAGAATTTATTAGCTTTGGTATTGAACAACAATGTCTTTATAGGACCAGGGTCCATATACAGACAAGCACAGGGGGTAGCTATGGGCACCCCCTGTGCTAATACATATGCAAATTTGGTTATGTCCAAATGGGAAACCAAGGAAATTCTTAACAATCAGGAATGGAATAAGTACATAGTTTTGTATGCCAGATTTGTGGATGACATTTTTATTTTGTGGGATGGGGACACTTCTACTTTTGAGAGCTTTTTAGCCTTTCTCCACACCACGACCACTTTTTTGACTTTTAGTGCCAAAACTTCTTTCACTCAGATAGAGTTCCTGGATGTTTGTGTGGAACAGAGTAACCTTGGTTTCACCTCGAAATTGTACAGGAAACAATGTTGGCAAAATGCATTGTTATCCTATGACAGCATGCACTCGAGGCATATCTTTCCCAATATTGTCAAGAGCCAAGTAGGTAGGATATCTAGGGTATGTTCTGAAGATACTTATTGTGATGAGGAACTTTCTAGGCTGAGTGGACATTTTTTGGATAGGGGCTACGAGAGGAACATGGTTAGTAAGGTGGTTAGTAACAATGCATTATAAAGGAAGACAAAGAATAGGCCATGGATGCAAGGTCCCGTTATTGGCAGACAAATAGATACAGGATTATGTAGTAGCAGGAAGGAACAACCTAAGATACTTTTAACGTATGGTAGTAATATTAAAGACATATGCAATATAGTTCAGAACAATTGGAACATCTTAAGAAGTGATAATAGTCTCAAGGACGTAGTGGCAGAACGCCCCATGTTTAATTATAGGAGAAACAACAATCTCAAGGACCTGTTATGTAAGGAGACATATTTGAATAAGAGACCTACAATAGATATTAGAGCAGGCACATATCCCTGTGGTAACTGCAAGGCTTGTCAATATATTAATAGCGACATTGAATATAAACATCCTGATAAGACACAAACTTTTATATTTAAAGGGAGGGCTACTTGCAGGACAAAACACCTAGTATATATGGCCAATTGTGAACAATGTGAAAGTTTTTATGTAGGTATGACAAATAACATGCTGAAGGTTCGGATTTTACAGCATATTAGTAATATTAGAACATGTCAAGCGAGCAATGCTTTATTCAGACATATAGAGATTAATCCTACACACACTTTTAAGTTCAGATGTATTGTAAATATTGCCACTAATGAGAGGGGGGGGGACATTCAGCACAGAACAGCATTAGCTGAATCCAAGTGGATAGTAGATTTAAGAGCACATAGACCACCTGGTCTTAACGATGTTTTACCAATTAAACCTGCTTTACAAAAAAGGCGGGCTTTTAGGAGTAAGTGATTGGATGATCTGTGTTTTAAATATGGCTGCTTTTGTTACTTTGTATTATGTCTGATGAAGGATTATTCAGAAAGCGCTTACTTTTAATAAAGGAGATTCTACAAAGAATAATTCAGCGGTGACCTGTACTTTATTTCTCGTATTTATCTGGTTTGGTACAACAGGTCTTTAGCATAACTTGTTATTTTTGCTTGTGCTCTATATGTAGAAATCAATTACATACCTGGTGGAGTGCAGTACTCCTTTATTGAACTTTGCTTCAGATAATCTTTTAATAATACACCCTCCATGTGTGTTAAGTCTCATACAGACCTGTTCCTCATAACAAGTTGCCTGCCTTTGTAAGGTACTGCTCATTAGCAGGCAATTGCCTCCGCACCACTCTGTGGCTCAGAATTGTTAATTGCAGCCAAAACAGCTGTATAGCACTATCATTAGCCAATGACATGCCACCACAGTGCAATATATAAGGCCTTCATGTAGGACTTGGCCCCTGTCAAAGTTTATAAAATGGACATTACTGAGGTGTGGAGACTATAGCATCACAGATAGTAGGTACAAACACTGTCCACTGTTTTATAAAGTATGTCCACAGTTTTGCCTCATATGTGTGGTCAGTGTCCCATGCCATTGTGGTCATCTGGCAGTGCACTGGCAATCATTGTGGGCTGAGGTCAGTAAGGGAAGACACGTGTGTGTGTCACACTGCAAACCCATCAGACTATGCATACTACTGCAATAGCTGTTATTGTATCAACATACTGTTTTTGGTGGGGAAAACTGTTACACATGTCACTATCTGTGGGCTTTTGCACCCCCCATGAAGTATGGCTATGTCCGGATCCCTTATTCTAGGGGGTGGGGAGGTATGGTAGGTTTGTAGCAGCTACCTTTACATACAGCTGCGTATGCTACAAGCTGCAGCCTACAGTACATGGGGGGAGTGTGAACACTTTGGTGGACAGCAAGCTGTACGTGTAACTGTGTCAGTGGTGTCAGGCCTGTCATTATGGCAGAGCCAGGGCAAGGGTATTCTATACAGAGCAATCAGAGCATCTGCTTAAGGTATGTCTGTTATGCAACAGTGCAACTAACAGAGAAGTAGGCGGCATATAGTTAGGCTATATGGATATGTGCATTGTATCACTGCCTGCACATTTGTCTTGCAAAACTGGGTAGCAGTTAATTAAGTAGCAGTAACCTGTGGGGAGTAAGATTGCATGACTAAGTCATTACTTGCTGTCTTCAAAATAATGTAATTGAAGTGTGACACAGCACTGGATTTGAACCCAGAGCTGGGTGTGGCAAAATGCACTACATGTAAGGCATTTAACAGACTGAGCTACTGAGAATCTGCAAAAGCATGTGAATTTGTAGGATATATGTGCACATATGCAAGCTGTGAGGAAACATTTCCAAAGCCATGAAAATGTGCATGGCTTTATATGGTTGCATTTCTGCACCAGGGTCCCAGATGTATGTGTGCTTTGCCATTGCTGCCTTAGAAGGTGTCTTACCACAAGTTACTGATAAAAGGGCACATATATCTTCTATCACTTACATCCATTACTATGTCTTTATTATTATTTATTATTGCCCCAGAGTCCAGGGTATTCTCCTAATTTTCACATTATTTTTTTATAAGTTACATGCATAAGTCTGTAAGTAGCAAGCAGTATGTTTTACTGAAAACACCACTTTAACCTAGAGCCTATGTAGCATGGTGGGAATATGCAGTGTACTCTAGTAGAGATGGGCCTAGTTTTGACACTTGGTAGAGGTGTTTATTCACTTCATATGAGTAACACTATCATAAACACATATAAACATTAAAGCTGAGCAAAGTAGCACAGCACAGCTCCACATAAACCTGCACTAAAAAAAAAAGAAAAAGGGTAATAAAAAAGTGGTGAAATGGGGGTAAGCAGGGAGAAAACAATGTGAAAGGTGGGTAGAGATGTGTAGGGAATGACCATAGCTATCCATTTATTGTACAGTAACAGTTGTGCAGTTTGACAGGTTTTGTAAATGAATTTGGACTCTCAAACCCCAGAGAGAGGGGTAAGAACAGGATAAATATGTTGTCAAGCTAATTGAACCAAATAGTTGTGTCCAGTGAACATGTGTGTGAAATGGAGAGCTATGTATGGGGCAATATTTTTGGGGGGACGTGCCCATTTATTTATTTATTTATTTAAGGACAGAGTGGAATGTTGGGAAGGGACATAGATAAGTGTGGGGAGGTAAGTGGGATAGGAGAGGATGCAATAGCAGACAGCTAAGACAGACAAGACAGCAGACAGGGCAGTGTGTGATATCCAGGGGTAAACACCTTGGATGGGGAGGTTGTTGTGGAATCAGAGTCACATGTGCCCCCAGACAGCAGCAGCATGACTGATATACCTGCCGGTGGGCAGTTGAAACTGCTCCTTCACTACCCCAAAGGTGGATGTGCTGGAGCCTGGGAGCCAGGGTCAGCCTGCCCCACCAGGTTGGACAGTGTGCCCTCAATCTGGCACAGGTGACATTCATAGAATTCATAGGTCCAATGAATGATCCTGGACACCATGACTGACAGTTCCTGTTAGCTGACTGCAGCTCCTCCACCACTGCTCCCAGGGGGAAGCTGGGGCCCTGTCTCGTGAGGTGGTTCCACCTGACACCGCAGGTGGAGCAGGGTCAACTGAGGAGGTATCACCAGCCTGGGTCCTTACACAGACATGCTGTGGTGATGGAGGTATAGTAATATATATATAGGTTAGTTATGAAAAAAATCATAGCTAGTAATAAAAACATCCCAGAAAAGTGGAACTAACTCAATTACATGTCAATGCGTATTATGTGGAACACAACAATACATGCCAGAACAGTCAGTATGTTAACAGCATGCCAGTAACAGGTACAGCATAAGGCCAACAAAATAGGTAATTCAACTAGATATGTTAATAAGCAACCATTATAATACATAACAATAATAATACACATGCCCAAAATACAAGTAATTGAACAACATAAGTGAATAGTAAACCATAACCAATGGATAACAATAACAATGAAATTAAGCTAAGGGCTGGGAAGACAGAGTAAAACAGTCCATTAGTACCATTATAGAGTATTTACTTGACAACAGTACTACTATCTACTTTATGGGTCTGTCCTTTATTTATGTGTACAACTCCCCTATAGCTGCTGTAGCACGTACAGACCTCTCAAGCTATTTGCATGGGACAGTATGTGCCAAGCATTAACAACTGCTAGTACACTACTACACAAAACAGTATCACATCAGGTGGACCTATATAACTACCAAGGGTACCAAGGTGTACTGTGGGCCGATGTAGCAACACTTTGGAATTTAGGTAATCATGCCAATGGTAATCCTGTGACAGATGGATTATATACTACTACTTACGTTACATGACAGCGTGACACTTGAGAGTCATGTATGTGTACATTACAGACCCTAAACAACAATTATGCCTTGCTTGGCAGGCGTAGGGATAAAACCCAATAGCAGTGACTGCAGAGGACTTCTGCATTGAATGTATGAATTGGCTGCAGCAACTTTGAACAAACAATCCAGACATGCAGCCATACCAAGATTACACATTTTATGTATTTCATTTTATTAACATATTTATTTCCTTTAAGTTATGCTGTAATTTCACATTATTGCTAATGATTTTAAAAGTCTACGACATCTAAACACACAACTATTTACTCATAACATGGGCTACCTCACCCATTTACCTATAGTTCCTGTGGAGAGAGAATGGGCAGGATTCACGAAGCCTCCGTGTAAGAGTTATAACTCTTACACGGAGGCTGCAGTTAAACGGAGTGATGTCAGCATGCTTTGCATATTCATGAGAGCATGCTGAATCACACCTAAGGCTAACACGGTCCATGTAAGACAGTAGGGGGCGTGTCCGTAGGCAGAGCCCTGTAAGCGGACACGCCCCCAGAAGAGTAAAAGTGCCCAAAGTAAACACCCACGACAGAGTCCATGGAAATGTGAATAAACACAACACAACACATGCCCCCACAGACTATGAACAAAAAATATATAAATGAACATGTTATAAATTTATTTTAAATCGTAAAGATGTTTGCCCGTGAGTGCGCTCGTTTGCGTGGGCGTGCCCATAGCGCAGCTACAGTTAGCAGTCAGTGGGAAAGCAGATAAGAACTAAATATGCAAAGTAAGCCAAAAAGCAATAGCGTAGCGGTAGAGATGTCGGCTGAAGAGCAGGCAATCATGGTTCGAGCCCCCACAAGACCAATTTTTATTTTTAGCAAAATAAGCACAAAACGTCCCTGACAAACATGTACACATATAAAATCACATTTTATGTAAAATGTAATGAAATAGTCCATTTATTTTGAAGAAATGTGAGGTAACAAAACAATAAAAAATGTCAGATGTGCCTATAGCTGAGCCACAGTTTAACAGGGTGAGTGCATCTGCCCGTAGGCGAGCAGTGGTTTACCTGGTGCAAAATGAGTGCCCGTAGCAGAGCAGTGGTTTAACAGGTGCATATTGAGTGCCCGTAGGTGAGCAGTGGTTTAACACACTGAAACTGTGTGACCCTAGCTGAGCTGAGCGTGATATGCGTGCTGACAGCCAAATGAGGCGTAAGCCAGCACACCCCATTTGCGCGGAGCTGCACACCACGCTAACAAGCTAACCGACGGGCAACGTTGAGCAAGCTGTAACAAAACTGCCTTTACACAGACACACCCCCTAGCCTGTCTAGACAGTCATAAAATATAAAAAGCAGTGGCCAGGTTTGAACCCAGGATACCATGCACCATAGTCAAGGTACTGAACCACTAAGCCACGACAGCTGTACTCAGAAATGCAGTAATAGCAAATATATAGGAATGAATAGAAAGTGGAGCATGACAAAGCAGGTTTTGTGAAGTGGATACAATTCCAAAATGGCCAATCACAGATAAGTGCGGGAAAAATGGCATATATAAGCCCCATAGGCGGGAATACACAGCATAAACGATTGTAGAACTGACTTGCAGCCAGAAGGTCAGGTGTAGGTGAGGGTAGTTGCTTTCGAGCACAGAGGTGGGGTGTTGAGGAGTCCAGATACATGGTCTAGTTCCTAGTCCACAATCATGAGGCCCAACTCATGCAGGGCCAGGTCCTGTGGGGAGCATATAGGGCTGAGGCATGGGACCGGTTGGCTCATGATCTTTCCAGTGCCACAGGGATTCGAAGGACTGGTGAGCAGGTCCGTCACCACCATGTGGACCTGAAGAGACGCAAGCAGGACCAATTGAACCTTTGTATCCAGGAGGCCCAGCAAATGCCCAACGCCCCACTACTGAGTAAGTTACATTTAATTATTTATGTAAGAAATTAAATTAGCTGATATTATGGATGTGTATTCCAATATTACTTCATTTATATTACAGCTGCAGGTGTCCATTCTGTGAACCGCAGAGCCTATGGTGATAGGCTGGTGCGGTTGCACCACCAGGCAGGTCAGTAATCCACTCCCAGTAACTGTAAAGAAATATCAAAGTATGACAGTTAGCAAAAGAGTGCAGTGTAGTCACTAAGTAATAAAATGTGCAAGTAACAGTGTAAAAGTGTTTGCAAGTATTGCTTGATTACAAAAGTGTGTTGCAGTCTGTAATCCAAACAGAAAAATGAAAATGTCTCAAATAAATTCTGAAATAAAGATGCCCCACCTGTAATATAATAGTGCATAACCTGTAGCAGGCTGAAAAGTACAGCTGCAGAAGATGAGCAAATCACATGTGTGAAATATATCCCTGTTGAAATACTGAAACATGACAGAAGTGAGACTGCTGGAAAGGAATGTAATAACTACAGGTAAAACATGTCAATAAAGCCTAGAAGTAAGTACCATCCTGAATAGTAAAATGAAAACAAGTGAGAGGGTGTGAGAAAGAGTTATGAATCCACCAATAAAGTAGTAATAACCCCTGAATAAAGTATACTACAGTCAGTACAGAATGAAATGAATGTGACAAGTAGAACCAAACTGTGAAATGTGTCCAAAGTGTTGCTGCAGCTGGAATGTGTATCCCAAAATCTGGATATGTTGCTCTCAGTCTGCAATATGCAGATAGTATGATTGTCTGAAATATCAAACATCCACAGTTGTCTATAGCTATATAAAGCAAATGTAGCAGGATGATGTAGTTGAACAAAGCCAGATATGAACGTGTATGAATAACAATAAAATGTATATTGATGTAGCAGTAACAGTCCTATCCCCAAAGTGAAGTAGGTATCATATAGGAAACTGTAGTTAGAACAGTAGTGTGTATATATCTGTAGCTATTAGAAATGTACAGCATATATATTGGTATATGAAGGTGTTAATAATAGTTTCTTCACCCCACCCTATAACCACATATAATCCATTCCATGCGAAATTGGTATGTGCAATCACAATTAACACCCCTGGACATTTGTCCTGATGGGTCATAAATATTTGCATATCCGTTGATGCCCTGTTCATACATCCAAACCTGATGGACTGTTGCCATCAATCAACCCTGCATGCTGCTGGACTGTGTATTGCTGTTCAAATTATGCATGTGTTATGCTCGCTGATCAATGGTGTGAATATCTGGGTGTCTGGTTAATGGGAATACTAATGCATGCTGTTACAACTAATTGCGAATGGTATTGTATGTTACTAACCCAAACTGTCATGACATAATGCAAAACATAGAATGACAGGGAAGGCGGGTTCCAGTGGACCCACCTCTCCCACCTCAGCTGGCGAGTGCACCTGGCACTAGTGCCCAGTCTGGACCCTCCTCTGGTGGCCCTGTGCCACCTGCAGGTGGAAGCACTGCAGGGGATGGGGCCCGTCCCCCCTCTGCAAGTGTGGCCGGAGGAGAACCACCACTCACCCTCCGTAGCGTCCGGACTGTGGTGCGTAGGGAGATCCGGGACTCTGTTCTTGAGCCCCTACGCCAGCTTGAGGCACAGGTGGCACAACATACGGGCATGCCTGCTGCCCGGCCTACACAGCCCCCAGCACAGCCCTGTCCTGGGCAGTGAAGGAACAGTGGCAACTGCCCATGGGTGGGGATATCAGTTCCACTGTTGCCATCTGTGGGCTCATGGGCTCTGGATATCCAAACCTCCATCCCCGTCAATTGTGTAAACCCCCCCACACGTGTCATACACCGCCCCTGTATGCGTCTTGTTTGTCTTGTCTGTTGACCTACCCAACCTACCTCCCCAGCTATACCGACTTCCTTCACCTAACATACCACTCTCACCTGAAAAAAAAAAAAGGGCACTCTGTACCCACAAAAAAATTACGCCCCATACATAGCTGCCCATTCCGCACACATGTCTGCTTGAATGGAAACTATCAATTACAATTGGCTGTACAACAAGTATTAATGTTGTCCTGACACCTCTCTCACGGGTGGAAGGTTTCAAATGTCACACAAAATTACATACATATGCACAGCTGTTGCTGATGAAGAAATGGGCAGCTATGGGCCTTACCTACATCCCTCCTGCAAATCCCAAGCTTGTTACCCTACTGTCTTACCCTCTTTGTGATCCCTTTTTCACCACTTTCCTGTCTCCCCATTTCATTTCTTTCAAAGAAAATAGTGCGGGTGTGCGCCAGAGTAAGCACTGTTAAGCGGTTGTAAGCGGGTGTGAGAATGTGTGCGCGGAGCTGAACGCCAGTGCGCATGCGTGAGCTCCGCGCAAACCAGCGCTAACCCGGTTACAACTGCTTAAAAGTACCTTAGTCACTCTGATTGACAGGTCCTGTAGTCAGTTCAAAAGCAAAATAAAATCCCACTGTCAGTCCCGAACCCAGGACCTTGGAAACAGTAGTCTGCATGACCTACCACTAAGCCATGACTCTTATACAAGAACATTGTGCTAAAATAAATATATCATGTAACAGTAGGAATTAATGTAAAGGGAATATAGGATGTGTAGTACACAAAGCATGTCATTTAGAATTACTGTCAAAACTAGTGGATTTCCATAATAGTAGTGTGTGAACAGAAACAGCCATGCTAGTTGGTAGCTAGTAGGTAATAATGTCAGTTAATGTACATATATAAATGTATCTATATTTACATATATATATATATATATATATATATATATATATATATATATATATAGATATATAGTTGTAGGTGTCATTGTGCATACACACTTACTACAGGGAACAGGAGAGAGGAATGGAGAAATGTGAATCTACAACACAGCCTGAATAATGAGAGAGATACTGACCTTTACACTCACAGAACAGTGTCCACAGCATACCAGCATGGTCCCCACCCTTACAATCTGAAAGGGCAACGCCTATCTCACATACCCTTTTATAGCACTGTCCTGAAATCACAGTAAGAACTGCAATCAGTACACAACTGGCTGCATGCAATTAGCAAATGCTGGCTTACAATTGGTGCAGAGGCCATCACATGGACCTATGCAGATACCTACAAAAGCATCCTGTACTAACACTCCACACATGCAATACGTTCATTGCACTGTCTGGAAGCAGACAGAGGGAGAGAGACAGACAGAGACAGAGACAGAGAGTGAGATAAAAAAAAAAAATACATACGCTACACACTGAGTCTAAGCTGTCAGCAGTGACAGTAGCAAGCCGTGCCAGCAGCAGCAGGAAGCAGATGTAGTGGTAATGCAACCAGCTGCGACAAACACAGGTAATGTAAAGTAGCAGGTTAATAGTCTGCATACTGTGAACCCTCCAAATGTGTCATAGGTCTGTATCTATAGGTATGTCCATGTGATATGTTTTGTGTACATAGTTCCACCAAAAGGCAATGACTATACATTACATGTCAGTCAGTGTTAGGCCATGATCCTGGCAGCAGTTGTCTGTGCGTTGCCCTCAGCAATGGCTGTAGTGACTGTTTTGAAAGGTCAGCCAGGTTCAAAAGGCAGGATCAGCCCATCACATAGGCAAACTGGCCGGGAACAAGTGTCTGCAGGTACCCAATATCGCTGTATATGCATCCCATACTGAATAATTCCATAGCTTAGCAGACCAGGCTGGTTATGCTTATGATGTGGTAGTTCCCAGGGTCAGTAGAGGTGCCTCCTTAGTGGTGTGGGACCACTGTTGCTGTATGCCAGTGTCCAGGTACATATCCTGTAGTACGGCCAAGGTTAAATATCAGTCTTATATGCGGTTGTATGTCCTCTTGGAGTGCACATAGCACACATCCAGGGATACCATCAGGTCACAGTGATGCTGTGTGTTCTGCTTTGCTGAAGGCGGCCCTCACCTGGACATGTGAGATGATAGGGAGGTTACATACAGCTGTGATAAGTATTTCAACTTGTGGGGGAGAAGGAGGGGGGATACATGCACTGAACCTGTCTGCAAGAATGTTGCCAATATCTATGTGTTCAATGAATGTTAAGTAGGTGTGTATTAACTCAGAGCATATCTGAGGCATTTGGTCCATATGTGTAACATAACTGAGGAAGGCCTTGTGGTTATCTATAGTGTTTGTGGCCATTTCCCTCCCAGAGTAGGCCGTGGCCATTGTTATGAGGGACCGTAGCGTATTACCAGTGCTGACCACAGATGCCTTCCCTTAATGTGAATCTGCTCCGTCCTGCAGTAGCCTCCTGCTATTGTTATACAATCTGCCTCTGGCTGGGGTCCACCGGACAGGATGCCTAACCTTTGTGCATAGGGTCTGGGTTAGAAATGTGTGTGCATGTTCCATGCAATCTGTGGGATGTCCGTGGTAAGCATTTGCAAAGGAGTCAGCAGTGTGGGTTGTGGCTTCCACTGGCCCAGTGGGCTGCATGGATACCATCTCAGTCCTAACAAGTGAATAACTGTCTAATCACATACATATCAAAGTAGTCTACTGTGCTGGTGGTGGTGGTGGGATATGTATATCCAGGCCGAGTAACTTGTGTCCACATCACACTAGTGGATGGCGTTCCACATACAGTACCTTGGTATGAACCCCCAGAGCGTGGTTGTGCATTGGAACTGTCGCAGTGTGCTGACCGATGGGTCATGCTACTATGTTGCATGGAATGTGGCAGGTATTGTTGCACAGGTGTTGGCTGAGCACTGATATCTGGCCATGCACTTGTGTATCCACCACGAGACACACACATAGGTTCATAGGTTGGTACTAGGCTATCAGCCCTAGGGCCTATACAAGCCTAGCCATAACAATTCCCTAGCTATTTCTTCCCACATTATTTACTTTCCTGGATCCCTGTCTAGCAGGGCGACTGACGTGATCCCTGGGGTGAAGTTCCTTTCTCCCATCCAAACGTCAAGGTTCCTCTTGAAGAGGTCCAAAGAGGCACTCTGCTTGACATGTATGGGTAATCTATTCCAGAGTCTGGGGAGTCTCTGGGTCAGGAACCTATCCCTCCAGCATGTTTTGCAACATATGGGAGTAGTAGTATATCACTACACTTGAGTATCATGTATAGTATGTGTGCCATATATTGCTGACATAGTCTGCTGATATCCTGTTTGTGTTCTCTTCCAGGGAGATGGTGCGTCAGCGTAATCCCACCTACTCTGCAGCGGAAGATGAGGAGATACACCAGAGCCTCGTGTGGGAGTATGGCATACTGTTTTCCCGCACCAGCCAGAATCAGCAGGAGAGGGCTGCACTGTGGCAAGACCTTGTCCGTAGGGTAAATGACATTGGCACGCATAATAGGACATATGAGCAGGTACGACATCACTGCAGTGATTTAATCAGAAATGTCTGTCAGCGTGCATCAGATATCCACAGGCAACAGGTTGCCACAGGAGGTGGGGTGGCCACACCCCCCCCTCACCAGACTGGAGGGGCTACTCCTAAGTGTTGTGGCTCCAGCCCCGGAACAGCAACAGCAATACACCTGCATCATGATGGAGGCTGGATCCACACAGCAGCACAACATGGAGCATGCAGGTAATATGCCATATGTACACTTGACTGTTCTGTACACTGTTAGTTTATGCATGTGTAAGGTGTGTCTGTGGTATGTAGCTGTCAACATAGTATGTAATTGTGCATGTGTGATATTGGCAATATCAGCAGCTGACGTGTGAAAGGCAACTGGTGTACTACTGCACTGTATCATATGCAGTATCAATGGCACAGTTGTGTCCACTGACATTAATCTTCTCATTTCTGCAGGTCCCTCTGGGGTTACAGCAAGGCAGGCCATCCATGCTGGTGAGTGTCTTTAACAATACCTATAATAGTCCTGATAGTGCTAGTAACACTAGTGTAACTCAGTAGTGCTCTGTGTGTATACTGCGGGGTGTGCCTGTGTCCATGTGTGCATATGTGCATGTGTGCATGTGTGCCTGTGTCCACGTGTGCATGTGTGCATGTGTGCCTGTGTCCATGTGTGCATGTGTGCATGTGTGCATGTGTCCACATGTGCATGTGTTCATGTGTCCACGCGTGCATGTGTACATGTGACCATGTGTGCATGTGTGCATGTGTGCATGTGTCCATGTGTGCATGTGTCCACGTGCGCATGTGTGCATGTGTCCATGTGTGCATGTATGCATGTGTGCCTGTGTGCATGTGTGCCTGTGTGCCTGTGTGCCTGTGTGCATGTGTGCATGTGTCCACGTGTGCATGTCTGCATGTGTGCCTGTGTCCATGTGTGCATGTGTGCATGTGTCCATGTGTGCATGTGTGCAAGTGTGCATAAGTGCATCACTGGTAACATTGTGTGGACACTGTAAACTGTGTTTCCTGTCTTCCTCCCACAGGTTCTGGTGCTGCTCTGGTGTCCTGCAGCAGGGAACCTGAATCTGGTGCCAAAGGTACTGGTAATGATGATATCTGTGTAATGGTACAGGAAGGTGTGTCAGGGTCTGCCATTGGTCAGCCAATTGACAGTACACAGCTGTCAACCCCATCATTGCACACAGTCATCCTACCAGTACATCCTTTGTCACCATTGTCCCTAGGTGATGGACAGGATACAGTGGGCATTGACCAGGGTAATGTGGTATCTGTGGCACATGCTTCCCCACACAGCAGCCATGGGCAGGGTCCTGCGATGTTACCACACAGACAGTTGCCCATGGGCTCTTGTGGGAGCATCCGTGAGTGTACTACCTCTGGCAGACATGCCCAAAGAGGTCTGTCAACCTCAGCTATGTTTTGGGCTGTCATGCAGGCACAGTCGCATATGGAAAGGTACACCAGACAGGGTCTGAGGGAGCTGAGAGCATGTCGCACAGCCATGACTGATAGTATGCGTGACATCGCGGATGCTATCCGTAATTTCACCGATGTCATAGACAGACGTTATGGGGACATATTACAGCAGTTCCACAACCAAATGTCCATGAGCCAGGGCAATGGTGGGCGGTTGCGGCATCGACGTGGCTGTATGCCAGCAACAGCAGCAGCTGGCAGTCAGCACAGATGACAACAGGCCCATGCACGCCCCCATAGTGCCAGCAGCAGCCCCAGCAATGCTGGGTCTGTGCTGTCATCGGAACACCCCAGGAGACCATGTGCACATGGCTCTGGACAGTCCCAACAGGGACCTGTGTCCAGTCAACACACTTGCACTTCTGATGACAGTACCCAGTCTGGCTTAGTACTGGATATGGTCCGTAGCACCCCTGCCAGGCACAGGTACCATGTCCATGCCCACAGACACTGATCTGTATGACCTGCCAGGTGCAGTCTGTGGCTGTCCACAAACTCCTGTATATGGCAGCCATGAGGTGAAACTGTGTGCGTGCATACACACATGCAAAATGTTAACACCTAGGGTTGCCACATACATGCACACACTGCACCAACAGTGCCCCACCCTGTACTGCTGTCCCTCACCAACACACATACACACACATGCCAGTTGGTGGTATCAGTGGCAGACTCAGGCATACCTAATTCACACCCTGTGCATATGATGACACTGTGCCACCTCCTGCAATCTCCAACATCATTGCGGGAACAGGTAAACACGTTGCTGATGCACAGGGTGACTACATAGAAGTGTATTAGTAGTATCATGTTGGTAACAGTACAGTGTGCTGATATGACTGTGTGTATATCCCAGCATGCCTGATGCAGTAACTGTATGACTGTCCTGAATTGTTATCTGCACCCATAGTATGTACCAAAGTTTAACAGCTGCACATTATTGCATGCTGGTGGTAAGGATGTCAACAGATAGCCACATACATGGGTAGCACAGGGGGGAAGCTAATGCAAGTAGTGATATGCAATGATGGACATGTACAGTAATGGTGTCAAGTTGCCCACAACGACTATGCAATGTGGATGTTTGAGCATGTTGATATGTGTGCAGTACCAATGTAATCCAAATCACAATTAACTATGGCATAATATCAGTTCTACCATGGGCATCTGCGATGTGCATTCCTGGGTACAAGTTGATAGTGCCTACATATTTGCACTGTTACTTACTGTTAGTGTTACCCCTTCTTTGTTGTACAATGAACTACTTCCAGCCCTGCTTACTGTAGCGTTGTTTGCATGCATGTTCGCTTGGGGTTCCTTGGAACACTGCTTCCACCTGCAATGCAGAGTTACAGTGCTTCTGTGGACTTCTAGTGACATCTGCACAGCGTACGATATGTATGTCAAGTTTACACATGACAGAACGTCACTGTCCATCCTGTTCGCATGTACATTGCCTGTGACACATTGCACATGTCTTACCTGGCATTTACCCACGTGTGCAGTCATATATGCCAGTGCTATGAAACAGTAGCAGTACACCCACACATACACACCTTCAGTATGTTGTTCCCCATTGGCCCTATGTGTTGGTACTCACCATGGCAATCACACTACTAGGGTAGCATGTGCAAAGGTAACCTGTGAATCACCTCTATGGTCCAGTTGTGGTTTATGTGAGTCATGTGGCAATGTCACAGCTGCCACATGTATGCAGTCAACCATCACCCTTGGCCAGGAACGTACAACACATGTGTGGGATGCCACCACATAGCCAATCTGGGACTGAGCTCTCTGAACCCAGTAATGCCATACCCTGTCAGGTGGCATGTCATACTACAGTGACTACAATACAAGTCAGACATAGACACGCACTGACAGCATGCTGAACACACTGTGGCATACTTGGGGACTCAGAATAGCATCCTGCCTGAGCATCACATACCTCCACAGCTGGCACACAGACATATGTTACATCAGAACAGAGCACATGCCACACATGGCACACACATCCCGTGTGCCACACACTCACAGCCTGTAGGGCTACACAACACACCTGCTACAGATGTGTCAGGTACCTGTCTTGGGCGCTGCAGTGGGGTCCCGCTCAACAGGCTGTATATGGTGAAGGTCACAGTGATATGCCTCAGGGGCACTATGGTCCACCACAAAACACATGCATACAAGTCAGTCAGAGGCATGAACACATATGACTCAGTCATTGACCATGCCACTATGGATGACCTGAGACATACCTCCCCGGACTACATGATAGGGAACATAGAAGGGATCTCTCAGCATGTGGCACAGGCCAGTATGAGCCTGATCTTGGTTGCCAACATACCCTCACCAGGTCTGCTACCACTATATGTAGGAAGGGTGTTGTATGTCTACATTCTGCTCAGTCTCCAATGTCATTCATAGGGTATCCGCTGGTTGTCAACGTGTGCTTACATGCTAGGGAAGCCACAATGATGTGCAAGGGGCAGCTTGCACGTGACACCCATGGCCCAATGTATATTGGCGAAGCTCCTTGATACACACATACTGCCTTATGCTGCAGGACATGGATTACATAGCCACCTCCGCGGGTATCACACAGGTTAGGACACTAACAGTGCTGCTACACAACACCAGCAGTATACACCGCAAGATGCATGCACTGGACACTGTCCTCAGCACGGTGAACTGCAATGTCTGTGCAGTACCACAGTCCTGATTCATGGCTCACAGGTGCAACCCATCACTGCCAGGTTATGCCTCATACCATGCCTGTTGTCCCCTACACATGTAACACACATGGACAGGGGGGTGGTATCCCAAGGCACCACAGATACACACACCTCCAGGTTGTTGGCACAGCACAAAGCATCAGGGCCTATTCATGTGCAGCTAACAGAGTGTTGGACTGCCGTCTGGTTCATAGCCTGGCACAAACAACCCTCCCATACACAGGAAAACCACCTATCTTCCATAAAAACACTGGCAATATGACAGTCTCAAGAACTGTCTTCATATGGCTGGACTGCATCCAGCCAAACATTGTGTGTGGGCATTACTGTAGCTACAACACACTAGTTGAAGGGTTCCCAGCATGTGGTCACTGAATTGCAGTGGAATGACATGTTACCACTCCCACAACAGGTGGGAACTTGCAGCACCTGTACATCGACTACATGTAGACTATACGGCCCAGGCCAGATGTGTATCCCCTGCTGTAGGTATTTTACCATATACGCCCACACTGTATAGACACATACCGCGTGCGGCCCCTGCACAGTAAGACACAGTCATAATGTTATGCATTGCAAATACCATTTATCCACTCGAGGCATGTGTCAGACATGGTAACTACTGCAGGTCACAGGTATTTATGTGTATGTGTCACACACATACTTCATGTGTGCAATGCCATTGCTGGTTTAGGCAATGGCATGCATTGTTATGCACAAAGACACACACAAGGTCATAATGTGTGATACAACCACACATGGCAGTTGTGGGTTATCAAAACACACCTATCTGTACTCTGACAATGGTAATAGACCAAGTAGCAGAGTGCACTATTGGCATTACTGGCCAACTAGCCCTGTTTGGCTGTGCTGATAGTGTGGTGACATCTCTTGTGATTACTGGAGGAATATGCAGCATCTGGTGTATTGTAGTATTTGCCAAAAGATCTGTTCTCTCACACTTGCATTTACACACACCCTACTATCCCCCACACACACACGCACACTTGCCATTTGCAGGATTCATACCCCTACCTAACTAAGTCACGACACGTGAGAGAGATGCATTAGCGAAGTGCACTATTTGGATAACTAGATGGTTCCTCTTCTCTGGCTGTACTCATAGGGTGCTGACATCATCAGTGTTTTGAAAGGGTAATGTGCATCAGGTAGTGTGATCTCCTGATTGCCAAAACTGGCATGTTTGTCATACAGAATTGCACACACACAAACTCCCCACATCCAAACACACACACATGCCATTTGCAGGTTTCAAACTCCTACCTAACTATATTATGACACTCGAGAAAGACGCACTAGCAGAGCACGCTATTCACATTACTGGGAGGTTTCCCTTCTCCTGCTGTACTTATAGGGTGCTGACTTCATCAGTGTTTAGAAAGGGGAATGTACATCCTGTAGTGTGTTCTCCTAGTTGCCAAAAGGGATATATCTTTCATACAGACTTGTACACACACTAACCCCCTCCACACACACTGAGCATTTGCAGGATTCAAGCCCTTACCTAACTATGTTATGACACTCGTGACAGATGCATTAGCAGAGCACGCTATTTGAATTACTGGGAGGTTTCTCTTCTCCTGCTGTACTTATAGGGTGCTGACATCATCCGTGCTGAGATAGGGGAATGTGTATCCTGTAGAGTGCTTTCACAGTTGCCCAAAGAGACATCTCCCTCACACATTTGCACACACACTACCCCCCTCCACACACACTGGGCAGTTGCAGGATTCAAACCCCTACCTAAATATGTTATGACACTTGTGACAGACGCATTAGCAGAGCACGCTATTCGCATTACTGGGAGGTTTCCCTTCTCCTGCTGTACTTATAGAGTGCTGACATCATCAGTGTTTAGAAAGGGGAATGTGCATCCTGTAGTGTGTTCTCCTAGTTGCTAAAAGGGATATTTCTTTCATACAGACTTGCACACACACTAACCCCCTCTACATACACTGAGCATTTGCAGGATTCAAACCCCTACCTATGTTATGACACTCGAGATGGACGCATTAGCGGAGCACGCTACTCGCATTACTGGGAGGTTTCCCTTCTCCTGCTGTACTTATAGGGTGCTAACATCATCAGTGTTTAGAAAGGGGAATGTGCATCCTGTAGTGTGTTTTCCCAGTTGCCAAAAGGGACATTTCCCTCACACAGACTTTCACACACACAAACCCCACTCACCCACCTACACACTGAGCATTTGCAGGATTCAAACCCCTACCTAACTATATTATGCCACTTGAGGGAAACGCATTAGCAGAGCGCACTATCCAAATTACTGGGCGTCTGTTCCACACCTGCAGTATTTATAGGGTGCTGACATCTTTATTTCTACAGAGGTATGTACATGTAGTACTACCTGTCAGGTGGGGGATAGCATATATATGCATTTGCAGCCACCTACGTCAGAGTCAGATATGCACATCGCACTGGCAGGTTATGTTCTATACCATGCTTTGTGACCACAGGACCTGTAACACACAACACAACCAGTCCAGAACACCACACCCACATCCAGGACACACACTTAGCTTCCCTGGGAACAGTGCCGGGATATGCATGTGTTCACATACACCATTCCAGTTGTTAACATCAGGTACAGGCATATTGTGTGTGAGAACTACTCAGGCCTCTACCACTTTACCCTACAGCCACTACAATTTGTGGGTCCATGTGCTATGGCAGAACCACACAGCACAGCCACATGGGGAATACATATTGCACCTGTCCATCTGCAACATGGGTACTCACTGTTCCACACCAGAGGTAGACCACCATTGTTGATATCTGACCATACCCACCTTTCCCTGGACATCCATATCCCATCTCCACCCCCAGGCAAGGTTGTCACTGCACACAAACTGTATTTAGCACAAGCAGACTCTACACTTGTGAAGACTGGGGTGGACGACTTCAGAGGACCCATGCTGGGGACTATACCGCCACTCAGCATAATCCTTGACAATTGCATTCTATGAGCATGTGTACGGTTTGCATTGATCATGCTATCCCACATATACCCATGACTGTTCCACAACAAGACACCTGTCAGGTGTACACCAGCCATATATGAGCCGTACAACAGACAGAGTGAGCTAATACATTGCAGAGTTGTAGCCCACAGAGGGAGACATCTGTGAACAGTTCCGGCACGGCACTTCATTCACACATAATCATCACAACACAGTGTTGACAGTGGAATTGTCCAGAGAATGCAGATAGGGCTCCCCTCAGTCTGTTATTGATGGCCACTTACTGTTAGAGATCCTCAGCAACCCTCTTCCAGCACACACCGACAACATGGCTGTGGCTTAGCACATTCAAACCCTGGGATCTCCACTGTGCCCCTGCTTGACAGAGGCACAGCTCACTAGCCCCACACGTTGCCTTATGTGACCTACTTTACAGTGGCACAGTAGCCTACTGTACTGGGGATGCAGATGCCAAGCACACTCTGGCTAAGCTGTCATTCCCTAGGGCAACAAGCCTAGTATTGACCTCTACACCCATATGCTCAATTGTCAGATGCACAATATTTGTTGTGCTGTTCTACTGTTTGCAGTTCTTTATTGCCATAGCATTCCCTGTTCCTATGACCAACTTGTGTATCTGTGGAAGATGTTTGCATATGATGGCAATCCACTATATCACTTATGTCTCTGTAGTCCTTTACTGTGTGCACTGGGCAGATTGCTGTGTTGTGGTTGGTTCCTGGAATGACACGTACAAATACCAGATATGTGTGGCCAACTGCTAAACGGAGATATGGCCTAAGTGTGTGAGCATGCCCAGTTCAGCCTTTCCATGGCATGTTGTCTGACATATGCCTCATTTATCAAAGTGTGCGAGCATGCCCAGTGTGAGCTTTCCATATGTTGCACTCTGAAGTTCACCACATATTTGGGTGTGTGTGAAGTTCAACAATATCTCACGTTTATGGTTGTGTGTTGGGTGTCATGTTGTGTACTAACTGGCCAACTGCTTCGTGTCTGCCACAACAGGGATTATACTGTGCCTGCAGGGATTGCATGGGATACTTTGCAGACAGTTGTCAACATACTTTCATAATGACCTAACACTGTAGTACCGTATAGTGTACTGGTTCAGGACTTTCACTGTGGTGGACAGTATCTTGGGCTTTAGTCCTATCACTGCTTGACATCTTCATAGTGAGCACAACAGACTGTGTAGGGGCCAGTTGTGCACATATGACCGTGTTGCATTATGTTCAGATATGAACTACCTACATCAGGCTCGTCCAACATTGGTAGTGTATTCCACAACATGGGTGGACATTGGCAAACACTAGCGATGTTCCCTAGGCCATTTCTGATACTAGTCACAGGGTGTGTTTGTCCTTCGACACACATTGTAACGGGAGTTTGCCATGACATATGTCATGGTTAGTATACTGTGCCTTCGTCAACCTCTGACATAACAGTGATACCCAGGGTTAGCATACCATCTCCCATCCACTGATCAGGATTCCTCTTGAGGGGTGTCGATAGGTGACTCTGGCCGACATGTACCGGGAGTTTACTGAAGAGTGGGGATGCCTTCTGTGTTATGGATCATTCTGTACAGCTTGTCCTATGTATGTCGGTGCTGGGGTTCAGGTCTCTCATGTGCATAGCTCACTGCCATTCAGATTGTACAAGGTGCAGCATGTTCATTGATTCCAGATTGGACATGGCTTCATACATCAGGCACAGCTTGCCTGTAGCTGGTCAGTATGGCAGTGTGTGGGGCTGCAGTTTTTTTACTCAGGCAACACAAGGCATCTGTTCATGCTCTTTGCTACTCCTGGTGGGGTACTGTTGTGGACTTTACAGTTGATGGAGGTGTCTGCTGAGGTATATCCCACAGGGGCTATTGTAGTCAATTGTGACGCTGATGAAGGATGACTGCAGAGCCACAGTGACCTCCCCTTATCTACATCTGACAACCTTCATGATTGGGTGGGTATATAGTATGTTTCTGCGAACACTACAGCCACATGTTTGTCCAGTGCATGATATCTATCACCTTTTGTCCCCAGGTCTCTCATTACATGTTAGGTACGTAATGGGTTAACACCTGTGTGGTAATTTGTGGGCACTTACTGTATATCCACGGTGGTTGTCTATGCACAGTTCTGCAATTAGCTTGCTGACATGGCTATGGCTCCAGTTGTCTGTTTGTAGGTGGCCCTTTTGGGTTGCTTGTGTCAGCTGGGGGTCGGATATGGTGGGCTGTTTGTACACCTCTGCATACATGTTCAGTCACAGTCCTTCCATGTTGGCCTATACCTATGGGACATATATACAGAACGGGGGGGGGGGCCCAGGACCAGGCCTTGTGGGATGCCACTCATATCTGCTTTGTAGTCTGACATGGATGCAGCATGTCTGACCATGTCAGTTCTGTCCTTGGTCTGGTTTGCAACCCCTCTACTGACATAGGGGTATATATTTAAGCTGGTGAACATATCCATACTGAACTCGTAGGGTATTGTCTAGAAGCATATGCACGGTCCAGCTACGCTGTGTGGACCACATTGCCCTCATCAATGACCTTAATGACTGCTTCGAATGGGTCAAACATGTTTAGGGGCAGGATCTGCAGTTATGACAGCCACACTGTAGGGTCCAGTATCAGTAGGTCCACAATAGCTTTATGTCTGCGGTACATACTGATCCTTTCCATAGCTGTGCAGACCAAGCTTATCAGGATCCTGGGGTGGTAGTTTGCAGTATCCATTCAGGCAACACCTTTGTTGTGAAGGACCACTGTTGTTGTACACTGCTCTTTGGGTACATATCCTGTGGTAGGGCTGACATTGGGCAGTAGTGTGATTTGGCATTCCATTATTCTTGGAGTCCATGTTGGCCTCAGCCCAGGACACCATCACATACCTTTGCTGCTGTGTGTTTTGCTTTGCAGATGATGGCTGTTACCTCAGCATCTGCAGTGTCAGGGACCAGCAGTCTGCTGGGATAGATATTTTGCATTCTGGGGGTTGCACTGCACCTGTCAGGTTGTATGTTAGCAATATGTGTGTGTGTTTGGTATGTTGTTTGTAATATCTGTGTGATTCGAGCATATCTGTGGATGTCCAACATGGTTCCTACCATCAGTTAAGTAAGCCTTGTGATTATCCTTAGTGTCCTGTACAATTTGTATCTTCATAGGTTCATGGGTTCATACTAGGCTATCCACCCTAGGGCATTAGTAAGCCTAGACAGAGTGTGTGTCTTTTTGCGCCTTGCTATGTGACTATTATGGCCATTTATGAATTTCTTTACTGTGCCTCTGTCTGGTCATGACACAGTGAAGACCCCCAGTATACATGTACAATCATCCATCCACTTGGCAATATTCCTGTTGAGGGGTGTCAGTGAGGGGCTCTGCCTAACATGGATTGGGATCCTGTTTCTGGGTGTGGGGAGCCTCTGGGTTATGTATCTGTCCCTCCAGCACATCCTATTTCATTATGTGTTGAGGCTGACATCTGTCACTCTCACAGCTCCAATGGCTTTGATTTCCTGTGGTGGAGCATGTCCATTACTCCTGTGTTGGACATGGCCTTGTACAACAGACATAGAATGCCTCTGTTTAGGCAGTCTGTGACTGCATTCAGCTGGGGTGTCTACACCCAGGCAGCATATGACATATATTTCACACCCTTTATCCTCTTGGTGGGGTAACTATGAGGTATTCTGAACCACTGCAGGAGTCACGTATGGTACATCCCATATGAGTCATTGTAGTAGATTATGGGTCTGATAAGGGAACAGTACAGTGGCACAGTGACCTCTGTTGATGTAGATGTGAATCCTTTCAGGATACGGTGTCCAGTATCGACAATCTTCCTAGCCACATTGGCATTGTGAGTGTCACATGACAGAGTACTGTTGACTTGTGTCCCTAGTTCCCTGATTACTCCTTGCATACATAATGGTTTGCAACCTATGTGGTAATTTGTGTGTACCTTGTCTGGTATTTGGTGGGACATTCATACTGTCGAGTGTCTTCAGGATGTCTGGGTGGAGTTCTTGTGTGTGAGAGTGTGGTATGTCGCATGCTACAGACTGTACAGCAGTTTTGACTACACTTAGGTGCACATGGGTGGTCTCCACTGCTTTGTGCATTGTCAGTTACCTGGCCGTATGGGTGTCTGTGCTGCATATGGATACTCCCCCTCCTTTAATGTTTTGGTCCAGGTGTTGGGGCCATAACGCATGATATGTGGTATAGCCTGGTAGTGCTGGTGTGCTATCACTAGGCTTGCAGCAGGCTTCTGTCACTACACAGACATCGATGTTCTCCATACTGGGAAGTGCCTCAGGGGCATGCATATTGCAGTTTACATATCTGGCATTGGTCAGCTTTACCCTTATGTTTCTTACCACTTATGTTTTCTAGGGTGGTGGGTAGTCTTTTTGGCCTTGCCTACATACAGCTGTATGGAGGTGGCAAAGGCCTTATCCAGTATCCAGATGCACAGGGGTAACAGGTGCAAGCCACCCCTGGAATAGCAGCATGGCTTGTCATGCTTGACATCTCAAGCAGACAGACATTAGACCCTCTTGGACTGACAGCTGTAACTGTGCCACCTGTTAAACATGATCATTCTGTGTTTGTACTCTGGCATCATTCTTGGTGAGGGTTGGATGCTGCACACGGCCAGTGTCATACCGGCCTGGGGTACATACTTAGAGAGCTCATCCATGTCTCTTTTCATGTAGCCCAGGGAGGTACATCTCAGGTCATTCACACCAGCATGGACATTGAGTGCATCATATTTCTGCTTGCTTTGGGGTGACCTGCGTACTTGTATTATGTGGCATATTGTGGCAGCCTACAGGCAGCTTACTGTACCCTTTCCCTTGTTCAGTCTGGTAAGTGGGACAGCAGTGTGTCTGCCTATACAGACACCTATTACAACTGTATCAGGCATGTTGTTTCTCCTTCTGGCCTGTGACTGTTTGGCACACCAGCTTTGTGTACTATGTGTTGTATGTGCTATGTTTGGAGGTTGTGGTTGCTTGTGATCTGCTTTGGAGGCTTCTGTTGGTGTGGTGTGTTTGTAATTCGGGCCTCCGGGAATGTTTTTGTGTGTTTATGTGTTTGGTTTACAGTTGTGGTAGGTCTATGTGGGACTGGGTTTGTGGTGTATATGGTTACCTTCTCATCCTAACTAGTTTTGACAGTACTGGGTTGGGGGAGCTCAGCCTCTGGTTTGGATACATGGTTGCATCTATCACATATATTTGTATTTATTGGGGGGAGTGGTTGTCTGTGTACTTGGGACAGGTGTCACATTGCCTCTGGATTCACAGATTCTACTTGTTGTGGCTGGCCTTAGTGGATTGTATGTGTGGACATATGTTATTGCCATACTACTGATCAGTGATTACTTCCCTTTTTATGTTTGCTCTATCATGTGGTAGCTTCCTCATTCTCTTGCATGGTTTTGTAATGGCTGGAGTCCAGCATGCCAGATGCCTGTGTGTATGACATTGTGTCTTGTTGTTATTTGTGATTACATACTCGAAGCATTCCTGGCTGTGTTCATGGAATTCCTGTACAACATGTTCTGCGGTGTGTCCCATATTCTGCACTTGCACAGGCCTTTCGTGGATTCCACATCAGTCTGGAGGGGTGCAACCTATGCTTTACACATGTTTTTCACTGTGGTATTCTGGCCAGGGACTGGGGTCGGGATGTGCATATCCAGTGTGATTACTCTATGGTCTGGTCTTACCAGTGACGGATACACTTCTCATCTTGCCATCCAGTACACATGTTGCTGATTATTACATCCAGTATGCTTACCACTCTTGTGGGAGTGGTACGTTGTTCCTGGGCATTTTGGTTTATGGATTCTGGGAACTTTTCTCCAACCGTGTTGGTGCCTCAGGTGGTGCTGCAGGGCTGCCTCTGTCGGATGTGCATATTACACTTCCCTGTATATGTTTGTGAGCAGGTCATGTCATTTTAGGCATCCATGTTATTATTTGAGTGAGTCAGAGGGGGTATCATTCCCAGGGTTCCTATTGAGCCAGTGTATGTGCTATGCGTTGCCTCTTTGCCAAGGCCAGGGCATACTGGGCACGCCTTCTGCCTACTGGGGCAGGCTCAGGTTGTTCCTCCTCCGAGTCACGCTCTGCCTGTGATGGCCTTGGCAATGGTGGGGGGCTGTTTGGCCCAGCCCTATGCTGGTCCTGCTGCAGCTGTTTTCGCAAGATCATATTATGTAGCATAGCACATACCATGACAATTTGGGTACATGTAGTTGGTGTGTACTGCAAGGCTCCACCAGATGTGTCCAGACACTGGAACCGTGACTTGAGCAGCCCAAACACATGCTCTATTACATTACGTGTTTGTGCATGTGCCTCATTATGGCGTTCCTGTTCAGGTGTGTGCGCGTTTCTGATGGGTGTCATCAGCCACGGCTCCAGTGCATAACCTGCATCCCCCACTAGGTGTCCATGTGGGATGTCCCCATTGGCAATTGTCTGGTACAGCTGCGTCAAATGCCAGATGTGGGAATCATGGTAGCTCCCAGGACAGCCAGCACACACATTCATTATTATGCCCTGGGCATCACACATGACCTGGCAGTTGATGGAGGGGAAGCCCTTGCGGTTAATGTAGGCCCTACCCCGCTCACCGGCTGGTGCTTTGATGCATATGTGCGTGCAGTCTATTGCACCCACTACCTCAGGGTATTCCACTATTTGCTGGAAGAGACGCATATTGCTGGTCAATACCTCACGGGCATTGGGGAAATATACATGATCACCGACATGTGCTGACATGGCATCCAGGAACTGGTGCAGTATCCTGGAGGCTGATGCCTGTGATATCCCCATCATCTCATCAGTTGGTCTCTGGAAGGTACCTGTTGCTAGTATTCTTAGGCCAACACATACCTTGGTTTCCACTGGGATGGGTTCCCCTCTGTTGGTTCTGTGTGTGAGGCGTGGCCTGCACAGCTCAACTATTTGCTGCAGGAGCACTCTGTCCACTCTATAGTGCTCTACTATCTCCATCTCATGTATCCCGTGGTAGGTGACCCTGGGCCTGTACACTCTTCTCCGTCTCCTCAGTGTGGGTTGTCTGACACCATCTGCATTGTCACCACCCTCAGCAAGTCGCCTATGTCTCATTATGACAGCTATGGCAGCCCCTAACATTTCTGCTCTGAGTGAAGCTTTTTCAGTTTTCACTTCTATTAGCTTACTCCTGTCTTGCAGTGTCTCTTAAGAGAAACATCCTGCACTCCGGCACTACTGTTTGCAGAGTTTTAACTGCTGGGCTGGGCTACTATTCTGCCTGTGTAATTGCCTGCTTCTAATTGTTTACACCTGCTAGCTTCAGCAGTATTCCCTGCTAGCTTCCTACTAATTCTGTTGCTTCCTTTTTCCTTTCTGTTTCCTCAGGGGGGAGCAATGTGCATACCAGCAGAAACACGCTCACAGTGGCTTACACGCGCGCACATGTGCTTACACGGTTCAGAATCTACTTATTCGGGTTAAAACACGCGTACACCCGCGCAAACTGTGTTACAAGTCTGCCAACAGCCTCCTACGTGCTCAGCCTGCCCAATAACCCACACAGACCCGCGCAAACAATGTTAAACATCTACCAACATGCTCCCACATGCTCAGTCTGCCTTACACGTGAGCACACTGCCCTACTCACGCTTCATGGCGTGCACACGTGCGCATGCACGCCCAGCAAGAAACTTTAGTGTAAGTAACAGTGTACACCTTCCATTTCTTGACTTTCCCATACTTATCTTGTGGCACTCCTCTTTCCCTGATCTGTGTCTGTCATCTGTCATGTTACACTGACCTCCAATGAACTGCATTTCTTTCTAACATTCCCCCCTGTGATGTCACCTATCTCCTACTCTGTTCCTCCCCCTTATGTATCTCTTACACTACTCAGACTGTGCTCATTTGCTATGTGATTGTGAGATTCAGTATCCTAACCCTCATTTACATGAGATTGCCTACTAATGCTTAGTTACATTTCTTACACTCAGCTTCCCCCCTTAGCAACCACTACATGGTGGCCATGTTGTTTTTGGTCTGCTGGTCCCTGCATTGTCATTCCATGTATTGCATAAAACCCACATTTGTGGGTTTATAACCTTCATTTTTATGTTTTATACAGCGCAGCCCATTTGCGATCGCCGAAAAAAAATTATATTTTTATTATTTTTGCATTGGGTTACCTTGCCAATGGCCACATATTTGGCCATTGGCATGCTGCCTGACACATATGCACCCTTTATTTGGAGCTGACATGGCTCCGTTGTGAAATTTGCAGAAACGTACTCAGTTGTCAACTGAGTACATTTCTGCAGTTAAAACGTCTCTTACACGGGCTGGTTTCTGCTTCGTGGATTGCTAATATACCTAATTTGCATACATTTCGGCTGCAAGTGAGGTATTTAGCATGTCCACGCCCAGTCCGTGTAAGAGACGTTTTAGCTGGTCTCTTACACGGAGTTTAGGGCTGTTCCTGGATCGCGAGGCTTGCATGGAGTGTTACACGTCTCTTACACTCCGTGCAAGCCTTCGTGAATCCTGCCCAATCTGTAAACATTACGTGAATGATACTGTAATATTTAGTACTATATAGCACTGGATTCGAACCCTGGTCTGTGTATGGCAAAATATACTACAGACAGAGCATTTAAAAAATTGAGTTACTGAGCCACTGCTGATGACTGATTGACTGACATTTGCCTAGAGCTCACATTGAACCAAGATATGACCTGGTAGTACTACTACAGTTGAATACTAGACTGCAGTTTCAGTTAAACACACATGCATGAACTACAATCATGACAAATATAGTACATAATCTATACATTAGTATATGGAATGCAGAAGTGCACAATATATTGTTACTGTCAACCAACAATATCAGATCATGGAGTGGGCTACCTCACCCATATACCTTGCTTACCTGCTGTTTGTGGATGACAGAGCATTATGTGGACAATACTGGCCTAGAAACAGCATTGACCAGTACTGTATGTTCATAGGTTCATAGGTTCATACTAGGCTATCTGCCCTAGGGCATTTATAAGCCTAGCCAGAATGTGTTTGGCTTTCGCCACCCATTTTAAATTTATTTTGCTATGCCCTTTTTCGAGGTTAGTATACTGTGCCTCTGTCTAACAGTGACACAGAAGTGATACCCAGGGTAAACCTACGATCTCCCATCCACTCATCAAGATTCCTCTTGAAGAGAGTCAATGAGGGACTCTGCCTAACCTGGACTGAGATTTTATTCCAGAGTGAAGGGAGCCTCTGGGTTATGAATCTGTCCCTCCAGCATGTCCTATTTATTTCAGTGCTGAGGTTCAAGTCTCTCGGCGTAGCTCGATGGGATTTGGATTTTCTGAGGTGCAGCATATCCATTAATTCCGGGTTGGACATGGCTTTATACATCAGGCACAGATCGCCTCTGAACAGGTGGTATGCCACTGAGTAGAGCTGGAGTTTCTTTAACTGGGCAGCATATGGCATCTGTTTGAGCCCTTTGATCCTCTTGGTGAGGTACTTTTGGGGTCTTTCCATTTGCTGCAGGTGTCTGGTAAGGTACATCCCAAAAGGGGCATTGTACTCAATTATGGGCCTGATGAGGGATGAGTAAAGAGGCACGATGACCTCCACTGATCTAGATGTGAATCCCTTCATGATTAGGTGGGCTATATAAAATGTTTTTCTAACCACTTTGGCCACGTGGTTGTCAAATGAGAGATTGCTATCAACTTGGGTCCCCAGGTCCCTAATTACTTCTTCTGTACTTAATGGATTACCACCTATGTGGTAATTTGTGGGCACTTTGTTTTTGCCAAAGGGGATGACTATACACTGTTTGGCATTTAGCTTGAGGCCATGGCTCTGGCACCAGTTGCCTGTTTCTATGAGGCCCTTTTGGAGGATGCTTGTGTTGGCTGGAAAGTCGATTATGGCGCCCAGTTTGCAGTCATCTGCGAACTTGGTCAGCCACAGTCCTTCCATGTTGGCCTGTACCTCCGAGAAATATATACCGAACAAGAGAGGTCCCAGGACTGAGCCTTGTAGGACACCACTTGTAACTGGTTTGGAGTCTGACATGGCTCCAGCAATTCTAACCATGTGGGTTCTGTCCTTGAGCCAGTTTGCAATCCATCTAGTGACATAGGGGTTAATATTTAAGCTGGTGAGCTTATCTATAATGCCCGAGTGGGGTATTGTATTGAAGGCTTTTGCGAGGTCCAGGTAGGCTGTGTGGACCACCTTCCCCTCGTCAGTGGCCTTGGTGACTGTTTCAAAGAAATCAACCAGGTTTAAGAGGCAGGATCTGCCCTTAACAAAGCCAAACTGGGTAGGATCCAGTGTCTGTAGGTCCCCAATGTCTTTATTTATGAGGTCCATGATGATCCTTTCCATAGCTTTGCAGACCAAGCTAGTTAGGCTTATGGGGCGATAGTTTCCAGGATCTGTTGAGGCACCACCTTTATGGAGAGGGACCACTGTTGCTGTACGCCACTCTTTGGGCACATATCCTGTAGTAAGGCTGAGACTGAACAGTAGTTTTATGTTTCGGTTTAGCTCTTCTTGGAGTTCATGTAGGACGCAGCCCGGGACACCGTCTGGTCCCATTGATGCTGTGTTTTTTGCTTTGGAGAGGGCGGCTCTTACCTGAGTATCTGAGATGTCAGGGGGGGCAACACTCTGCTGGGATAGATATTTTCCCTTTTGGTGGGGGGGGGGTTTGCGCTGAACCTGTCAGCTAGGATGTTGGTAATGTCTGTGGGTTCAGTGTATTTTTTGTCATTTTGGACTAATTCTGAGCATATCTGGGATTTACCACCCAGGTTCCTAACATAACTAAAGAAAGTCTTGTGATTATCCTTAGTGTCCTGTGCAATTTTTCTCTCGAAGCTGGTCTTAGACAATTTTATGAGTGCCCGTAGTTTTTTGCTAATACTGATCAGTGATGCCTTCCCTTTTTGGGATTTTGCTCTATCATTTAGTAGCTTCCTCCTTCTATTGTATAGTTTGTTTATGGCTGGGGTCCACCAGACAGGACGTCTGCCTTTGGAGGATTGGGTCTTGGTTTTATTTGGGATCGCATGATCCATGCATTCCTGAAGGTGTTCATAGAATGCGTTTATAAAGGATTCTGCGGTCTGGGCCGTATTTTCCACAGGACCGGGGGCTTTGAAGGATTCCACCTCAGTTTTGAGGAGTGTGAAATTTGCTTTAGAGAAGTTTTTCACTGTGGTTTTCTGGGCAGGGGTGTGGTCGGGATGTGAATATCCAGTGAGATTAGTTTATGGTCTGATCTTACCAGTGAGGGATACACTTCTGGTCTGGAGCATAGAGTCCCCATGTTGGTGATGATCAGGTCCAGTATGTTTTCCCCTCTTGTGGGAGTGGTAACAAGTTGTTCCATAGCATTTGAGTCTATAAATTCTAGGAAACTTTGGGCTAGGGTGTTGGAGCTAGAGTAATGCTCCCAGTCTATGTTTGGGTAGTTGAAGTCACCCAATATAATGGTGTTTGGAGAGACCTTCATATTTTCCAGTGTTCTCAGAAAGGCTGAGTGGGGTTCCTGGGTTTGGGGAGGGTGGTCTGTAGCAGGCTATAAACTGGAAGTTAGTTTTACCCACTGTTAGTTGCACATGGATAGTCTCTGATGCTTCGTGCTTTGCCACCAACCTGGAGGTGTGGGTATCTTTGATGAATATCGATACCCCGCCTCCTTTTGTGGTTCGGTCCAAGTTTTGGGGCCGAAAAGAATGGCATGATATGGTATAACCTGGTAGTGCTGGGGTGCTCTCAGGAGCCCTGAACCAGGTTTCTGTTACTGCACAGATATCAATGTTCTCCATGCTAAGGAGAGTTTTGAGTGCGTGCATCTTGAGGTTTAGACTTCTGGCGTTGAGTAGCATTACTCTTAGTTTCTTATCCCTTGTGATACCTATGGAGGTGGGTTTGTCTTTTGAGCCTTGCCTAAAAAAGGCACTATGGGGGTAGCAAGAGCCTTTTCCAATATCCGAAAGCCCAGGGGTGACAGGTGCAAGCCATCCCTAGCAAAGCATCGTGGCTTGTCGAGCATATCATCCCAAGCTGACAGGCATTGGATCCCCTTTGAATGACACCAGTACTTAAGCCCATTGTTGAAATTGATCATCTTGTCTTCATATTGTGGCATCATTCTTGGTGAGGGTAAGATGCTACTCAGGGTCAGGGTCATACCGGCCTGGGCTACATGCTCAGAGAGCTCTTTTATGTCTCTTTTCATGTAGTCCAGGGAGGTACATCTCAAGTCATTCACACCAGCATGGACAATGACTGAGTCATATTTGTACTTGCCTTGAAGTGACCTGAGTGCTTGTGTTATGTGGCGGATCTTAGCGCCTGACAGGCTGCTCACCGTGACCCTCTCCTTGTTCAGCCTGGTGAGCGGGACGTCAGTGTGCCTGACGATAGAGTCACCTATTACAAGTGTATCAGGTGTGTTGTTTAGTCTTAAGGGCTGTGACTTTTCAGCACACTGGCTTTGTGAGATATGTGTTGCACGTGTTTTGTTTTGGGGTAGAGGTTGCTTGGGTGTCTGCTTTGGAGGTCTCTGCTGCTTAGGCAGATCTTTATTTAGAGCCTCAGTATGTTTTGTGTGATTATGTGTTTGGTTTGCTGTCATGGTAGGTCTATGTGAGACTGGAATTGTAGTGAGTGTGGTTTCTTTCTCCTCCTGACTGGTTATGCCAGTACTGAGTTGAGAGAGCTTAGCCTCCAGTTTGGCTATATGGTTGCATCTCTCACATGTGTTGGAATTCGTTGGGAGGAGGAGAGGGTTGTCTGTGTACATGAGGCAGTTGTAACATTGCCTCAAGATTCCCAGATTCACCAGCTGGACCGGAGAGGAGATTGACAACTGACCTTTGGACATGCTAGAATAATATTGGGAATTCCTTAATAATTGAAAACAAGGGCCAGTGGGGAGTGAGGGTGTAGTGCTTTTAATTTTTAGTGCTGACTTATATAATTGCTTTAGCGCGCAAGTGCCAGGTAACTTAAGTGCAATGTGTTACAAGTAACTTAAATGCAAAAACGACAAACAGTAACTTTCTTTCAAGTGAAACAAGGAAATAAGTACAGTAAGCAATGCAGATATCACTAGTGATCCACAGAAGCCCTGAGAAGCCGCCTATTTGGTGGAATTAGTGTTCCAGGGAAATAACAAGCAAACAAACAACAAGCATATAAACAAAGCTAGATTCGGCAGGCCTGGATCTAGTCTATGCTACTGCAAACAAGGTGTACCAATTTCAGTAAGATACAGTTCAAATATTCAGTCACTATAAACCTCTAACCAGAAATTCCCAGCTCAGAAGGGCAGAGTCCAGCCTCTTCTCCCACAAGAGTGCAGACCACAAACCTTCTTAATGTAAAATAACTGGCCTGAATCCCAAGTGCCTAAACCAGAACTAATACACTTTAAGAATATCAGACACTAGGCTCTCAATCAGCAGTTCCCAACTTAGAAGGATGAAAGCTACCTGTCCTGCCACCACAGTGCGTGCCACAAACCTTCCTAGTGTAAAACAACTGGTCTGAAGCCCAAGTGCTTAATCCAAAAGACTTAGAATGATAGCTACACTTTAATCAAGTTACCACCAAGCAGTAATAAATACAATTGAATACTTTAGAGAATGCCTGGATTAGTGCTCAAGTTACACAAACAAAGCTAGATCCAGCAGGCCCGAATCCAGTCTATGCCACAGCAAACAAGGCCCACCAACTTCAGTAAGAAGCAATTCAGATATGCATGCACTATAAGCCTTTAACCAGAAATTCCCAGCTCAGAAGGGCAGAGTCCAGCCTCTCCTCCCACAAGAGTGCAGACCACGAACCCTCTTAATGTAAAATAACTGGCCTGAAAGCCCAAGTGCTTAAACCAGAATTAATACACTTTTAGAATAACAGACACTGAGCCCTCAATTAGCAGTTCCCAACCTAGAAGGATGTAAGCTATCTTTTCTGCCACTACAGTGCAGACCACAAACCCTCTCAGTGCAAAATTGGTCCGACGCCCAAGTGTTTAAACCAAAAGGCTTAGAATGAGTTACACCAAGCAGTAATAAATACAATTGAGTACTTTTAAGATGATGCAAAAGTAAAATAAAGTAGGTAGAAACACAAGTACAGTAAAAGCAGATGAATTTTTTTTTTTTTTCTGAACAAGTGCTGAGATCAAAGAAACAGATTTGAGTGCTGAAACTAGAAAACTGGCTAGTTATAAGAAAAAAATGTGTTAAATAAGACATTTGGCT
Organism: Protopterus annectens; assembly: GCF_019279795.1. NCBI lineage: Eukaryota > Metazoa > Chordata > Ceratodontiformes > Protopteridae > Protopterus > Protopterus annectens. The sequence continues at coordinate 1,494,453,948 of NC_056725.1, read as the reverse complement.
GCCATTATATTTGCATGCTATGGCTACTCAGTGTTATATTTGACTGCAGCACCTTCCATTACAGTCTGAATGCATACAGTTGTACTGCAATGGTTACGTTAAGACTTTCCTGATGTACACAACTAACCTTGTGTTATTGGTAGTGGTACATGAGTTAATGCAGAACAGTTGACATTATTCATTTCTTGAAAAACAGCTCTAATTCCACACTTATTGCACTACAGACTTTATTGTATATACTTTAATGCAGTGCATAGTACTGCTTTGACTTTTTATTGGACAACAGTTGTCATTATTCAGGTCTTGCAATACAGCTCTACTTCCACAGTTATTGCACTACAGACTTTATTGTATATGCTTTAATGCAGGTAATGGTATTGTTTCAAGTTTGTATTGCACTACAGCTGTAAGTCCACATTTATTGCAATACAGACTTTAATGTACATACTTTATTGAAGGTAATGCTTTACTCTTTCTTGCTTATTTCACTACAGTTAGAATAATAAAGCCATACTCACAAAACACACTGCGCAACCTGGCCAAGCGCCCGTCATATACCTTGAGGTTGTGAGCCCTCTCCTCTGCAGCTGTTGGGAGAGAAGAACACCATTATGCATACCAGTTTAGCAACAATTCAGATTAGATATTGGTGGTACAGAGGTAAAAGTACTTACATATATGTGGGACATCTCCAACAGATCCCCCTTACATCTCTTCAGTTGTCATAGTGGTGACGATATTGCTCACTTGTGCAGGAGATACTAGTTCCACTAGTAAGGTCCCTTGCTAGCCTGTCCTGGTCCTCTGACTTGCACTCTGAACCCTTGTAACCTCCCTGCAGAAGATAGCCTTCATGTTTTCTACAAGGAGTCTGACCATAACCTTGGATTCCAGCATCCCCCAAAAGTGTGCCCAAAAGTGCAAACCCTCACCAACGCCTGCCATGGTATCTTTCAGATAGATCTCCAATGGATTATGCTGTATTGTGCTTAATATAGCCTGTTTTCCCACACGTACATGCCATTGGGCAATATTTAAAAATGAGGCACATCACTTAGCAGCTTGCAAATCAGCGCAGCTGAGCTAAGCAGTGCAAAAACACGAAAATCGGTATGTTTAGCAGTGCTTAGCAGTGTACAAACTAGCTAAGCAGAGCCAAGCAGTGTATAAACATTTTCAGATGTTATTGCGTTTATGCAGTGCTTAGCAGGGCTTAGCAGGTCTTAGCAGAGCTTAGCGGAGTGCAGCAGTGGAGAATTTAAATAAAACTGGTATAATTTGTATTTCAAAATAAATGCTTATTTTTGCCTTGCATGCATTCAAATCCTGCACCTATGGCTCATGAGACCACACCGCTACCCATTTAGCTATGAGGATATGTGGAATTCAGTTACACCTTTACATATACCTCTCAGCTGCCTATAAGCACTGCTGAGCACCATGCCGCACCATGCAAACCCACTCAGCTATGCTTAAACATGACCTTTAAATAATTAATTACATCTGGTTTCTATTTTTAGAAGTCTGGAAGGTGTTCTGGCCCTACTTAATATTGCTGCAGTCTGTACTGTGCTGCAAAACATGCTTTTCAAAAAAAAAAAAAAAAAGTAGAAAAAAAAAGTAAAAATAATAAAAAAAAAAACAAATAAATACTTTCAACAATTAAATAAACAATTGACATTATACAATTGTACAGTGCAGAGTGTCTTACTCATCAGTGGAAACAGTTGGCACTACACTCCCTATACTGATTCAATAACTGTGTTCCAGAGCTCTCCCTTTGCAATGATTATGGCGTGCTGTCAAGGGGGAACCATGTACACGGACACAGTAACATTCTGTGTAGGCTCTACACTATGCCTACACAGAGTTTATTAAACCCTGGGGTCTGACTGTGCAAACCAGTTCCATCCCATAGAACATTTCCATTATTCTAATAGGTACTCATAGGATCTTATTATACTTGTTTCTTTGTATAAGTGAATTTCTAAGCATCGTTTAAATATGCATTTTGTTTTGCTCTGTAAATGTAAAGCCCTACATGCAGCCTGCAAAACCATCCATTATAGCACAGTCTGGGAGATCATCTTCATTTTATCTTCAGAATGTACTATATAAACATTTTAAGAAATGAAACCTTGTAGAGTATGAGTAAAATCTGGATTTATGTATAAATAGAGCAGTTCCTTCAGGAGGGAGAAAGCCATGTCTAAAACTTCCCAGCTATGGTAAATCTGCACAAGTAGCTCATACAGTCCCTTGCTTTACTACAGTTATGCATATGGAGATTTGTTTTTTATTAAACAATCGATGCAACAGTTTTTGCATTCTTTAGTAGCTCTTTTACTATGAAAGACAGAGTGCATTTTAAATTATCCATATGCAAGAAAATACACCCTAGATTTTTCTACTATTGTCCTTATGGGATAAAATATACTTCAAACTATTATGAATGCAGTGTGTTTTGTTTTATTACAGTCATTATTTATAAACTTGTTAAACTTATAATCTTATAAGTGAGTATTAAAATAGAGTGGGAAAAATTAAGACAACCAGATGGTCTTATACAACTGGACCATGTGTGACATGTACAGCACTGTAAATAGTTTTGATCTATTTTTGACCTTTTTGTTCACTTCACTGTAGGATGATGTGAAACTACTTTAAATTATTACTGTTGTTTAATACCCATCAATTGCTATGGATTATGTGCATGTTATAATTTTTGCCATGAAATTTACCATCATTCTTCCTTGATTTTTCTTTTGTTTTTGTTTATCCATATAAACAGAGCTCTTTAATGATACACAAATCTCTGAACAGAAAGTGCTTAATAAAGTCTCTAGCAAGAAAACCATCTACTTTGAAACACAATTTGGAAAAAAAAATTGAAACTGAACCTGTTTCTGTCAAGCATTACATTTCAATCAACTCTTTTTCGGTGTTTGCAGATGAAATGTCTGGTATTCCCAAAATGAAATTGTACATTGCAAGTGATGTCACTTTAAAATGTCACTTATAGAGTCACATTCACTATTTGCCATTAAGATGAAAAAGATACTTAGTCAAGGGTCAAAAACGTGTTTTTTATCATCTGTAAATACCAATGAAGATGAGCAGAACACAGAAATACCATTATTGCTTTTCACAATGTTTTAGTAATTATAACGAAATTAGCTGAAGATATATGTATATATATATATATATATATATATATATATATATATATATATATATATGTGTGTGTGTGTGTGTGTGTGTGTGTATACATATATATATATATATATATATATATATATATATATATATATATATATATAGATATAGATAGATAGATATATATATAAAACAACAGTTAGTAATAGATCAGTCCATGAACCATGCAGTCCATAAAGAAAATAAACCATAAAATTGGTAAGCACTTCCACATAAAGGCTTCTTCACACCATCAAAAGAAACTCTGGTCAGAACTCATTTAAATATTATGCCTCTTCCAATCAGCTTGCACTAAAATACAAATACATCAATTTAAAGTGGAATTGATAAAATTAATGCCATGTATAGTGGGTGAGAAGTTGGCTTAGTGCTGGGATTTTGTCAGGATGTCTTACAATATTATAGGCAATGACTTGTTAAGTGATAACGTAGTAGCTGGAGAAGTTCTAGCCATTGTAGTTCCTTTAAAGCCTGGCAGTGGTGGGTTCTGAAGGTGGAGTTGTTAATAAACTTGGTGATCTTATTATAACATGATTCAAGTCTGGCGAGGTCAAGTTTTCTGACCTGGGTAAGAATTGGTGTGGCACACATTAGAGTGGACAATAGGTGGGTTTGGACTAGGCTAATCCATGCTAGATTTGAGAGGAATTTCCTGTGTCTATATAGTGTTCCCATTTTTTTATGGACCTTTTTTATAGTTTGTGAAATATGGACATCAAAGAGTAGATTTTTGTCAATTTCTACACCTAGGAATTTGGTATAGTCAGAGGGAGAAATGATAGTACCATTATTGGAGGAGATAGTGAAGGATAGAAGGGTGGGCATGGTTTTGTTGGGGGTGAAAAGTAGCAATTTAGTTTTGTTAGGGTTTAGGATAAGTTGGATCTGAGTAATCCAACTAGAGAGCTAAAGGATTCCTGAGTGAGTTGATGTAGAGTGGTTAGTGATGGAGCAGAGGAGATGATAGTTGAATCATCTGCATACTGTATGAGTGAAGCATGTTGTGTGGTGGTATGGAGATTGTTAGTGCATATGGAGAAAACAAGTGGGCCTAATATTGAGCCTTGTGGTACACCTATGGTCATTGGAAGTAAGGGGGATAGTGCACCTTGCCATTGGACAGATTGTTGTCTATTTCACAGATAGCTTTTAAACCAAGCTAAAGTGGTAGGGGCAAAGGATAGGGAGGCTAGGGCGTCTAGTAGTAAGGAATGTGAGACCATGTCAAAAGCCTTGGAGAGGTCTAAGAATATTGCAGATACAAAATGGTTGTCATTTCTGTGTTGGTTGACTAGATTAGTAAAGGAGAGCAGAGCAGTTGTTGTGCGATGGTGTTGCCAGAAGCCATGTTGTCTGGGGGAGAAGATATTGTGTAAGTTTAGGAACTGCATAAATTGAGAGTGAATACATTTCTCAAGTATTTTAGATAAGGCAGATAGAATGGTGATGGGGCAATACTTTGAGGATTCATAAGATTTTCCACGTTTATGACGTGGAATAATATATGATACCTTCCATAGTTGCGGGATATATGCTTCCTGTATTAAGCGATTGATAAGAATAGAAATAGGGTACAATAAGGATTCAGCAGATATTTCTAGGAAGTTGGCTGGTAGATTGTCAGTGGCAAGGGTGGTGTGTTTCAGTTTTAGGAGGAGTTATTTTCATTTTGGAGGTAGGAACTGGTGAGAGAGTGAAAAAGGGGATTCTACCAGGGCATTTTAGTGGGCTAAATATAGGGGTTTTTTTTGGATAGTTGGGAGGATATGGTTAGGATAGATTCTGTGAAATGGTGATTAAATTGCGAGGCTATTTCCTTAGTATTAGTGGTAGTGTTGGGAGTGGGAGTGGTAGTTTTGCCTGGTTTTAAAAGAGAGTTCATAGCATGTCAAAACGTTTGGGGATCTTTTGAGTGTTTATTTTGAATACCAAGAAAATAATTCTGTTTATCAAGTGTGGTTTGTCTCTTGGCCTGATTTCTAAGATGTTGGTAATTTTCTTTGACTAGGCTTGTATTATCCCTCTTCAAGATTTTCCAAGCCTTGTCTCTAGATTTAGCAGGGCTCTAGTAACCCTACTTAGCCATGGTGCATAGTTTGCCTTGCCTCTAATTTTCCTAATGGGTGCAACTATATTGATGATATTGGTAAGAGTGTTGTTAAATTAGTTAATGGCCTGGTCTAAGTCTATGGTTTGTAATGGTTTCCAGTTACTATGTTTTAAAATACTATTAACTCCCTGTATATTTAGTATGCAATTATCTCTGACTTGTCTAAAAACAATGGGCTTGGCAATGTTGGTACATTTACATAGGAGGAAAGTGGTGAGATGGTCACTAAGACCATCTGGTAGGCAACCTGTCTGGTAGTTTTGTTTGGGGTGGATGACTAGTGTCCAATCTAGAATAGATTGTTTATGAGTTTTTATATCGATTCTAGTGGGTTCTTGAATACATTGGGAAAAACCAAAATGATTAATATGGTTATGGGTTTGTTAGATCTACAGGCTAACCAGTCAGTATTTAGGTCACCTAGCAAGATAGCTTTTTTTGGAAGATTATCTGTGGTCCATTATAAGATTTCTTCAATGATGGGAGAGTTATTAACTGGGGGGATGTAACAGCAGAAAATATTTATATTTTTGGTGTCATTTATGTTTAGGATTGACCCTAAGGTTTCAGCATTTTGAAATTTAGGTATGGGGGTTTGTAGAGGTTTAATGTTGAGTTTGTTTTTAAAGAGAATAGCAGTCCCACCTCTCTTCCTGCCTACTCTATCCAGTCTTAAGATATTATATCCTGGTAGGAGGATTTCTTAATTTTGAGTGTTAGGTTTTACCCATGTCTCAGTAATGGTTAGAATGCCTGGGGAGTAGTGGGTAATAAATGCATGTAGGTCAGGATGTTGATATTAAGTATCAGGAGGTCAGAGATTTGCTTGGGTGAGAGTAGGGTGTTATGTGTCCCTGGGTTAAAGTGTATGTCTCCAGATATACATAGTTTTTTTGTGATAAACAGTAAATGTCTAATCATGTGAAATATTTCTGTGTTGGTTCTAAGTGTTCTTTTCTAGTCAAGGATGTGTTAATATGAGACTTATATATGTGTAGTATTGAGCTATCTTTAAATAATGTGGATGAGATGGGGAAATGTATGTGTGAGTTTGTTTTTGTAAAAGTATGTGTTGTATGGGTTGTTGTGTTTCCTAGTATTGCAGTAGTGTGTATTGATGTGATGTTGGTTAGGTAGATGAGGGTTAGGAAGATAGATCCTAAGATGAGTGGCATTTTTTGAGCAAGTGGTAGTTTGGTATTAGTGGTATTGGAGTTTAAGTATGGAGGTAAGCGCACAGGCATGGTAAGCAGGTGTTATGTATGTGTCTTAGATAAAGAGTAGGATAGGGGGTGTGGACAGAGTTGGTGATGTGAGGTGCCTGACTGGAGTAGACTGCCGTCAGGGGTTGGAATAAATGCAGATAGAGTGGTGTGGGTGGGAATTGAGGGCAGGGTAGGGGAGCGGAGTGAGAATAATCAGTGAGATTGCACTAAGGTAAGAGAAACTGCTACAAAGATAATGTTTTGGTAGTGTTATAAGAAACACACAGAGCCATAGGATTACCGGGGTCCACAGTGAGAAATTCTTATGTTTGATTTAGCTTATTTCTCAATTTGGAGGGTCGTAGGCAGACTAAAAAAATGGCCTGGATAGCACAGCTGCCGATGTGTGAGAGATAACCTTCTAGCAATAACAAATTAACAGACTGCAGGTTTTGCAACCAGATACAGTTACTAATAATTAAACTAATATAGCAACATTCTATAGTTTCAATTAGTGTTGAGTAACAGTTCTAGGGGTATAACATACAGGACTTTCTTTCTGGTGGGTAGGTTTAGCACCTTTAGGATGTTTTGGCTTGATTGCACTTTATGCTCTTGTAATGCTTTGGTAATACTGCTGGCACAGAACTGTTCACCAAGATGTCAGGGACATTGTAGTGTTGGAAGCTCTCACATTAAGGCGAGCGGCTGTTTTGGATTGGAACTTTCTTCTTCCATAATTGCTTTTAATTTATGCATTATTATCATTATCTGATCAAAGGATTAATGCATAGATAGTTTGCTTTCATTTTTAGAGCTGCTATTTTTTATTTTGTGGAGTTGTTAATTTCCCTTTTATATACTTTTCAAAAATTAGTACAAGTTTTCTGTTTCTGTATGAATGTGCCTGTGCATGTGTATGTTTATTTATGTGGTATGTATGTTGCAGGCATATGTGTGCAATTGAGTGTGTGTGTGTGTGTGTGTGTGTGTGTGTGTGTACACATGCACACATGATCACCTTCTATTTATTTAATTATTACTTTGCTTTTACATGTTGCTGTTATGGATCCTTTGGTAGAAATGCTTGAATGTTTATGTATTTATTTATTTGTTTATTTATTTAATTTTATATATTGCAGGATTGCTCTACTCTGCTGTATCTAAGAATTGAATTGGATTGTCTTTGAAGATTACAAAGCATTCCATTTACTACGTCCAACAGGTATGTTGATTTTTATATAGTGAAACAATATATCTTACTGTGAACTATATTATTATTATTATTATTATTATTATTATTATTATTAATAATAATAATAATAATAGTATTATCATTTATGTTTTTGGTTTCTTTAAAGTTAACAAACTCAATAAATTAATAATTTAAAAAGTTGCAGATGAAGCTGTGACATTTTTGCTTGTATTTGTCTTATATGTATAAAACAATTTCCTAAAATATTTTTAATATAGCAGACCATTTACATAAGTTTGAGAACCTACGAATTACAGGATGTAATTATGATATTTATTTCATCTGAAACTATAGGTTACATTTTTTGAAGTAGTAATATAGTGTAGCATGTATTTCATGTCTTTTACACACAGCTATCTTTCTGCTTTTAGTTATTTCTAGGTGCTAGGTTACAACACATTAAGATGAGAAGGATTCATTGCATTGCAGACTGATGGTACGTTTAGCATTGGTATAAACGGGATTTAAAATGTATACTTGCAAGCCATTTGACCATTTCTCATGATGTAATTTGCTGGTTTGTAATTCCATTTTTACCATTGCATTGACAAGTTTTTCTATAATTGCAATTACTTGCTCACCAAGAAAACAAATAATTTCATAGACTTTGTCATATTATGTAAAATCAAATAACTTGGATATTTTTTTTTTTTGTTCAAGTAACTCTTTCTTAAATTGTTTTGATTTTACATTGTGATTAATTCTGTACTGCTCAACTTATGATAAAAGTTAATTGTGGATATTCTAATGGGATGGTCTGTAGACTGCAAATAAATTATCTTGTAGCTAAACATTAAAGTAATGCATTTAATTTTATTTTCCTTTTATTTCATTTTTATTAAGAAAAAAAATGTTAATACTTAGTGTAAAGCTGAAACCCTTAGTCTTATTGAGCACAAGTGTTATTCTCTCCCACTCATAACTGATGGTTTCTTTAGGTTATGACCTCCATCTTTATTCAATACCTAAAATGTTGTATTTCTAATCTTTGTAGACCCTAAACTAGATAGCTTCTCATATCATGTAGGTAAATTCAGAGGATATGCAGTCCAGTGGTGTAATAAATTATTCCCTTGTGTATACTGGATGACCAGGAAGACACAAGATTTTTGATTTATGCGGCAATTATAAATGCCTGTCACACAGATGTTATGAACAAATGAGGATTTAAAATGGTATAGAACACAGTTGAACTACAAGCAGGAAAATGAAGCAATTTTTAATCTGTTTTAAAGAAATAACATACTATTGATAACAATATTAAAATATTTCCAGTGATGTAATCCTTTTGAATGATATAGAACATGTTTAATTTTCGGTGACGGTAATCTGTTTATATAAGGGGTATTGTAGTACAGATTATCATTTTGCTTAGAATCGGTCTCTGTTGCTAGACAAAGGGACTGCATTTTTTTGTGTACTTTCTTTGTCACATTTCTCAGTTATTAGACAGATAAAGTTCAGGAAAATACTTACTCTTTTTTGAGCATGAACTTGTTATTTTTTATCAGCAGAAAGATACATTTTAACAATCCATGGTCTTAATTTTGTTAGCAGAAGCTGTTTTGTATAATAAATTCAGTTACTGTTCAAGGATTCTCTCTAATCATATACATTTCTTTTGAAGATAATGTATTAAATTCAGTTTAAACAGATAGATGCACTTTATATGGCAAAAGGAAGTAATAATATATGCATTAAATCTTTAACAAGTGAGAGTCGGTTAACTGTTTGAAATCTTCCCATATCTAAATACTATGTACATTTGTAGTATATTAACTTCAAAGGAATTCTAGCAATATGCAAATTAAGACGTGTAGCTAGACACACCAAAAATGGATGGATTTATAGATAGCTAAAAGGAAAGATACATAGAAAACTTCACAAATAAAAAGATAGACATCAAAACAAACCGATGAAGAAATACACAGCAAGATAAATGAACATATAAATAAAATGTAATATATAGATAAATATGTAGACAGCTGAATAGATAAAAAAGCTACATAGTTATATATGTCATTAGTGAATAAAAACATATGTGTTCACACAATAGATACCATTATCATCTTGTAGAATATTTCATTCTAGAGGTAAAGTCATTTTCTTCAGTAAAAAGTTACTCATTTTTTTCTATTTTGAGGGAATAATTATGGAATGTGGAACCATGGTTATCAATGATGTCCTTGTTGCATCTAGTTATAGGGCCTAATTCTTGTTTGAACACTCTGTACTTCCTAGTGAGTTTTATTTTAAACGAGGAAAACATTGCAGTATTGCTGCTTGCACAAACTAAAAAAATCCTTTAATTCTATAAATTGGCTAATTAATTGACTTACCCTTGTACTACAACTCTCAGTTAACCAAACCAGGTATATTCCACTTTATCTTTTATTACATTTGGTGTATGAAACATTAAAAGCAACAGTGAGCAAGTCAGCCTGAGAGATGCAGCTGAGAAGACTGTCATATTCCTTGAGAAGGATCTCAAATGCTAATCTCTCCCCACAGAACATTTGAAAAATGGTATGCAAAATAAGTCAAACATCTTTATACAGGATATGTTTTTAGAGATGTACAGTCTGTAACCGATGACTTCATTTACAAACGTAACAAATAAAGACAGTGTTTATATAAATGGACACAGTGTCCCATTGCCCCATAGTTTAGTGTAGAGATTGATAGTATGATTTTTCTATGGACTTTGGCTGTGCAGAACTCTCATAAAGTTAGACTACTAACTGTATTATGTAGTGACAACTGCAACTTCCATTCCATTTTGTTCTACATCTGATAAGATGTCCCAAATTAATGAATGGTTTAAATTTCCAATGTAATTACGTGGTTATTACAACACCTCCATTTGATTATTAGTTTGCCCTCCATTATTGCTAGTGTTTTAGATAAATAAGTACTGGTTTCTCTACCTGCATGTCTTATTGTGGAGTTATGTGCAAGTGTGCATTTTTCTGTTTAGAAATGTTAATACGCTTATTAGAATATCTTTCAGATATTAGCATATGGTATTCAGAAGAAGAGATGGCCAAATCTGACTATGCTTCTGCACTTTACATATATTTTATTATTATTATTATTATTATTGTCATATATTTATTATTCATATAATTTTAGTAATTTATTGTACATTAATGCAAATTCTCACTTTTTTTTTATTATTGTGCATGAAACAGTACAACGTGTTTGTTTTACACATCTTCCTTGTAACAGCCTAAAGCAATGTCATGTGATATTGCCAACTAGGTGTTCAACAGGGAAAGAAACAACTAATAAACAAAATGAAGTTATTGTCACTTGCCTGAGAAATTTCAGTGCCCTCTTTATAAATGTAAGTTGTGTAAATGTAACATTGAATGTTTTCCCAGGGCTCAAATATTTTTCTGAGTTAAATTTCTTTACTGATATCATCATTTAGGCTTTCTAATGAAAGTCATGGTTTGATAATAATTTAATAAAACACTGTTCACAAGTCGTCAGAAACATATTCAAGATAATCAGTGTTAAGAATTCGTATACCCGTGCACGTACACACACACACACACACACACACACACACACACACACACACACACACACACACACACACACACACACACACACACACACACAAGCATTTTTGACAGTGAGGAAGAAGGCTATACTTCCAGTGTGGTTTCTTTGCCCCCTCCACCCTCCACACTCCGTTACTTATACATACCAACTCAAAGGCTGCACCATATCATGTTAAAATGAAATTCAACAAGACAATGCAGTCTCAGTCTTTAGTGCACCATCCTCAAAAGTGCACATTAGTGGCTGTTAATAAGCAAATCTAACATTAGTGCAGCGATGGTGTGACTGACACCACATCATTTGTTACTTCTCAAGCCTTCTGCACTGTTCTCCTTTAACAATGTGGATCTTCATTAAATAAGCTGTTGGTATTTTTGATCTGCTTGAATTCAAGAAAATATTATGCATTGTAGAAGGAAGCTTATAGAATGCATAACACAGAAATGGCTGATTAAACCATCACAATTAAGTGTTTCTAATATAATAATGACGGATCTCTTATCCCCAGCAGCCATCCAAGTGCACAAACTACAAAAGAGGAGATGTAGGCATCAGATCTGACATGCATTTCAGATTACCATCCATTGGTCCACGTTGCACTTAAATAGGGGTAGGGAGGAACTCTTCTTCACATGGATAGAGAGTCTGTCCCAGAGAATGAGAATCCCCTGAGATACACGTCTGTCTCTCCAACATGTTCTATTTATGTTGCAAGCAAAATGTAGGTCCTTTGATCTAGTAGTGCTGATGCTGTTTGTTTGCAGATCTGCAAAAGGTTCATCAAAGCAGGGTCCAGGGCTGCCTTGTACGCCTGCACCTCTCAGAAGTCTGGATGATACCGAGTAAAAAGACAAGGCTTTGAGACACTCAGCACAGGATATTGTGTTCACTTCCTGTATTCCATATGTAAGGAACCTTTGGGGATATTCCATTTGTTGCATGTGTCTGCTCAGATATATACCGAAGGAGCATTGCACTCTATGATGCATTGAATGAGGGCCGAGTACAGTGATGTGTTACTTCTCTAGATCTAGATTTCATGTCCTTATTTATAGGTTGAGCAACATATATATATATATATATATATATATATATATATATATATATATGGATATTCTTACAACTTGGACACATGTTGGTCGAAGGTTAGGTTGCTAGCTACATGAGCTCCCAGACCAGTGAATCAATTTTTACGGGTGTTTTATTAATGATGTAGTTAGTTAGAGTGTCTGACCTTCCAAAAGGTATGATAGTGATTTATTGGCATAATTTTAAGCCATGGCTTTGACACTGAGCATTTGACTGTAATGGACCTTCCTGAAGGATTTTCTCATCTTGAGGGGATTCATTGACTTCTCCCAGTTTTAAATCATCTGTGAAGCTGGTCAGCCAGAGGACTTTGACATTGTCTTTGACCTCCAAGAAGTAGATGCCAAAGAGGAGTGCCTCAGCACAGAGCCCTGAGGGACTCCACTGGTGACCAGCCTCTTTGTGGAAGTGGCCTCACTGATCCTAACCTCTTGGGTACTATTCATAAGCCAGCTAGCTATCTGGCATGTTATAAAGGGGGTTATGCCTAGTTCCAAAAGTTTGTTGACAATGCCAGAGTTAGGTAGTATATTGAAATCTTTAGCCAGATCTAAGTAGGCAGCATGCACTGATTACCCATCATCTATTGCCTCAATGACCTTTTCCAAGAAGTCCACCAAGCTGAGTATGCATGACCTTCCTTTGACAAAGCAATATGCAATAGATTAAGTTTCTGAAGTTCACCTGCATCCAAGTAGGGTTACCACCTGTCCCACTTTGCGAGGGACAGTCCCTCTTTGGGCAGTTGTGTCCTGACAAAAATATTAAAAATGGCAAACGTCCTGAGATTGTAGGACATAATTATGTCCTATATTGTATGTAATAGTTGCATAAAACAGTTATTCTGTATCTAAAATACCTAAATGTTATAAGAAACAGAATAAGCAACTAAAATGCTACAAGAATAAGCTATTATTTAGGCAAAAAAAGTTAAGTTCTATCTTTTGTACTGACTGTGGGTATGTGTTGGCCTGTAAAATTTGATGTTTGTCCCAAAAATGTCCCACTTTGGCTATTTGAAAAGGTGGCAATCCTACATCCCTGTTGATAATTTCCATGATAACTCTTTCCATGGCTTTGCAAATAAGACTAGACAGACTAATGGGTCTGTAATTTCCAGGATCTGTTGAAGGTCCTGTCTTATGAAAGTGGATGATCATTGCAGTCCTCCATTCTCAAGGCACAAAGCCTGTTTTTAAGTCTGTAGTTAAACAGTGACTCCAGGAGTCCTGATAGATCATATTTTATTCTATTCAAGATGCATCCTGGGATGTTATCAGGGCACATTGATCCTGTTCTTGGGTTTAGTGAGAAAATGCTATCTGGCTATAGCTGGAAGGTTATGTTTGATGGTATTTCTTGGGAGATGATTAAAGGTGAAAGTTGGGTTAAGTTGGAAATTAACTTGTCTGTTAATAGGTTTGCTATATCGCCAGGCTCGTTTATTGTGGCACCATTAATCAACAGTTCAGCACACTGTGTGCTGCCCTTGAGGATTCCAACAGCTGAAGAAGGTCTTGTGGTTATCTTTCACCTGGAAGGTTATCTTAACCTCAAAGTTTACTTTGTTTGACTTAATGAAAATTCTTAGTTGCCAATTTAGTTTGATGAGAGACTTGTTATCTTGATAGGAATTACCCTACCTGATTTTTTTCCATAATGTTTTTCCTTTTGTTGTATATCTTATTTGATTTGGCATGCCATCAGGGCTGCTTGTTTCTGGGGCTATTTCTAGGTTTACTTCTGGTAGATACAACAGCCTGTCTGCAGCCACTGACATGGTTGTACAGAGTTTACGAGAGCATTCAGCATGGGTTGCTGTGTTATTGGGGTTTGCAGAGGCATTGAATTTTGACAAACCATCACTTAAAGGTAGTTTGCCTTGGTAAGTCATTACTTAACAAAAGGTAGTTTTCCTGGAATAATTCCTAACTTTTGCTGGTTTTACTGGGGTGAGAGAGTGGATTTTGATTTTGAAGGAGACTGCTTTATGGTCAGACCTTACCAGGGAGGATGAGAAAATGAGGGCGGGGGGGGATGCAGTGTTCTCAAATATTTGTTAGCATACAGTCCAGTACATTGAAGTTTCTAGTGGGCATGGTCACCACTTGGTCAAGGGTATTTGTATTTATGAAGTCCGGGAATCTCTGTGCAGGTAGATTTGAGGCCATGTAATATTCCCAGTTTATAGGGGGGTAATTGAATTCTAGCTTGCGTAAGATGTTAAATTGAATGTCAAGTGTCTCCAGAAGGTCCAAATATACATTGTGAGTGTCTTGGGACATGGAGGGTGAACTATATGTGGCTATGATACAGTATGAGATTTTGTCTATGATGAACTCCTACATGTCATTCTGTTTGACCAACCTAGAGATATGCTCTTTTTGATGTATATCATAACACTTCCACTTTTAGCCATTGTTCATAGGTTCATAGGTTGGTACTAGGCTATTGGCCCTAGGGCCTATACAAGCCTAGCCATAACAATTCCCTGGCTATTTCTTCCCACACTATTTACTTCCCTGGACCCCTGTCTAGCAGGGTGACTGACGTGATCCCCGGGGTGAATTTCCTTTCTCCCATCCAATCATCAAGGTTCCTTTTGAAGAGGGCCAAAGAGGCGCTCTGCTTGACATGTTTGTGCAGCAAGCAGTCTAAAACTGTGGAAGACACTGAAACCTTCTAATGCCAGGGTACTCATTGCTGCTTTAAGCCATGTCTAAGTAACTGCACAGATGTCTATATTCTTTAGTATGAAGAGGGCATGGAAAGAGTGTAGTCTTTTTTTTTTTGTTTAGGCCCCTGCCATTGAGCAGTAACACTATGAGCTTCAGTTGAGTTGATTTTGTTTCTATGTGCATTTCCAAAAAAAAGGCAATATGGGGGGGGGGGTAAAGTCTTAGTATTCAAAAGCCTAGAGGAGATGGGTGCTATTCATCCTTGACAAAGCAACATTGCCTGTAACAAGATCCTCTCAAGCTGACAAATACTGGATCCCCTTACAATGACACAAGAAAGACAGCCAGTTTTTGAAATCAGTCATCTTTTGCTCATATTGTGGCATTGTACTCAGTGATGGCAATATGTTGCTCAATGCTAGGCTCATGTCAGACTGAGACACAGTCTGAAAGCTCCATAATGTCTCTCTTCATATTGTCCAGGGAGAAACTTCTCATGTCATTTACACCTACATGGGCTATAATGGAATTGTACTGGTAACTGTGGTGTAATGACTTGTATGTGTGTGTGTGATTCGGCAGATCCTGGCTCCAGATAAATAACTTAACTATTATCTACTCATTGTTCACCTGATCAGCGGGATAGCGGTATGTCTTACAATGGAGAGTCCCATAGCGAGAGTCCTGAGAAGTGTTTTTGCTTGCCTTAGGGGCTTAGTGCTTGGGACCCCTTTGTGTAACTGTATGTGTGATGTTAGGTGGTGTATTTTCTGAGTACCTTTGGGCTTGCTAAGACATAACTTTGCTAATGAGTGGTCTAGACAACCTTTGTTGTTTAGGAAGATTGTTTTTAAGTGCCTCTGCATACATTAGTCTATGTGTGTGTGTGTGCTGTGTGCTATGTGAAGTGGGTGTTGTGTGCATGATTTTGACAACCTGCTGTTCACTTGCATGTAGGAGTTTAGTCTCCAGTCTGATTATGCATGTGCACCCCTTGCATACTGTGTCAGCTTCTTTAAGGATTAATCGGATGTTGGTAAACATGAGAAACTTCACATTGTCTTAAGATGCCTATATCCAACAAGCTGGCTATGGAGAAGGTAACAATTTGTATATCCACACTGTCCAGTCCATTGATTGGTGAGCTACAAGGGCATGATGTATTGTGGTTGAAAGGCTTTTACGGGTGTATTGTTGGTGCAGACTAATAAGGATGTTTTACTGTAGTAGATTATGCTAAACAGTACTAAATACTACTAATGTTAATGTTTACACAATACTAAATTCCACTAAATCTGTAGGTCTTGTCACTCGATGCTCAACTAGTGGGTTTAAGGTTGTTGATGGACACTATATTTGCTCTATATGTACTGCTTTACAGGGTACAGTTAAGGCGGTGCCTCCACCGACCCTGGAATTTACCGTCCCATCAGCTTGACAAGCCTGATCTGCAAAGCTATGGAGAGGATCATAATGGAACTCATAAATAAAGACATAGGGGACTTGCAGACTTTGGATCCAACCCAGTTTGGCTTTGTCAAAAGCAGATCATGCCTTTTAAACTTGGTTGACTTCTTCGAAACAGTCACCAAGGCCATTGATGAGAGAAAGGCAGTCCACACAGCCTACCTCGACCTGGCAAAGGCTTTCGACACAATATACCCCACTCAGGTATCATTGAAAAACTCATCAGCTTAAATGTAAACCCATACATCACAAGATGGGTTGCAAACTGGCTAAGTGACAGAACCCACAGGATCAGAGTTGCTAGCGCCATGTCAGACTCAAAGCCTGTCACAAGTGGTGTCCCACAGGGCTCGGTCCTGGGCCCACTCTTGTTCGGCATCTACTTTTCAGAAGTACAAGCAAACACAGGAGGGTTATGGCTGACAAAATTTGCAGATGACTGCAAACTGGGCGCCATAGTCAAGAATACATCTGACACAGATATCCTCCAGAAGGGTCTCATAGAAACGGATAACTGGTGCCAGAGCCATGGCCTAAAGTTAAACGCCAAGAAATGCATAGTCATACCCCTCGGGAAAAACAAGGTTAACCCTAGCTACCATATAGGTGGCAATCCACTGAGCACAGAGGAGGTTATCAGGGATCTGGGGACCCAGGTTGACAGTAACCTTTCGTTTGACACTCACGTGGCCAAAGTAGTTAGGAAGACCTTCTACATTGCCCACCTGATCATGAAGGGATTCACATCTAGATCAAGGGAGGTCATCGTCCCCCTGTACTCATCACTCATCAGACCAATGATTGAGTACAATGCCCCATTCGGAATGTATCTGACCCGACACCTGCAGCAGCTGGAAAGGCCCCAAAAGTTCCTCACCAAAAGGATAAAGGGCCTCAAAAATATGTCTTATGCTGCCCGACTGAAGGAACTCCAGCTCTATTCAGTCGCTTACCGTTTGCTCAGAGGTGACCTGTGCCTGACATACAAGGCCATGTCCAACCCAGAATTGATGAACATGCTTCACCTCAAAAAATCTAGATCCCTCAAAACTACAAGGGCGGGAGACTTAAACCTGGACACGGTTATAAATAGGACGTGTTGGAGGGACAGATTCATCACCCAGAGACTCCCTATGCTGTGGAACAAAATCCCGGTACATGTGAGGCAGAGCACCTCGCTGGCCTTGTTCAAGAGAAATCTTGACCAATGGATGGGAGATCGCAAATATACCCCAGGGATTACCTCAGTGTCACTGCTTGACAGAGGCACAACAAAATAATGGGCATAGTTTTCTTCAAACTAAAGGGGTGGCGAAAGCCACAAAACTCTGGGCTAGGCTTATAAATGCCCTTGGGCAGATAGCCTAGTATGAACCTATCAACCTATGAACCTATGTTCCGTTCTACAGGGAAAATTGTTTCTGGGTGCTTGCTACTGTACAGGGCACTTGTAACCTCTGGGGCAAGCCCTCTGGCCATTAAAACAAATTATACTATGAGCCCTTTGTGTGTTTTACAACTCGGACAGACCAAGCAAACACTGGGAGTGTAATCTTGTATAGGAAGAACAGGATATGCACGTGAACTGATGTAGACAGTTACACTGTCCTGTTCAACAACCAAACCAGTTATACTCCTGGGTTAGATAGACTTAGTGCCACATTTAGATGGTACATCACCCCTCCTCTACATCAGTGATACATAACCGACAAGCAGAAAAATGTTTTAAGATTGTTTCCTTTCAATCAGATTAAATAAACCCTGCAGAATGGAGCAGTTCAATATAAGACCTTGAGGTATCATATTAGAAGAAATATGACAAGCATGAGATTACTTCACTCATTAGAGTGCAGAGGACAGGACAAAATGAGAGATGTCTTGTCTCTAGAATATCATAGAGCTTTTTAGTGCAGCAGTACATTTCTGCAGTTTGAAGTCGTCAGCAATCTAACTGTGCTATGATATGCCAGTCAGTAATTAGGGTCTGATTACCTCTATATCAGATTAAATGCATGAAATACAAATTGCTTCCAAGAAGACGTGTGTGTGTGTGTGTGTGTGTGTGTGTGTGTGTGTGTGTGTGTGTGTGTGTGTGTGTGTGCACATGCATGCATGCATGTGTGTGTGCACGTGCGAGTGTGTGCATGTGCATGTGTGCACGTGTTTGCGTGTGTGTGTGTGTGTGTGTGTGTGTGTGTGTGTGTGTGTGTGTGTGTGTGTGTGTGTGTGCTTCTGCATTTTTTTGCCACTGTTTGATTAGTTTAGATGTGATGTGGTTAAGGATGTGGATACAGAGGTACACCCTAAAATTAGGATCAAATACAATGTAAAACAAAACTTTATAGTTTCCACCTTTACTTGTTCTCAGCAGCTTTTAACCCATACCATACTTACTGTGACACAAAGCAAAGTACTGTTGGTCTGTCTCTGTCTACTAAAAATACTGACTGCTGCCATGTAAACCTCATTCTTGGTGTTATGTTCCAAGTCTCTGCTGTCAGGAAATCTTCAAAATACAATAAAAGGATTCTAGCCAGTCACTGCGGCCCGCAGGGTAGAGCACTTTTGTCAGTATTTAAGCTGAAAGCCAAATACCTAAGGTTGAACTCATACAAGGCCTTAGTAATAATAGTTTGTTCACTGCTGAACTGCATTTAAAAGGATGTTGACTTTCCCATTCATTCATTATACAGTTCCATGAAGCGGATTTTTATTTTTTTACATACAGTGGGGACTTATTGAATGCAGTCCATTTTACTGTCATGGATAAGGGGATCACAGTTTTTAATATAAAGATTAAACTGCTTTCCTTTCTCTCTGAGAGTGCAGTTTTGGAGTAAGTGCATATAAGCAGCAGTGGGTATGAGCTACACAGTCTACAGTAAGGGTCCTTCCATCTAAAAACTAGTTTTTTGCTAGCTGTCTCCTATTTGCAGTAAATTTATGATATGATATCTCAGCTTACTGCCTGACTGTCATTGAATTAAAGTTAATGAGCTGGTGGTGAGTTTGACATGATACTCTAGGACAGAGCCAGCTTACTTAATAGGTTATGATGCTTCTTCCCTTAAAATATTGTTTCAGTATTACATTTTAACTGTGAACCCCATCAATAAGTTGTACAGTCGCTGCTACTTTTGCTCATTTCCATAGTGCATAGGGTACCATTTCTGAACTGTGCATAGCATCATTTCATTCTTGCTGTGCTTTAGAGCCAGAAATAAAAATAAAAGTAAAAAAGGGGAACAGTGCAGTCACACTGGATGTTCTAAAACACACAGATGTAAACTTGTATTGTGGGAAAGTAATAATGCAAATGGTACAAAATTGGCACAGAGAGAAAATATCAACACTAACTGAAAACTATGACATATTTTCACAAGTGAGACATGTTAGCTGATTACCAACATACACAGTAAATAATGACAGTAATACAGTAGGACTGCAGTAGTTGCCATTTGAGTCAGGTTAAAGTCATACGATATGTGTAACAGAAACAAAAAGAGAAAGAACTAGCTGTTGGGGAATGTGATAGCAATTTCAAATACTAAAACTGAAGTAATAGTCTTAAAGGAAAACAATACAGAATAAAAACGCAGAAGAGCTGGAAGGGAAGACATGAAAAGAGAGAAAATGGGGCTGTGATTCATGGACAGAGCAATGAAACATGTTTTCATGAAGAAAATCCTCTCTTTTCCTGATGATTGCTATCAGATTTCACCTGCTTGAAATTCACGTGGAAGGCTATGTACCTCTCTGTAAACTATTTTCCACACCTCTGGACACTGTGAACATATGCAAATACTTAGTCCATTTCACAGGCCTCACACCTCCATAGGTTCATAGGTTCATAGGTAGGTACTAGGCTATCGGACCAAGAGCCTGCGTAACCCTAGCCAGCAAGGTTCCATGGCTTACGCCACCCAAGAAAGTTATTTTCCTGTGCCACTGTCGAGCAGAGACACAGAAGTGATCCCCGGGGTGTATTTCCTATCCACACCTTCAGGACTTCCTTCACAATTCCCACTATTCAGCATAAGTGCAGCACATATGTGACAGGTACTCACCCCAAAAAGGTGTCATCTATGTCTTTCCCTCATCTCTTTCTTCTTCAGCATTAATGCCCCACCTATGCATATGCACCTATGCATCACCTATGCATATTTACCTATGTATCACCAATGCATATGTACCTATGTATCAGCAATGCATATGTACCTATGTATCACCAATGCATATATACCTATGTTATCACGAATGCATATGTACCTATGTATCACTAATGCATATGTACCTATGTACCTGTGTATCACCAATGCATATGTACCTATGTATCTCCTATGCATATATACCTATGTATCATTAATGCATATGTACCTATGTATCATCAATGCATATGTACCAATGTATCACCTATGCATATGTATCACCAATGCATATGTATCTATTTTACTCCAGCAGTACTACACACAAAGCCATCCCTTCCTATATTACTTCCCTCCATACACTTTGCATTCTAGTCTTCAGTTCTTGCCCTTACTTAGCTCCTCCACAGCCTGTTGAGACACTAAACGCACCCTGTCTCCTTTGTGTTGTGATATATTCTTTTAATCTTTCCCTTCCTTCCCACCTCCCACTAGTCGAATCTCACAAATAAACAATTCCCTTCACCTATTCTGCTCCAAACTGCATGCAGCAATTAATTTTTTCTACAACATCTCATAGTCAAGCAATTCCTTCTTAGACACTCCAATGGTAGAAGAGGACTTCTTTGAATAGCATTCACTCACATTCTCTCCATTAGCTTCTAACATGCAACCCCTCTCATCCCAAAACCTTCTCCCCACTTTCCCTTTCTATCCCATACTGACACTGCCCCTCACCACAATTCACTCAAACTCCCTCACCCTGCACCCACGCAATGACTTTTTTATCTACTTAAACATTTCACGTATTGGATTGTCTGGCAAAAATGACCTGAGTTGGCATTTTCTGTGAATATCTTCATTTTCTTCTATATACATTCACCTCTAATGATTTCCCAACACATTTGCTTGCATGTGACTGAAAAAAAGCTGATATTTACCCGTCTTGCAAACATGACAAATATTTATCACACGTTTATCATGATATTGCTTCTCTTTCATTTTTCTTTTCCTTAATAACTCTGAAGTTTGCATTCTGTCCTCTGGTACGAGTAAACTGAATAAGTCTGCCATTTTATATCTTTACCTTCCCTGAATCAGTAATGGTAGAGGGGACAGGTAGACATAAAGTCTGCAAAGGTATATTTGTGTTGTCTAATGATGCAAAATGAATACCTTTTTGAGCTAAAATGTAATTTTCTTCATCGTAGTTCTTAAATTTGGACCAAAGTTCAACTTGCCCAGTAGACTGGGGAATATTTTAAACTGAAAGCAACGCAATAAAAACTCAAAGGCTTTAAAAAAGTACTTGCATACTTGAAGAGAACTTTGTCGACTAATTATGCCATCTCTTGCTCATGCAAAAACTGGTTTCAGCACTTTTTTCATTGTAGACAATATCTCTCAACTATACAGCTTTGAGATAATTTGAATAAAACTCAAGGGTCCAACAGAAAAAAGAGATCCTTGTGTTCAAGCATGTCATCTTCCGCTTTCAGCTGAGGTAAGGTGGAAATTTTATGATGTATTAGGTTCCCTTTTTGGTTGGAGTTCACACAACAACTAAAGAGTCTTCAAACAACTCTTATTTTTGTTCACTAAGGAAATACATCTGCAGAAAGTATAACCCCACCTGGCTTATGCCAGACGTTCACATTCCATTTTGAAGGGTCAGTGGCATTCTTTGCAGTGTTGCTGGTGCCATATGCAATAGCAGTTTAAAGATATTTTGAAACAGTTTATGGATTGTCCCATGAAAAAATTCTCTCTTACACATAATCAATCAGATCTGGTAAATGTCAACATCTGAATACTATGATTTGCATTTCTTTCTCAAGCTGCTAAGTCTTTTGAGATTGCATCTCCTTGAAGTGTTTTAGGTAATTTGCACAACTATGTATTAACGCTAGTATGATACTTACTGGCCCCTTTAATAATTGCAAAACTCTTACCTTGATCTTCTTTCCAGCTCCTAATCACAGCTGCTGAAAAAGTTCTTAAATAGGCAGTGGGGGAAAATTGGATTGTTGTTGCATTATTCTGCATTTTGTAAAATCTGGGTTACATAGAGTTAAATACAGTCATGCTAGCTACAGTGTCACTTGAGTCACAGCATCATATATTTAAGCAATGAGTAGGTGTGCGTAATTTGAATACACCTACAGTTGGTGTGGTTTAATCAGGAGGGTGAAATCTGAGTGACTAAATAGAGCTAACCATAGGTAAATCTTTAATATACCCACACCCACTCATTGGTTATTGCTATTATACAATTACATTATTTAAGAAAGAAATTACTTACTTTTCTTAAATAATGTCTTTGTATAATGGCACTATGATGTTCCTCCATGCATGTTGTTTCTGCATTCTTCCATGTGTGTTGATGTACTGAGCATGCATATAGGACTTACAATCCCATGTTTGCACAGTGCATCAGTGTTATGGAAAGCAAGTCATGGAGAAAGGAAGATGTCCATTACTTTTTTTTTTTTTTTTTTTTTTTTTTGAAGAAAAATATAAAATCCAGAGAGTTTAGCGGTATGAGAGTGACAGGGCAAAAATAAAAGGAAAATTGAGTATGTTTCTTTAGTTTTACAGAACGTACCTAATTTTGCTTGTATTTCCTCTGCCCTCCACATGTACCTCTTAACCTCTTAGATCAAGAAATGTCGCAAAGTCTTAAATAAGAAAGGCAAAAGTCCCTATTGTAAATGTTGCTGTTATAAACTTAGAAGATTGCTGTAGTTCCTGTGTTGGCCATTGCCATTGCCTTACTTGGATAGAAGGAAGTTTCTGAGCTCACCAGTGGGAGTGGGGAGCCTTGAGCAGCCTATCTGTCCAAGTGATCTCAGCACTTGAGCTGTAATTCATTGGTTGCCTTGGACCATTTCCAGCTCTTTCAAGTTCCTGTATAAAAATCCGCCTCCAGGTGTAAACTATTCTATATAAAGTAAGCACCACAGGCATCCACTACCCCTGTGAATACCCTTAAAGGCACAACACTCCTTATAATATTCTATAGACCACTAGCATCCTCTCTTGTTCAGCTGGTTGATCTGGGAATCTTAAGACAATGTTACAATTGTCTCATGTACTTCCTACTAACACATATACTTGTGAGAGATGCAACTATATAGCCAGACTGGGCTGAACTCTCTCAACTCTCAGGACTGGCAAGACCAGTCAGGAAGAGATGGTACCCACACCCAAAGCAAAACCAGTCACACATATAACCACCACCAATGCAAACCAAACACATAAAATGTAAAAAACTTACCAAAACAACAGGAGCCCAAAGCAGACACCCAGAAATACACCCCACAAAACACAACACCTACAACACATACCTCAAGCAACAGGTGTGTCACACAATCACAGCCCCTAAGGCAAAATACTATGCCAGAGACATTAGTAATAGGTGACTCTATAGTCAGACACACCGATGTTCCACTTACCAGGCTGAATAAGGAGCTCAGGTCACTCCAAAGCAAGTACAAATATGATTCAGTCATTGTCCATGTGGACTACATGAAAGAGACATTGAGGCTCTCCCATTATGTAGCCCAGACTGGTATGACCCTGACCCTGAGCAGCATCCTGCCTTCGCCAAGAATGATGCCTCAGTACAAAGACAAAATGATCAGTTTAACAATTGGCTTAATCACTGGTGTCATTCTAGGGATCCAATGTCTGTCAGCCTGGGATGATATGCTGGCTTGCACCTGTCACCACTGGGCTGGCAATGACAAATCAACCTCCATAAAAACAAAAATGGAAAAAAAATCTCAAGATGCAGGCATGGAGAACATCGATGTCTGTGCAGTAACTGAAACCTGGTTCAAGGCTCCTGAGAGCACTCAGCGCTACCAGGCTATACCTCATATCATGCGTGTCCATTTTGGACAGGAGACACCCCTCTCTCCTCGTTGGCTACTCATGAAGCAGCATCAGAATACAAGTTTTTTTTACTCACCATAGCAAAAACTGCCATACAACTGGTCGCATGTTATAGAACACCCTCCCAATCCCAGGAATCCCATCAAGCATTCCTGAAAACACTGGAGGATATGAATGTCACACCAAACACCATCATATTGGGTGACTTCAATTACCCCAACATAG
Source organism: Protopterus annectens (assembly GCF_019279795.1). Taxonomy (NCBI): domain Eukaryota; kingdom Metazoa; phylum Chordata; order Ceratodontiformes; family Protopteridae; genus Protopterus; species Protopterus annectens. Next base: position 1,494,429,091 of record NC_056725.1, on the reverse strand, counting down.
ACTGGGCCCACTATTCTTCCCTAACACCCTGGCCCAAGATTCCTGGAATTCATAAACTCAAATGCTATGGAGCAACTGGTCACCTCTCCTGACCTGATTATCACAAACACTGATCATAAACTGATCGGACATCTCCAGGAATGCATGGATCAGGCAATCCCAACTAAAACCAAGACCCTCGTGGACCCGGCTATAAACAAACTGTACAACAAAGAAGGAAGCTACTGCAGGCCAAGGACCACAAGCCAAAGGAAGGCAGAAAGGCTCCTGAAAAAAAAAGTAAAAAAAAATCTCTCATAAAAAAAAAAAAAAAAAAGAAAAAAAGATTGCCAAGGATAATAAAGACAATCACAAAGCTCTCTTCATTATGTCAGAACCTTGGGAGGAAATTCTCAGATATGCTCTGAGCTAGTACACAATAACAAAAATTCACTGACCCTACTGACATTGCCAACATTTCCCTCACCCCTAAAGATGCTATCCCTGCTGAATGTAACCTACCTGTCATCACAGACACACAGGTGAAATCAGCACTCACACAAAAAAAAAACACAGCATCTATGGACCCAATGGTATCCCGGGTTGCATGTTACGTGAACTCCAAGATGAACTAAACCCACCCCTAAGAACTCTATTCAATCTTAGCCTCACTACATAGGTTATGTACCTGAACTGGCACAACAGCAACGGTCCCCCACCAAGGAAAAAATACTTACTGCAGGTAACTACCGCCCCATAAGTTTGACCAGCCTGATCTGTAAGGCTATGGAAAGAATCATCATGGAACTCATAAATGGCGACATTGGGGATCTGCAGACCCTGATCCACACAGTTTTTTTTGTAAAAGGCAGATCCTGCCTCTTAAACCTGGTTGACTTCTTTGAGACAGTCACTAGTGCCATCGATGAGGGGCAAGGCTGTCCACACTGCCTATTTGGACTTGGCTAAGGCCTTTGACACAATACCACACTCTGGCATCATTGACAAGCTCAGCAGCCTAAATGTAAATCCATATGTCACAAGATGGGTAAAGCAAATAAAAAAAAAAAAACACATAAGGTTAAAATTGCTGGAGCCATGTCAGACTCAAAACCCGTCACAAGTGGTGTCCCTCAGTCTTGGTCCACTCCTATTCGGCATTTATTTCTCAGATGTGAAAGCAAATATGGAAGGATTATGGCTGACAAAGTTTGCAGATGACTGCAAACTGGGTGCCATAGTGGATTCACCTGACACACACACATCCTACAGAAAGGTCACTGAATACAGAAGATGTAATCAGAGACCTGGGGAGACTCAGTGAGGCCTCCTTTGACAAACATGTGTGCCAAGTGGGTCAAAAGACTTTTTACCTTGCCCATCATCATCAAGGAAGGGATTCTCAGAATCATCAAAGGAGGTCATGTACCTGTATTTCCTCCTTGTCAGGCCCATGATTGAATATAATGCTCCATTTTGGGGATATCTGCACGGCACATGCAACAAACTGGAAAGACCCACCTCACCAAGAGGATCATAGGTCTAAACTAAAAAATGTTATTATCCAGCTAGAAAAAAACTCCAGCTCTATTCAGTAGCAGCACGCCCTGCCAGAGGTGTGATGTGTGTAAATAACATAGGGGCCATCCAAAAAGAAGGAATTGACATGCTCTCCTCTCAAAAAATCAAAATCCCCCAGACCCACACGGCTAAAGATTTCAACCTCTGCACAAATATGACAGAGGTTACCCATACACCAAATCCCAGTTCACGCGAGACAGAGGCCCTTCATTGGCACTGTTCAAGAAAATCGATGCATGGATGATGGGAGATAGCAAAGTTTACGGGAGTGACCTCAGTGTCACTACTAGACAGATAGCCTAGTACACTACTATGAAACTATGAATAGGATGCTTGCTATTTGTGCATTATGTGAAGAATATAAATTCTGCAATTAAAATGCAATGTCATTTAGTGATTTCACTCCTTAGTGATTTGCCAGAAAACCACAAATTTTATGAGGGACAGACCTAAGATATAAGGCAAAATTTTGGACATTGTGAAAATCTAGACACTTAAAACATATACTTCCAGAGCTCATACTAATAGAAGGAAGTCAGCTTGCACTTCAGCGACTGGACATTTTTCTGATGGTATATAGGTTCATAGGAGTGTACTAGGCTAATGGCCCCAGGGCCTTTACAAGCCTAGCCCATAGAAGTGCCCTGGCATTGTGCCATCCGTCATTAGTTCCCAGTGCCTCTATCAAGTAGAGCCACTGGAGTGATCCCTAGGGTGAACTTTCTAGTTCCCATCCACTCATCAAGATTTCTCTTGAAGAGGGCTAGTGAAGTGCTCTGTTGACATGTATGAGAAGTCTATTCCAGAGCATCGGCAGTCTTTGGGTTTTAAACCTGTCCCTCCAGCATGTTCTGTTGATTGTGGTAATAAGGTTAAGGTCTCTGGAGGATGTGGTGCGGAAGGATTGAGATTTCTTTAGATGTAGCATTTCTGACAGGGCTGGGTCAGACATGGCTTTCTAAGTCAAGCAGAGATCACCTTTTGGTAGACGATATGAGACAGAGAATAGCTGGAGTTTTTTTGAATCTGTCCATGTAGGACATGTGCTTAATGCCTAGGATCCTCTTCGTGAGGTACATTTGTGGCCTCTCCAGCTGTTGCAGTTGTCTAGTGAGGTACATGCCAAATGGGGCATTATATTCTATAACTGGTCTAATGAGGGAAGAGTAGAGAGAAATGATGACCTCTTTCTTCCTGGATGCAAAATTCTTGGTAATGAGATGTGCCACATAGAAGGACTTTCTGACCACAGTTGCAATGTGGTGGCCGAAGGAGAGGTTGTTGTCGACCTTTGTCCCCAGATCTCTTATAACTACTTCAGTGTTCAGCGGGCTCCCATCAATGAGGTAATGTGGTATATAGTGGGAACTGAGTTTTTTCCCAAAGGGGATGATGATGCATTTTTTGGCATTAAGCTGAAGGCCATGGTTTCGACATCAGTCATTGGTATCAGTGAGGCTTTTCTGTAGGATGTCTGCATGACTTGGGGAGTTAATAATGGCTCCCAGCTTGCAGTCATCTGCAAATTTAGTCAGTCAGAGTCCCTCCATGTTGGCCTGGATTTCTGTGAAGTAGATGCCAAACAGGAGAGGACCCAGGACTGACCCTGTGGGACTCCACTTGTTACTGGTCGTCAGTCTGACTTGGAGTCCGCTACTTTCACACTGTGTATTCTGTCTGTGAGCCAATTTGCAACCCACCTAATGATATAGGGGTTGATGCCTAGTTTGGTGAGTTTATCAATAATTCCTGAGTGAGGAATGGTATTAAAGGCCTTGGCCAGATCCAGGTAGGCTATATGAACTGCCTTACCTTCATCCACTGCTCTGGTGACTGACTCAAAGAAGTCAACCAGGTTGAGCAGGCATGATCTACCTTTCACAAAACCAAATTGCATGGGATCTAGAGTTTGGAGATTCCCTATATCCTTGTTAATTAGGTCCATGATGATGCGTTCCATAGCCTTATATATCAGACTCATCAAGCTAATGGGGTGATAATTTCCAGGGTCTGTAGTCATTCCTCCTTTATGGAGAGGGATGACTGTAGCAGTGCGCCATTCGGTAGGGACAAATCCTGAGGTGAGACTGTGAGTGAACAGAGCACACAGATGTGGTGCCAGTTCACTTTGTAATTCATGTAGAACACAGCCAGAGATATTCTCGGGTCCCATGGAAGCTGTATTCTTGGCCTTTAGACAAAATGCAGCTTTAACCTGTGCTGCAGTAATGCAGGGTGCCTGGCATTCTTCCGGTATTGAGATTGGTCCTTTAGCGGAGGAGAGAGGGGTAAAGTTGGCACTAAATCTGTCAGCCAGTATGTTGGCAATATCTGTTGGCTCAGTATAGGAGGTACCATTGTGCAGTAACTCAGTGCAAATCTGAGTATTGCCATGGAGATTCTTGATATAACTAAAGAAGGCTTTGTGGTTGTTTTTAGTGTCTGACGCAATTTTGCTTTCATAGCTGGCTTTGGAGGTTTTGATGAGGGATCTCAACTATTTGTTGAGGCTAATCAGGGCATTTTTCCAGTCTTGTGACTTCACCTTTTTTTTGCAACAATTTCTTCCTTCTGTTGTAGAGTTTATTAATGGCATGGGACCACCAGACTGGCTTCCTTTTTTTGGAGGAGAGCATCTTGGTTCTGTTGGGTATGGCTAGTTCCATGCATTTATGTACATGTTCGTACAGTGTATTGGTGCTTGATTTGGCAGTGATGCATCTATTTTCCATTGACATGGGTGCCATGAAGTTAGCCATATCTGTTTTTAGGAGTCCAAAGTCAGCTTTGGAGAAGTTTTTCATGGTGGATACTTTTGGGTGTGGGTGAGACGTGAATTTCCATGGTGATTAGTTTGTTGTCTGATCTAACCAGGGAGAAATTGACTATTGGTGTAGAGCAACGGTTGCCTATGTTAGTAATAACCAGGTCAAGGATGTTGCTTCCTCTAGTGGGGGTAAAAATGAGCTGGTCCAGTGCATTGGAGTTGATGAATTCCAGGAAGCGTTGTGCAGCGCATTGGTGCTTGACTACTTTTCCCAGTTGAAGGAGGGGTAGTTGAAGTCTCCTAGTATGAGACTGTTGGGTTGGACCTTAATAAATTCCACGGTGCTTAGGAACATGGAGTGGGAGTCTAGGGACATGGTCAGGGACCTATAGCAGGCTATGACCTGGATCACAGTCTTACCCAATGTTAGTTGTACCTGAAGTATATCAGATGCATTATGCTGCTGATAGTGTCTTGTCTTCTCTGTTACTGGCAGTAACAGGGCTGCCTGACCCTCTCCAGCATGTTACTGCCGCTAACAGAGAAGAGAAGACACTATCAGCAGAAAATGCTAAATTTACAGTGGTTCGGCTGACCAATCAATATACACATGCTTGAATACTAACAAGCTATCATTGTATAATTTGGTTTAAACAACAAAGAGTGGATAGTGTTGCCTTAACACTGGAGAAAGATAATTGATACACAGTATCGTGAAAATTGCTTATTTAAACAATACTGTAGCAGTCATCTCAAACAAAATCTTCATACTCTCACGAATAATGGCTTTGTGTGGAAATTAAAATATTTTATTGAACCTTTAAGCAATAATTTACAAGTGTGTAGGTTTATCAGGATTTATCTATGGTTGGTGTTTTTTGATGACAAGGGCAAAGCCCGAGTGATTAAACAAACCATGGGTAAATCCTGATGTACTCACACACAGGAGTCGATTTTTGCTATTATACAATGACATTATTTAAGACAGAAATTGCTTAACATTTTTAAATAATATATTTGCACAGCAGCACTTGTTTTCTTCCGCATTGTCCTCTACAGATTGATGCACTTGCATGCTTATGGGACTTGCATTCCCATGCTTGTTCAGGTCATCAGTGCACTGCATACAGGAGGTGCAAAACAGAAAACTAAATTTCTGTTGTCTTTTTTTTTTTTTTTTTTTTAACTGCTTAAAAAAAAAAATCAGGATTTTACAAAGGAAAGCACAGAAAAAAGATCAGGTGTTTGTATTTCTTCAGTTTTGCATAATGTACTTTTTTTCTAATATTTTGCTCTGTGTCCTAGCATATGTCAGTAGAAAGTCTGGCAGCTGAATGGTATTTCCGCTTCCAAACTTTTTTTTATTGTATATGCTCGATTTACAATGGGCACCCTGGTTGGGCTATCCAATCAGCATGCTCTGTTTTGAATAGCAATGGAAAGGTATTACCTGTATGCTGAGAAGAAGTAATTTTATTGATTGCTTTAAAACTCTTTCCTGCAAGGAAGGCGATAAATCATTATGCTTCTACAAATATGACACACATTTTTTACATTGTCACTATAGTGTAAGTGATGGATGAATAGAATAATTACATTTAAAAAATGTCCATAATACTCTTTGACTAACAAAGACTTGTACTGAACAGGTGTGTTTGCACAAACACTGATTCCAATTATCACTGATCATTTATAACATTGTATTAAGCCCCCAAAAGCTCTATTTGTATTTGAGTAGTGGGCTTCCCTGTGATTACACCAAATGATCGAATGTAATATTTATAAATGATATGCATGAAAAAATATATTTTCATAGGGATGAAACTAAATTCTTGTTTGCCTTGTTTTGCTCAGGAATGATGTATGCATGAGCACATACAAAGAATCCCACACAGAGATACACCTACATATGTAATGCATTGGTTAGATTAGTGAGTGAGAAGAGAAAATGGGGCATTTCAAGACATCCTATTATGCTTTGAAATTCCTTTTAACCCTCTCTCATTTAAACTTCCTGACTGTGAAAATGAGTAGATGCTGGATGTGCAGGAGCAAACATTTGAAATCACTGCTGGGCTAAGAATACAAAAATGACAAATAACAGCAGCTGTTTGCCTTTATTTGTCCTTAAGTGATTGAAAGAGTGGGATATTTATTGATCAGAGTCCACGTTAAGATATTTTTCAAAGCAAAGTAGACATAAGTTTTCGAACTTACAATGTTATCTTCATTACCTTGTTTTTCCTACCTAGAGCAAGCCAGCTGTAAAAGTGATTTTCTTTGATGAAACAGAATGCAGACGCATTTGTATTATGCATACACAATCAGAAGACTTATATGCAAAAGATGTTTGCTTTGTAGGAAGAAAACAGCATGCAGCCACTGCATAAGCTTTCAATAGAGCTGCGATCATCCAAGAGCCCACAGGAATGGCAGAAATAATATGTTAGTGAATTAACACAGACGCTGATTTTGGCATTCCTTAAATGCCATATCTTTGCTATTGGCACGATTAAGAAAGAACTGAAGCAGATTAATAGGATTTAGCTAATGTTGCCTGAAAAGATCATTTTCATGGCTGAACTAAGAAACATGGCACACAGTGCTTATTTTATAATAAGATGTTAAAATTCTATTAGATAAATTTACTACATTATTAAAGTTTATTTTAGCTAATGGGTAATATAGATAGAAGAAAATATACTGTTATCCTACTTCACATTCATACAGGAAGTTAAGATTTTTATCGCACTGTTCTTGCTGAAATTTCATATTTTAAATACAATACTGACTAAAATACATCCATTAATGCAACTCAAATTGGTATATTGCTGAAAAGAAAAATCTAATAAGCCAATAGTGTGAATCTGAAGCAATAATAATAATACAAGTCTTGAGACTGTAAAAGACAGGGGTTCAAGTTCTGAACCTAAGCTAGAGAAACACTGCATAACTTACAGCAGAGGAAAAAAAGAGAAAAAAACAACAAAGGAATATGTCTTTGCTGCTATAAATTATTTCATGTCTAAAAACATGTTGTGAATTAAACCTACAAACTGTCATTATGAAGATGTGGCAGTGAATTGTGTTTTATATATTAAATACTGCAGTAGCCCCTTGACAGATTTTCTGAAATGTTCCTCTGACTTTTGTATGAGTGCAATATAGATTATTATTGGGCCTCCAGTTATAACCAGTATATGATGTGCTCAAGACATGGATGTCATAAAATTGACATAGAGAGTGAAGCTCAAGTACAGAATGTTGTCATCTATGTCAAGAATATCAGTGAGGCATGATCTGAGGCATGATTGTAATTCTTTGTAGTGCGGGAGTATCAAGTGTTTTACCAGCTTTCGAAGCCTTTGAGAGCAGGAAAAATACTTTGGTTTTGATAGAGAAACAGCAGATAGAAACAAAGTGTCCCTATGAAGAATGAAAAACAGTAAAAGCTGTTAAATACTTTGTTCTGACACATTTTGTTTAAAGTATGGCAGAGTGAGGCTTTGTTCTTTGCCCTCTTGCAATGTCCGTATCATGACCCAATCTTAACAGTGCATAGGAGTGCTTAACAAGCTTCTGTTAAGTTCCCTAAGCACTGTTAAGATTGGTCCTTATGCTAGAAAAGTGCCTAACACATTTATCATGTTCTTGATATTGGAGCATAATCATAGTGGTTTATGCAATATATAAGGATTTTGATTAGATCTCCAATCCTAACCACATTACTATGTGTTTAAGATATTCAAAATGCAAATATTGGCATCTGTGTAGATTACATATGATATAGGGTTATGATCAGAGACCCAGTCTTAATTCTTTGTAGGGTATGGAGCTTTATCTGTTCCATGAATTACTGGTCACAGAAAAAAAAACAGTAAGTGGTTTACCAGTTTGGAAAGCTAGTAAAACCCGTAGAGCGCAATGTCAGCTTCTAGTGATTATGCTTCATTATCGGAGAAAAAGACACACAAGTTAAGCACATTTCTAAAAGACCCAATATTAATAGCTCTTAGAAAGATATTTACAATTAAGCATCTTTCTAAGAGGTGACAATGTAATTTCTGGTCTCTTTTTAAAGTAGTGCTTAACTTAGGTTGTCTTTTTCCCAATGAGCATAATTACAGCATTCATAACACTACAAATGTTTACACACCATTATTGCCTGAAACATTCATTCCAACCCTTTACTAGACAAGGCAACCACTTCCAAACAGGGTGGCCTGACAATATGCAGTAAAGAATTAAAGGGACTCTATTATACAGACTCTTTGTAAAGCAGTTTGGAAGCTTCTTCCAAAAACCCTTGGCTAGAAGCTATTTAAGATTATGTGGACTGTTTTGTTCCAACTTTAACTCATCTACATCTTAAGTCAGTATGTTATATAGTCTTTATTTAAACCTTGTTACACGACAGTAACACTGATTAACTCAAATTCAGCAGAAGAAAAACAAATGCCATATATCACAGATTTCTATAAATTCCATCTGGGACTCTGTCCGTTTTACTGTTCCCAATAGTTCAGATAATTTCACATAATCCAATCATGCCTCATAGCTGAAGAACTTTTACCGTTCTCCCACTTTGGTCCAGTCTTGGTGAGATAGTAGCCCATTACTTGTACTCTCTTTACCCTTTATCTTGTTTTTCTCCTTAATTCCATAGTACCAAAATCTATAGCACCAATAGTGAAAAGCCCTTAAAGATGTAAACCCAGTGGTGACCTGTGAGAATTTTAGGACTCAGTCCTGAAAATCCTGAAACTCCAAATCATTAAGGCCAATCCTCTAGGTAAAACATTGAAATGACAAGCTTCCCTGATACCTGTATATATTAAATCCAAAAACTGTGTACCTTGGAGAAGGGGAAATTCTTCAAGGTACAACAATTTAAGACCTAGTCTATGTTTTCTGCCAATTACAAAATAATTCATATAAGTTTTGTAACTCAGTTAAATGGCTATCAAGAGTCTTTTTGTTTACTGTTTAGTACAATCCCCAATGAGTATGGTCTGTCTGCCTTTAAATGGTATCTAGTTAGGTATGTGAATATGAAATGAAGAAAGTGGACCTTATATGCCTTTTTATGAAAGCTATTTTGGAAAATAAAGTTATGTTAGATACATGTTACCATTTATAAAAGAATGGCATGGCTATGGGCACTTCTTGTACCAATAGCTATGCAAATGCATTTATGACAGATTGGGAAGATAAAGAAATACTGAATGATGAAAGTTGCAAGAAAAATATTTTGTTTTATAGGAGATTCATCGATGACCTCTTTTTTTGGCTAGGGGGGCAACAACGAAGAATTACTGGCCCTATATGGAAATATGAATAGGTCTACAACTTTCTTACGTTTACTATAGAGATGTTTACAAAGGAGATTTATTTATTAGATGTAAAACATATGGGCAGGACATCAACAGAAATGTATAGGAAACCATGCCATAAAAATTTATACTTGCATATAAATAGTATGCATAGAAGGCATGCATTTAAGAATATTATAAAGGGCCAAAGAATTAGGTTATCTAGACTAACAGTGGCAGATGGAAATTTTAAAAGAGAACTTGATTCTTTTCATATGGATTTAAAAATTAGGAGATATAGTAAAAGGGAGATAGATGGAAAATTTAAAAGAGAACTTGATTCTTTTCATATGGATTTAATGATTAGGAGATATAGTAAAAGGAAGATAGATGAAAATTTTAAAAGAGAACTTGATTCTTTTCATATGGATTTAATGACTAGGAGATATAGTAAAGGGGAGATAGATGAAAATTTTAAAAGAGAACTTGATTCTTTTCATATGGATTTAATGATTAGGAGATATAGAAAAATGGAGATAGATGAAAATTTTAAAAGATAACTTGATTCTTTTCATATGGATTTAATGATTAGGAGATATAGTAAAAGGGAGATAGATGAAAATTTTAAAAGAGAACTTGATTCTTTTCATATGGATTTAATGATTAGGAGATATAGAAAAATGGAGATAGATGAAAATTTTAAAAGAGAACTTGATTCTTTTCATATGGATTTAATGATTAGGAGATATTGTAAAAGGGAGATAGATGGAAATTTTAAAAGAGAACTTGATTCTGTTCATATGGATTTAATGATTAGGAGATATTGTAAAAGGGAGATAGATGAAAATTTTAAAAGAGAACTTGATTCTTTTCATATGGATTTAATGATTAGGAGATATAGTAAAAGGGAGATAGATGAAAATTTGGAGGATATATCTAAGATGAGAGGTGGTAAAGCTAAACCATATTTTTCAGAACCGATTAGTTCAGTACAAAGAGAGTCAGAAAGAGATTATGGTATTAGTCTCCTTTTAAATTTTACTAGTGATTCAAGAAATGTCATGTAAATTATAAAGAACCATTGGCAGGTGCTATTAACTGATGAAAATATCAGAGAAATAATATGTAAACACCCTAAATTTAAATATGAAGACTATAAATTGTTTGTTATCAGAACAATACTTTGGAAATAGAGATGATTGAGCATGATGAGCATGTATTTAGTACAAGTCCCTGTGGACACTGCAGTTATTCCAGTTTTATACAAACAGGAGGAGTGCTTATACACCCAGACAGAGGGAGGTGATATTTCTTTAAGCTAATAGCAGATGGTGGCAGCAGTGACATAGTGTATGTAGCACGCTGCCAATATGTAGTAAATGTTATGTAGGAAAAACAGAGACCTGCACAGTAGAATACATGAACATATGTATAACATTAAGTTTGGAACACCAACTAATGCTTAAGTTAAGCATGTTAGAGACACTAATGAATCACACTGCTTTACTTTCATGGTAGTAGATAAAACAAAAATCACCATGAGGCAAGGGTACGTAAATAATAAAATGGAGATTAATGAATCAGAATGGATTATTAAATTACAGGCCTCGGAAAGCCGCGGTCTCAGTGAAAGCATTCCTATCAAACTCACCTGAAAGCAAGAAGGCATTGTTAAGTCTCTGATTTTTTTTATGAATTAAATGTAAACAATGCTTGTTGCTATGCATTTACTCCAAATTTATTGGTACCAAGTTTGAATTAATTGAGTTGGCTTGGTGTGTTTTCAATGAGCTAAGTATAAAATAAGTGTTTTAGAACTGTTAAACTGGTCTGATGAAGCAACAAGGAAAGTTGTAAAAATGCTTACCATTTTTATTATTTTTTATATGAAGTAAAGATATATGTTTTAATCGCTTTTACTGTCGTTTTTACTGCTGAGTAAGCAGTGCATGTCTAGCTATGTGTTGACATTGTTTGCTGTTGCATTGTTTACATACAAATTTTGGAGTACAACATTTACTGCATTGATTGTAGCAGTTTGTTTCATGATATTCTACTAATTATTAATTACTTTTTCTCCTAATCCTCCTCTCCCACCTATCTTATTTGTTTACCAGGAAACATTGTGCATTTGACTGCATTACCTCAAATTCTAGCTGTCCCTCTCCCCTCCCACAATTAACTCTTCCCACTTTCTCCTTCTCTAATACTCTAATTCTACTCACTCTTCCCCTCATCTTGCTTAGCATACCTTACTTTTCTTCTACCTAAAGTTTTCTCTTTCCTCTTCCTCCTTCACTAAATTTTCCCTACACTAGAATGCCTCTTTATCTTTGGCCAAGGCTTGTATACTAAAAATCGTTTGTATGCATTGTACTCTGTTTGATTGCTTTGAACTACTGTATGTATAAAGTCCTCCATCATTCAATGTGAAATTTTGTGATTTACACTATGTATGTGATATGTATTATGTATAGCTCACTGTATTTTTCAATGTAATTGTTGTAGCTTGCTAATTTGTCTTTGGAGCTTGGGCCTCCCCTGAAAATGCGCTATGTCCCAGTTGGAATTTCCTGGTAAACAAATGTTAAATAAATAAGATAAAATAAATCTCTTTTGGCTGGATACCTTCTTCTCTTCTTGCCTTCTGCCAGTCTGCTCCACATATTCTTTCTCAAATCTTCTGCTTTACTGCATATCTGAGTATACCATCATATTATGTTTTACTTAAATGTAACTTTGGCTTCCAGGCCTGTGTCCTATCTCTTCCACAGTGTGCATACAAATACTCATCTCAGGCACTTCTTCCTAATTACGTTGAGATTCATCTGCTGCTCTGCCTTCAGTGTTTTGTTTTCCGTGACACACACAAGCACTGGCTGCACCACTGTTTTCCAACCCACATTTTTAATCTTTGATTTTATTCTGTCAAACACTGCCCAGGGCACATTGTGCATTTGACTGCATTACCTCAAACTCTAGCTTTGACCTCCTCATTCAGACTTCCCTCTCCTGAACCACCTCTCTCAGAAACTGGAGCTATTATTCTCTTATATTATTTTGCCTTCTGTTTCAGTCTTCGGCTTTCTCTTCTTTCCTCCATTTCCTGCCATGGTAACTATGTTATGTGAACTCATTTGCATCCCATGTGCCTTTTGCATTCTAGGCCCTATCATTGCTGAATTTTCTGTGCAGAGTCTGCTTGTAGTGTCACAACACCTGCATACAGTAGCTTTATACATATGTCCCCTTCAAACTGTTTACTGATGTAGCTCCATTACAAGTATGACAAAAAGTGAGCTCAGAGATGAATCTTTTTGCAGACCACTCTTACTGCGAACTACTTTATGAGTCTAGACTCTATCTTTTGGTCCTTTTATATATCCAGCATTAATTCTACCAACATTTTTAGAACTTTGAACTATTACTGATAAAATTAGTATTTCTCAGGATAATTAAACAAAGGACATTTAGAACTTCACTGGTTCCCATACTCATCCAAATAAAATTGATTATAGAAAATATTTCTTTAGTTGCTTTGCTAAACTAGTTATTTTGAGTCTAACATTTTTTGTGTACAATAAACTACAAGTCTGCAGTGGATATCTATCAGATGTTCAATACTGTCTGTACCGAATCAAGAATGTTGATAAAACTATACCAAAGCCTACAATATTAAACACCTGAGACAACGTAAAACACTGAATTCCAAAAGTATCTACCATTCCTGACCCAGTAACAAGTGCTAACATATGTCTTGAAGAAGGGAAAGTCCATTAGTTCATTATATCGGTGTTCCATATTGTAAACTTCAGCAATAGTTTATTTGACTTTGCCTGATTTGGTAGAGGCGAACACCTGATATTCAGCCATCTGCAGCTACTTGTATACTATCCAAGCTTTTCCACAAAATAAATGTGTGAGAACCAAAGAAGGCAGTGTTTCTATCTCTATTAGAGATAAATTCACCTCCCGACTAGTATGACTGAAGAACTCCATGGAGTTACACCAAGTTCAGAATACTGTGGGTAAAACCCCATTCAAGTCATAACTAGTTATACCCCCTCCATGGATCATGATGCACACAAGGCCTACTTGACCAAACTGGAATCAATCTAAATATTGCCAAACACTGTGGTCATGGGGGATTTAAATTAACCCACCATCAACTGAGAAACCTACAATAGCAGTAACTCACTAGCTGAAATCTTCCTTGACTTTGTTAACTGAAATGCCCTGGGACAAATTGCTCAAGGGCCAACAAGAGGAACAAACATACTAGATCTGATCCACACTAACATGACAATCAGATGCACCACCACAACTGGCAGACCCTCATTAGTTAAATATGACCACAAATCAGTTGTCTTGGATCTGGCACTAGCACCAGAACTCACAAAGGGTGAAGTCAGACTAAAAACTTCACCAATGCAAACTATACCCTGCTAGGGGAAGGTATAAATGCATTCCAAGCCCCACCCCAGGTTGAAAGTGGTAACTACACCACAGCTTACACTAAAGCCCTGTACATTCACTTGTATAAGTATATAAACTTGGCTGTTCCAGAGAGAATCAAAGCCAAAGCCACAGGTAACCAAAAGCCACCCTGGTGGACATCCAGAATCAACAAACTTTACAACAAATGCAAAAGGTTGCTGTCTAAGAAAACTAAGGCGAGGCCCCAACAATGGAAAAGCACTTTCTTCAGCCTCAACAATCAAATAAGACAACATGTCAAATACTCTAAGGGTAACTTTGAGAAAAACTTAGCAAGCACAGCCAAGGATAATCATAAGGCCTTTTACAGCTATGTATATAGCTTAAAAGATTGGACCCAAACATGTGCCGAAGTAGTGACTAACGGTATCACACATACTGATCCCGCAGAGATAGCAAACCTGCTAGCAGACAGATTTGGTGAAACTTTCACTCCCTTATCCCCTCCAAACACCTCACCCCCCAACTCCCCCCCACCCTACATATCTGACCAGCAGGTCATTAAAGCCTTGTCAAAGGCAAAAAACACAGCCTCTATGGGACCAGACAGCATCCCAGGCTGTCTTCTAAACAAACTAAAACATAACCTAGTATCACCATTAAGTATCCTGTGCAATCACAGCCTAACTACTGACTTTGTTCCTGCAGAATGGAGAACAGCAAAAGTAATTCTTCTCCACAAAGGCAGCTTAGCAACAGACCTTGGGAATTATAGACCCATTAGTCTGACTAGCCTCATCTGTAAAACCATGGAACGTAATATCATTGACCTCATAAATAAAGATGTAGGTAACCTCCAAACCCTGGATCCAACCTAGTTTGACTTTGTCAGTGGCAGATCCTGCCTGTTAAATCTGGTGGATGTGAAGCAGAGCATAAGAGGAACCTGGATGAGTAGATGGAGCACCATATATTCTTACGGGGGATGATGCCTACAACCCTCCTGGACATGGGCAGTCATTAATAAATACAGTTCTGGGTACTGACTAGAGTATGTATGTATTACATTGGGATATAAAGGTTAGGGTTCACATGTAGCCTAGTAACCTCCTATGATCCTTTCATTCCCAGCAATACCAAACTGAGTATTTTTCATTGTATTTCAGTTTCTTTACTGTTTTTTTTTTCTGAAAACAGCATATGAGAAAACCTGCAGGCGGAAGTGTGTTCTATAAAAGCAGAATAATAGTGAAACTGAGTAAGATGAGTGAAGCTATGTAAGTGTATAATGTACTTTGTTCTGTGCTTATCTTTACTCCTGGGTTAGACTGAATGTCTGAATAAGCAGCAGTCTGTGTCAAGAAAGCAAGACATCCAGGACAACTTAATGAAAACTCCTCCTCTGGTTAGGAACTATAGCTGTATATTTATTGACAAATGCACACCTTTGATGACAATCAGGGCAGACTTTACTTGCAGTTGTGATGACAGATGCTAGGGATCTCTTGAAGTATTAAATATATTGATTTTTTTCACTTTTTTCTCAGTCTTGGAAGCTTTCTGCTTCTCCTTTGTCATTGTTGGCCGTTGCACTGAATAGTACTGACGCCCCTTGAATCATGTCGTACTTGGACTGGTGATTTATTCTGCAATTCCGTTGGGTCTTTTATTGTTTTATTACATTCCGGCTGTCAGCTGTGGGAGATGGAATCCTTTTTCATTTCACTTGCTTATCAAATAAATATTTCATTTTCAAAAACCTTATTTGTAAAAATTCTTTGTTTTACACTTCACAGTTGCATCACTATATTTTATACAAAATGCTCCGTTTGCAACTAGACTTAGTATTAAAATAGTACTGATATTCATTATTAATTTTAAAGATTATTTTTCAAAAACTCCAGATGACTGCTGTAGCAATGCAAAGTGAATGAATTTAAACTGCCAGTGAAAGTATATATATGTCTGCCCAGCTTCTTTTTTTTTCTAGATTTGCCTAAAGCGGGCATTAACTGGAAAGCATAACAGTTTTCAGTGCAATATTTCTATTTTTTTTTTCCATAAGGGATGTTGAGACAAGAACAAGATTGAAACAGATAAAAAGAGAGAGAATGATGAAGAGAGAAACTGAGAAAGAGTCAAAATGGTGGGAGATGAAAAGAGAGTGATGTGCAGGGAATGCAGGCTGCATTGAGGGGACAGAAAGCTAGGCAGGCACAGTTAGAGAAGGGTACAAGCAGGTGGCCAGCCGAAATATGGACAGAGTGGGAGAGCAAATCAGAGAGCTGAGGAAAGTGAATGTGGAAATGAAAGAATGAGACAAAGAGGATGACAATAATGCAGTAAGGTATAGAGAGAGACAGAATCAGAGAATCAGAGAGGAAGATAGTTAAAGGGAAGGAAAGGGAGGGACTGACATGAAAAGAAAAATAGAAACATCATAACACCATAACCTACTTGTATTAGTTAGCTGCAATTGTCAGCTGGTTTACCTGGCAATAGGAAATGGATGTATATGTACTGTAAGGATTTGAGAGAAATTACTAATGTAAATATCCATAATCGCTATATGAACCACCGGTGATTGTCTGTGACATTGGGAAATAAATCTGTGTTTTAGTTGCAGCTTTATTATCCTTCTATTTCTGCTACAATTTTACTTTGAAGACTTTGCTCATTTTGTGTTATTATCTAGCATCACACACTGTTTTGTGTTGGTTTATATCTTACTCTGTTGTCATACAGACTATTTCCATTACACAAAACTATTCTTCAAGGACATACAGCAGTTGTAGGCAGCAGTCATGGTACAATGGTAAAAGCCTTTTGACACAACACGTGCGTAAGGCTGCTATATCCATATCACGATGCCAAAACACCTGGCTCATGCTAGGTATTTTGGCATCATGACATGGATATAGCAGCCTTAAGCACGATGCCAAAACACCTAGCATGAGCCAGGTGTTTTGGCATCGTGACATGGATATAGCAGCCTTAAGCACGATGCCAAAACACCTGGCTCATGCTATATTAAATACGATTTGAATGAGGAGGGGATGAGGTAACTTTCTAAGATCTAGGATTTATTAGCACAAGTTCATCTACAAAAAAGGAACTAATTAAACTGGAATAAAACACCTGGGTTATCACTTTTATGATATGTTTGTGCTCATAGCCTTAAATACTGTATAAAAATACAAATGCTCAAGGGAATAAATTCACACCTATTATGCTTATGCAGTAAACTGCTAGTGACTCGTTGCCTGTAGTAATTAAAAACAAAGAATATGTATTCTATTTTTAATTCTGAAGTGATTATTAACATACATTTCAGTTTTTCTGTTTTACTGTTGTAGAACTTATTGATGTAAGAAAACACAGCCTCATATAATTTATTATGAGTACAACAGCAACAAGGGCATGACCTCAAAGCATCCTTATAACATGCATATGAATCTGTGGGTGCACGTGTATGTGTGTGTGTGTGTGTGTGTGTGTGTGTGTGTGTGTGTGTGTGTGTGTGTGTGTGTGTCTCTCTCTCTCTCTATATATATATATATATATATATATATATATATAAATATAGATATATTTATCATACATACATGCATAGCTATAATATATATGCAGAGTTCTTACTGTGTAATACCTTAAACGTCCTGTGGTGGAGGCCCCTGGGATATAAGTAGCTGACCCTGTAAGGACTTGCCAGTGTTCCAGCTATGTAGCTTGTAAATGCCCGTGACTTTTTTGTTTTTTAATATATACTTATATGAGTCCCTGTCAGTTGGGGTCTATATTATATAATCATATGCGAACAATGTCGAATGCTCTAATGAGCGAAAATACAGTAACTAGAAATCCTTATTGTGGGGGGCTGAGCCCCACACCCCCACTAAATATATATTACAACTCCGATATTGCACTACAGAGAGGAAAGGGCAAATATCCTACTCTTTAATGTATTGCAATCTCAATAATGGAACTTCGCGTTCCAGCATTTTCTCTCATTAGAGCATTCAACATTGTTCGCATGCGATTATATAATATAGACCCATCAGTTGATTGAATTTTCAGAACCATGAACTCCATATGGTTGAGACCATCTGATCGAGTTTTTGAAAACTTGAAGCTTTTGAATGGAAATCGGGGTACAGTGAGGACTGGGAAATTTACCCCTTTCCTTATTGTGTGATCTCAGAGTTGGTATATATAATTTGCAGGAGGTAGAAAAAAGTTTTTTTTTTCCATGTTTGAGTTTTCAGAAACTTGATCTTAAGGTCTCTTCGATATTTTGTTTGGACTTCCAAAAATGCGATCATCTGACATAGACCCATGACTGTTTCATTTCATGAAAGACCCCCTATTATCATAAAAAATATATGAAGTCTGTATATGCAGTGTACTTCAAAGACAAACAGATATTTGTCCATGGCACGCCTAAACTATTATTTACAGATAGTGTAGTCTATCTATCCATCTATATATAGATATAGATATAGATATAAATGGATAGCTAGAATTGTGTGTGCTTATATACATATATGATTTTGGTATTTTTTGAGTGCAACACTCAAACATTGATGTCTGGTCAATGCACTTTGATTGACAAAAGCAGATAGTCTGCAGTTGTGGGAGATCAAGAAAGTCTGAAAAGAGCAATATGCCGTTTCCGCAGAGATTCTGTGATCTCCAAGTTAGTATATTTATTTAACAGAAGGTATAGTGGGTACATCTACCCTCATGGGGAGTGCAGTGTGTTTTCTTCACCTCTGCAAAAAAAATGCTTTTCATATTGTATACTTTGCGGATAATCCAGTCAGCTGTCAATGCTGGGTTTTGTAAATACTACTCTGAAGTGTGGAGCTTTTCTCCCCGGGCCTCCACTGAAAATGGACATATATCCAGTTGGACCAGCCCAGTCAACAAATGTAAAATGAATAAAATAAATAAATTTAATGCTTTGGCTATCGATATTTCAACCATTCAGAATTTTTATATATATATATATATATATATATATATATATATATATATATATATATATATATATGAGTGTGTGTGTGTGTGTGTGTGTGTGTGTGTGTGTGTGTGTGTGTGTGTGTGTGTGCATATATATGTGTACATATGTGCTTTAATATTTATCCTTTTGTCCTGGATCCTTATGGAGACTGCTACAGAGAGAGAGAGTGAACATGTTTATAGCTCCATTCTTATTGAACAGATGCTTTAAAATTGGTCTGATAGTTCCCATTACATCTTTGTGCCTCCTTTACAAAGTGCTAACACTTTTAGAAATGTCATAGATAATTTTCACTTCATGAAAAGCAGTGAAATGACTGAGTATGGATCAAACTGTCAACTTTTAGTGGCATTTATCTTTTGATTTAACCAGCTGTACTGTAGAAGCTTATGAGGAAATTATGATTTAAAAGAAAGTTCTGTGTCACCTGAAGGAACATTATTAAGTTAGAGAGCACAAATGTGGACAACAAAGTCTCAATAAATAACCATTGCAGTCAATGACTTCAAAGGAAAGGGAATCCCACAGCATCCACAGAGAGTCATTCTTTTTTTTTATTTTTTCTAACTTTTCCTTTTTAGTTGTGACACGTTTATGGCCTGCACATGGTGTGACCCATCCTCCTACTGGTGCTGTTGGCCCCTTTTTGTCATAGAAGTTGGTACAATAGCAGGCTTATCCCTCTATCTCTCTCTGCTGTCTATCCCTAACATAGGTTAGCTGAAAGCAATGGTCTTTCACTTCCTCTTCTCTCACATTTCCTGTTAATGCTTAGGATGTTAATACTGGGTAATCAGAGTCTGAGTCATATTCATAGTTTCAGAACTCAATGCCATGGAGTCCATGAACTTTGGTATTGATCTTATTACTTTTTCTAAGCAGAATTATGTATGTATTTCAGAATATAAGTTTTTTTATGTTTTTTTAATACTCTGCTTTGGACAGAATGACTATTTGATGAGACATTAAAAGATAAAACATTTGTATAAAGTTACAGGATGTTTGGGTATGCAAAATGTGGAGAATCTGAATATATCAAAAATAAAGTTGGTGTTAGCACAGGAGGGTTTGATGTGCCATAACAATAGTTTACCATAATATGTGTTTTATGAAAAGCAGCTTGGAATTGGACTGATGCAACCTCTATGCTTCTGGTGTATCTGAGTAAAGCAGTCAATGTGTAATGAACTTTGCAGAATACAACACAAAGAAGTAGCTGCTACTGTATTAGCACTTTGGTTTTGTAGGGTGTAGCCATGTGCTCTTTCTCCCCGATTAAAAAAAAAAAAAATCAGTCAGATCTGTTGGATAAAACGATACTGAATCATCTTTTATGAGAATACTTACTTTCATCATAACTCAACGCTTCAGGCTTGTATCAGCACCTTTATTAGTTCATATTATAAAACAAAAAAAACACCAGTCATCACAGTCATTCAACTGTTCACTTAACTGTTGGAAATCTGCCTGCCCCCACAATTGTATCTTGCAGTGACTGAACACACATGCTGTGACACAAGACTCAGTTTTAAAGTCTTATATTATCATGGCATGCTTATTTCAGTAGCAGCTCTAGGAATATGTTAATTCCTAATTCAAGAATTTTCTAAACTTATGTAACCTAAACTGTCAGCAGTGTAAGTCTGTTCCGATCGTTGTCATTGCCACCCTTAATGTCTCATGCTATGAAACGTTGCCACAATAGACTGAATGCACATAGTTTTAATACAACATTATTGTTACTGGTGTATATAGTCCTATTATAGTTGGTTTTATTTGGTCTTATATTACTGACCTTTATGTGAATCTAGCAACAAGGGGATATTGTGCAGGTTAGCAGTGATAAGTCTGATGCAGAAAACAAAAAGCAGAACCAAAATGGAAGGCAGGTAATGAATGGCATGTATCAGAGGTAAATGGCTTCCTATATAGAGTAGTTATGAAATGTTGTTCTAATAAAATAACTGAGTCTGTAAACATTTGAAGCATCTGTATTCTAATTATGGGCAAACTATTTGCTGTCACTGGCTTATAGATTAAATGCATGACTTGATTCTTGATTTCTCTACTTAGCAGTATTTATTCATAGTTTCATAGGTTAGTACTAAGCTAACTGCCCTCGTGAGCCATTTTAAGCCTAGCCAATTATCCCTTGTGAGACTCAAATGCTGCACCTTGTGTTTGTAAGGCAAACACCTTAACCATTAGACCACCCTCCCTTTGAAACATATTAAAACAAAGGCATTTTGGATTTATGAAGTGAGAGCATTTTCTTACTTTGTATTTGTTCATCTGCTACTACATTTCAAGAAAGCATTCACTGGATTAAGATAAAATATTTAACTGATGATTTGATTAGTTTGATAAGTAGTTTTAATAATTACAAAGTCATTTAACTCATCAGTTTACTATTCCTGCTGTTTTACTGATGTTAAACTTGCTTAATTTCACCCAATTACTGCTTATGGTTTATCTTGGTAAAATCTTGTTTTGATTTGGTGTGGGAGACATCTTGGAGAAAATAGTGTTTATTCTTGTTAGAATAGTTTAACTGATGGTATTTTTATGTAGCTGGGAACTGTTGGTTTTATTTTACATATGCTTCTCACTGGTTGCCTTGCTTTTTTGTTTGGTTTGTACAGTGACCAGCTGCACTCTCTTACTATCGTTCTTTTTGGACTTCTGCTACATCAACATACTTGGGAGAGTTAATTAATTTATATAATCCTCTTAATATTGCTCTACTATTTCAGCTGTTTTCATAGATAATTCATTAAATTGCTGCTGCTTCTAGGTAGTTGAGCAGCATTATCTTGAACTTATATTTTCACATTGGTTCTCTTTTTTTTTTTTTTTTTTTTTTGTCCTTGTTTTATACCATGCAGTGATTCTTGAGTTTTAATTGAATAGCAGGAAGTATGTGCAAGGCAAGGTTTTCCCTTAATAAGTATTTAAATAACAACATCCATAATTGTGCAGGCTTTGGGCATTGGCATGCTACAGGCCATCACTCTCAATTTTTACCTCCAGTATTAAAGATAAAGCAAAAAATAATAATTATAGAAGAGGCCCCAAATTACAGTTACTTTTTAAATGCCAGTCCTTATAAAAAAGAACTTCTCAAAGTAATTTCCAATTTTAGAAGAGATTCAGCAAACATTTGAGAAATAATTAGGAGCATTCTTCCAAATCTCAACAGTTGAAGCACATGCTCTGGGACAAAAATTGTTGCATTGATTTGCACAAATCTGCACATCATTCAGATAGGAAGTAAACCTCCCTGTCTTAATACACCATCAGCCCCCTCCTTATCCCCCTTTGAGGTTCTGTAAACAATAGTACTGGAGATTATGAATATGAAAACAATGCAGACTAGTCCCCATTCTATCACCTGCCTTCTAGCTTTTGGTATATTAAGGCAGTGCAAGAACTGCCCCGTGCTCATTCAAAATGAACTTAATGATAACGTTACAGTTATTTGTTTCTTCACTCGCATGTGTAAGTTTGACATAATAGTATTTCATGTTGGGATAAACAACATAGCATTATAGCCCTTGGAGAACATGCAGCAGGGCATCTTTGGCGTTTGCTGCACAAGCTTCAGACAAGGATCATGCTCTCATTCTGAGTGGAATCCTCAGTTCAGCAAGGATGATGTCCAGATTCAAGCTAAAGATAATTAGACTCAACATCTGGGTAAGTAGCTGGTGTCAACCCAGGGGAATTCAGTTTGCGTCACCCTTGGACAAGATGTTTAACAGTCCGACTTGCTTTCCAAAGGAAGGTCTATACTTCTCATTCAAGGGTTTCCTGCCATTCCTTGAAAATATCCCTAAAAGCAATAGTTCATTAATCCTATATGACTTCAAATGTCCATCCATCGATTACCTACATCATCAATGCAGTGTATGAAAACTACACCTTGGACTGCGTTAACAAGAACTCCCTAGATCAATTTTTACTCAGTCCCACCAGGGGCTTGATCTTTCTTGACCTGGTTCTCAAACTTAGCTTCAGCCATTCTGTCCCTCTACTTGGCCCCTAATTAGTTAACACTGACCAGCTAGTGGTTACCTTTATCCTAAAGACATCTGCTCCATTGGTAACCAGCATCAGTGTTTTCAGAGGCTTGAGAAATGCAAACCTTTATTAAATATGAGATCTCTAAATTCCACTATGAAAACGCCACCAACACTAACTTACACAAATTCATTGACCTAGCAATATTCACTAGAGCCACCCAGGTGCTCAGCAGGTTTAAATAAACTTCTAACAGAAAAAAGGAATTGCCCAGTTTACAATGTAAGTTCAGAACTCCTCAGCATAAACATAACATTAAAAAAAAAACTAATAAATGGAAGTCAGCCATAAAGATGAGGAAAACATCCCTTGAGATCCAGCTAGCAATACATGCAAAGAATGATTACAACTCCTTTTTCAGCTCTGTTAGAAAATAAAGAAATAATTTTTAACATTACTATGAACTTTGCCAAAGTTGCACTTCCCACTCAAACCCAAATATATTGCTAACATACTAAAAAACAAGTCTGTTGCCAACTTCCATAAACTATCATATCAACTCCAGCCATCCCTGAGTCACTTTCTTCCCAACTATCACCATTATTATGTTGCTAAGGTTCTCTCAAGAACCAAAAACACTTCTTCTGTAAGTCCCAAAAATATACTTGGGTGCATCGTAAACAGCCATGAACATCCACTCACTGATCCTGTCCTTAAAGTGTTTAACCTGAACCTATCTACAAGCTATATTCCTAAATTCTGGTACATTGTAGTAAAGATGCCCCCCACAAGTGTGGACCTACCATGGACCTGGAAAACGCAGACCTATCAGCCTTACAAGTAAAGCCCTGGAGTGTGTCATTTCTGACTTCATAAATTATATAATCAAAAATCTGATTAGTTTCGATCGCCATCAGTTCAGCTTTATAAAAGATAGGTCACACCTGCTACGTTTTGTAAGCTTCTTTGAAAACATCACACAGATGCTGGGCAGCGGGGAAACTGTTCATGCTGCCTATCTAGATTTGACCAAGGCACTTGACACAATCCCACATCATGGAATGTAAATAAGATTATGGACTTAAACAATAATCCCTATGTGGTAAGATAGGTAGCAAACTGACTCAAAGACATTGCACATTTTCATTGTTGGAGTTGCCTCCTCATCAGACAGAAGATGACCAGTGGTGTCTCACAGGA
This sequence comes from Protopterus annectens, assembly GCF_019279795.1. Lineage (NCBI taxonomy): Eukaryota > Metazoa > Chordata > Ceratodontiformes > Protopteridae > Protopterus > Protopterus annectens. The sequence continues at coordinate 1,494,404,772 of NC_056725.1, read as the reverse complement.
ATTTGTGCTGGGTCCTCTAATATTTAATATTTTTTCTGTGTCTTCAAAATGTCTGACTCTGATCTCTGGTTAACCAAATATGCTGATGTCTGAAAGCTGGGTATATTGGTCAAGTCAGTCGAATATATTTACATCCTTCAAAATGAATTAACCTAAGTCAGCACCTCTAAATGCCAAACAATACAGCACCATCCCTATATGGAAACAGCAAATTGCTTTATCCTACTGCATCAGTCACACCCTACTATCAAGCTAGGCAGTGATTAAACACCCGGGCACCTGAGTTAATAGCTGCCTTTTCTTTGATCACCGCATGGCATCTGTACTTAGGAAATCCTACGATATATCACAAGTAAGTCCCCAAATCATCTCTTCTAAAACCAAAGAAATAATTATTTCCTTATACTCTACCTTGGTCAAACCCTTTATAGAGTATAATGTACCATATAGAGTGTATCTTAAGAGACTGCAGAGGTTCCTAATAAAAAATGATCTCTGGCCTTAAAACTCATAGTTACTAGGAGGGACTAGAATATTTGTGCCTGTACTCAGTGATGAATTGGTTCCTAAGTGGGTTCTAGGGCTTGTAGAATTTTGTCCATGTACTCAGTGATGTACTGGTTCCTAAGTGGGTTCTAGGGCTTGTAGAATATCTGTACCTGTACTCAGTGATGTATTGGTTCCTAAGTGGGTTCTAGGGCTTGTAGAATATCTGTACCTGTACTCAGTGATGTATTGGTTCCTAAGTGTGTTCTAGGGCTCATAGAATATTTGTCCCTGTACTCAGTGATGTATTAGTTCCTAAGTGGGTTCTAGGGCTTGTAGAATATTTGTGCCTGCACTCAGTGATGCATCGGTTCCTAAGTGGGTCCTAAAGCTTGTAGAATATGTGTCCCTGTACTCAGTGATGTATTGGTTCCTAAGTAGGTTCTAGGGCTTGTAGAATATTTGTCCCTGTACTCAGTGATGTATTGGTTCCTAAGTAGGTTCTAGGGCTTGTAGAATATTTGTGCCTGTACTCAGTGATGTATTGGTTCCTAAGTGGGTTCTAGGGCTTGTAGAATATTTGTGCCTGTACTCAGTGATGTATTGGTTCCTAAGTGGGTTCTAGGGCTTGTAGAAAAGTTGTCCCTGTACTCAGTGATGTATTGGTTCCTAAGTGGGTTCTAGGGCTTGTAGAATATTTGTCCCTGTACTCAATGATGTATTGGTTTCTAAGTGGGTTCTAGGGCTTGTAGAATAGTTGTGCCTGTATTCAGTGATGTATTGGTTCCTAAGTGGGTCCTAGGGCTTGTAGAATATTTGTCCCTGTACTCAGTGATGAATTGGTTCCTAAGTGGGTTCTAGGGCTTGTAGAATTTTGTCCATGTACTCAGTGATGTACTGGTTCCTAAGTGGGTTCTAGGGCTCATAGAATATTTGTCCCTGTACTCAGTGATGTATTAGTTCCTATGTGGGTTCTAGGGCTTGTAGAATATTTGTGCCTGTACTCAGTGATGCATCGGTTCCTAAGTGGGTCCTAGGGCTTGTAGAATATTTGTCCCTGTACTCAGTGATTTATTGGTTCCTAAGTGGGTTCTAGGGCTTGTAGAATATTTGTCCCTGTACTCTGTGATGTATTGGTTCCTAAATGGATTCTAGGGCTTGTAGAATATTTGTGCCTGTACTCAGTGATGTATTGGTTCCTAAGTTGGTTCTAGGGCTTTTAGAATATTTGTGCCTGTACTCAGTGATGTATTGGTTCCTAAGTGGGTTCTAGGGCTTGTAGAATATTTGTGCCTGTACTCGGTGATATATTGGTTCCTAAGTGGGTTCTAGGGCTTGTAGAATATGTGTCCCTGCACTCATCGATGTATTGGTTCCTAAATGGGTTCTTGGGCTTGTAGAATATTTGTGCCTGTAATCAGTGATGCATTGGTTCCTAAGTGGGTTCTAGGGCTTGCATACCACACCCTTAGGGATCCTGCCATCCTTGACCTCTTTTTTCTTGCTAAGTCGAATAGTGCAGCCAGAGCAGAACAAGGGATCTCAACCTATATCAGGAAATAAGTACAACTAGTTGAATGAATAGGTTTTTCACTTAGCACCACTCTGTACTTTGGAATTGGGCCCCCTACAAGTCAAGGAATCTGATTTACTGTTGCCCTTTAAACATAGGTTGGATTACCTGAAAGATACCTTTTAATTTTTCCAGGATTATCAGACCTTATCCTTCCCTGAAAGGGTGGTAGAGCTTGAGGGTTGTTATTGGCAAGGCACACATGTCCTTGGCCAAGTTGACTTGTATATCCTATTATCCTAAAAGACCTCTAGCTTAAACAATATGGTAAATACTTGCTGATTATGATTATGTAATGCAGTTATCTACTTTATGTAAGTGTACCCATTATGAACTGGATTTACAGTTCCTAGAGCAAAGAGACTGAAACTGTTCCTTTTGTGGAGTACTTAATTTAAATTAGAATTTACTCTATTGTGTAATCATTTATTTTGCCATATATATCCTTCTACAAAATCCAGAACACATATTCTCCTCATACAGTATTTTGCTATTTTATAATTTTAAGAAAACCTGCTCTAAATTTGTTGGACATTTTAGGACCTATGTGATGATGAGATTGTTTATGTGAAGAAATATATACATTTTTCGTGATCATGTCCATTCTAATTATAACCCACATGTTTTACATCAATGTGTGTACAGATTCTATTTATTCCCAGAACAAGGTTGTTTGCTCTGACTCTTCCCCAAGAATCTGATGAGTGCTTTATAAAAGATGCCTACCCTTGTCAAGTCAGGCTGTACTTGACCAAGCAGAGTGCCTCTTATGGAACATGCTACTTTGCTATTCTTAAATTCAGGAATGAACTGGCAGGCAGATTACTGTTAGATTTCCTACTGACTGAATACATAGTTTGAAAAACTCACGTCTTTGAAGATGGTGAATATAAAATGCATCTGTGTGACACAAGGAGCAAGTGAGAGGATGATAATTAAAATCTGCAGCATAGCCTTAGTGTATTTTAAGAAGGATTGCTGCAAATCCATACTGAGATCATTGTAGAATTTGCAGAGTATTAAAACTCTGCCCATATTTGCTTTGTAAATCCACACAGCACTGTGCTTCTTTTGGAGATTAGTAAAGTGACTAATGGAAAACAGTTCCAAAAAAGTACACTCTCTTTTTGGAAAAATAAAGTGAAAGAGGATGGTAATATTGTACATGCATGTCCATCTGTGATAAATAGGCAGCTGAATTCCAGGTTCAACAAAATGTTGTTTTCTTGCATAAAAATAATCCTTATATTCAGCTTTTCTACTTTATTGTTTGGGAACCATGAGCTCTCATCAGGTTCAGATACAGAACTCTTTTAAATCCTGTAAAGTGAGGCCAAGTATGTACCCATTGTGACTATCACACATGTACGCATATATATATATATATATATATATATATATATATATATATATATATATATATATATATATATATATATATATATATATATATATATATGGGTCTACTTCTGATTGTCAAAAACTCACTTTTTGACAACCAAAAGATCAAACCCATTGAAGCAAAAGTGCACTAAATCGAAAGTGCACTTTCGCAAAAGCCGGTTCTCTGAAGCGCATTACAGTGGAGATAAGGAAGTATATCCTTTTCCCCACTCTAGTGCCATCTCAGAGTTAGTATATTTAAGTAGGGAGGTGTGGTGGGGCACAACCCTGAACATGGTGGGTGCAGAGGGGCTTGCCCCCCTGCAAAATACTGTTTAAAGAAGGTTTTTTTTTTTTTTTGCTTGTTTGGAGAACCGGCCTTTGCAAAAGTGCACTTTCGATCTAGAGCACTTTCGCTTTAATGGGTCTCGATGTTGCTTGTTTGAGATAGTGTAATTTTGATCAAGCAACATAGACCCATATATATATATATATATATATATATATATATATATATATATATATATATATTTATATATATATATATATTCATATATATATATATATATGTATATATATATATATATATACACACACACACACACACACACACACACACACACACACACACACACACACAAATGCACACTTACTAGTCAACTTGAACTGAAAAAAGTCGGTACAGCTGATCTAAAATCAGCTGATCAGTTTTCTTGGGGATGGAGATGTGGCTACATGCACTTTTGTGCAGCTCTCTGGGAATGAGAAATAACTCTTAAGATGTCCTTCATGGTTCACTGCTGCAGTCATGACTGTAGGGTTCTTCCTGCCAGCAGCATACCTCAATCGGCCAGAATCCCAAAGTCTGGATTGGACGTCAGCTGAGGTCGCTTTTATCCTGACGTCAATGCGCCAGAAGTATAAAAACCTCAGCCAACGCCATTACCCCAGTCTTTCTTGCCGCGCGGTGCCCTGAGCAGTTCGCTGATGCCGGTTGGCCTACTCCTGTCTGTTTTTGGATTTACTTCCAGGATTTTTCGTTTTATAAGATAAGTACTCTGTTGGGGAGGTCTTTTTCTTGCTCCAGTCAGATGTCAGAAAAAGTTAATAATTGTATTTCTTGTGGGAAACAAATACCTCATAGGGATTTTCACTCTTATTGTATTCCCTGCCTGGGTCCTGACCACGACGTTGCTAATTGTGGGTTTTATGCTAGATTTAATCAGCGTACTATTAGGTGTAGGTACAACTTTGCCTTCTACTGTTTTGGTAAAAGGTTTAATTATAATATGTCTTCGGATTCTTTTCCGGCTTCTGGTGTGTGTAAGAGGCGCAAAGATAAAGACAGGCCTCTGAGGTCCAAAGCAGAGGATATTGCTCAGTTATTGCCAGTTGCTGGTTTGTCGGTCATCAGTGAGGCACCTTTACAGCCCCTGTCGTCCGCCTCTTTTGAACCAATTGCCTGTACCAACTCCAGTGTGGAGCTGATGGGGCCTTCAGAATTGCCAGGGAATGGACCTTCGGATACTATTCCCTCAGTTGGGTCCGGAGCCGGTAGGCAGGTACCGGCTTCTGAGGGAGTTTTCAGGCCTTCACAGCTTCATGTAAATATGGATTCAGTTTTGCATTTTAAGACAATGACTAAGACTCCAGCTAAAAAGAAATGGAAAGCACAGACACCTTTTGATCAGGGTCCTAGGCCTCAAAGGCAGATGCTTAGGATGGCTGAAGATTTGTTATCTATGATCAGGGGTTCTCATCCCCCTCCTGACAAAAAGCTTAGATTACAGTCCGATTATGATTCTTCAGACCAAATTTCTGTTTCTTCTGCTTCTTCCCTTGAGCAGGATTGTTCCTTTCCTCGTTATGAGGATTCTGATGCTGAAGATACCTTTCCTTCAGCCTCTCCTACTGAGGATTATTCTTTTGGTGAAACTTTGCATGATATGAGGGAGCATTTTCACTGGGAAGGGCAGGAATTCTCTGAAACCAAGAAAAGGCTTAGGGATTTTCTTCTCCTCCCTCAGCATAAGCCTCTTGCTATTCCCCCTGTATTGGACATTGTAGATGATGTTTTTTCAGAAGCTTCCGTCTCTCCTGATTCTTTTCCCCCTGCTCAGGTCAAACCTGATAGGTATTATAGTGTTCCAGATTCTCACAAGTTTCTTTTTAAGAATCTTTCACCTGATCTGTAAACAATTTCTCAGGGCCCTAAGGGTGTTAAAGCAGCCTCTGCTAAACATCATATTACCTCTGACCGAGAGTCCAGGGCTTTGGAAAGATGGGGTGAAAAAGTTTATACTTCTGCTACATTGTCTATTAGAGCTTTGAACTGTCAATTTCATATGCTAAAGTATCAGCAATACCTTTTGTCTGTATTTAAACAAAAGATGTCAGCTGTTTCTATTGGTGTGGATGATAAGGAGTTACAGGATTTATTGTATGCTATTGAACAAGTGGGTAAACATACCCTGCATTGCGGTTTTGATTCTTTGGAAGCTTCTTGTAGGGCTGAAACAACTGGTGCAGTTATTAGAAGACATGTTTGGTTAAAGGAACAAAGCTTGCCTGATCAGGTTAAAGCCAAACTTTTGGATGCCCCTTTGCAGCACGATGTTTTGTTTGGGACCAAAGCTGAAGAGGTATTTAAGAAAATGGAGGACAAAGCCAAATTTATGCAGACAGTTAAGGATTTTCTACAGGTGCAACCTCCTAAATTTAGCAGGCACTGGCCAGCTAATCATTGGTCCTTTCTGAGCTTGGACAGGCCTCAGAGAAGCAGATTCAGGCATTCCAGAGGTAGGGGACAGGCACAAACCCATTTTAGGAATAGGCAGTGGACTGCCCCCTCTCCCAAAGGAGGTGAAGATAAGTCTCAACCCTACCGGAAACAGTCTTTATGACTCTCCCTTTCTGGTTCCAGGGGTTCCTCTCCTGGAAGCACCTTTGGGAGGAAAGATTTCTCTTTTTTATCAAAATTTGGGCTGCATAACCCGGGACAAATGGGTTCTGGACATAGTCTCAAGAGGTTACAGATTTCACTTGCCAAAACCGAACGGTTGGCCAGATCTACCAAATCATCAATGGGCAGAGGCACAACTGCAGGTTCAGTCCCTCTTAGCTATGAGGGCCATAGAATTGGTACCAAATTTAGAAATAGGGCAAAGTTTTTATTCAAGACTTTTCCTGGTTCCCAAGAAGGAAAATTCATGGAGACCAATTCTAGACCTTTCCGTACTAAACACCTTCCTAGATGAACCAAAATTCAAGATGCTGACTCTGCAGCAGCTGCTGCCTATGTTGGGCAAGAACACTTGGATGGGGACTCTGGACTTAAAGGAAGCTTACCTGCATATTCCTATAAGGCAAGAGTGCAGAAGGTATCTGATATTCAAAGCAGGCTCGAAGCTTTACCAGTTCTCTGTGCTGCCCTTTGGCTTCTCTACTGCGCCCGGGGTCTTTACAAAGTGCCTGGCAAAAGTAATGGCATTTTGCAGACAGAAGGGGATTCAAATATACCCTTATCTGGATGACTGTCTTATTCAAGCAGATGACAAAGACACTCTACTTCAGCATCTAGCTTTTCCGCAGCATCTTCTACAGTACCTCGGATTCACAGTGAATCTAAAGAAGTCAAATCTGGTGCCCACACAACAAATTACTTTCCTGGGTGCTCTTCTGAGTACTATAACCCAGATGGCTTCCTTGACACCAGACAAAAAAGCGCAACTGGCTTCTTCTTTCCAACACCTGGCTTCAATGAAATAGCTGACTGCAAGAAAGGTTCTGCAGGCTTTAGGTTACATGGCTTCCTGCATTCTCCTAATACCATATGCAAGACTGCATATGAGGAAACTACAGTGGTACCTCAAGAGTGTGTGGTCTCAGCATTACCACAGTTTGGAAACAGTGATCACAATTTTGCCTTGTCTACAGCAAGAGTTTCTTTGGTGAGCCGAAGCCTGTCTCCAGAACAAGGGGAGGCCTTTTTGTCCTCCACCAACCAACCAAGTTCTGACAACGGATGCTTCAGATTATGCCTGAGGAGCCCACATGCAAGGGAGATGTCTTCAGGGTGTTTGGACAAAGAAGCAAATTCACCTGTACATAAATTTGAAGGAGATGCTTGCTGTTCAGAATGCTCTGATAGCCTTCAGGGACTTTCTTTTACCAGGGCAATTGTTGATAAAGACAGACAACACTACAGTGATGTGGTACATAAACAAGCAGGGGGGCTCTCACTCTTACCCCCTGTGCAGGTTAGCCATGGCCCTGTGGTACACTGCACTTACCTGCAGAGTCCACTTACAGGCACAATTCCTGCCAGGAAAAGACAACACTCTGGCAGACACATTGAGCAGGATACTTTCGGATCCACACGAATGGATGTTGGATGTTCGGTTATTCAGGATGATAGTACAGGCTTGGGGATGTCTGGACATAGATCTTTTTGCATCCCCTCAGAATCCTCAACTTCCAACATTCCACCAGGACCTACCACAAACTAGCATGGAAAGTGGATGCCCTCTCATTCAGTTGGCAACACCTCTCAGTATATGCTTTTCCTCCTTTTCCTCTTCTACCTCGGGTACTTCTGAAGATAAAACAGGACAGACCGCAAATTATTTTACTGGCTCCCAATTGGCTTCGACAATTCTGGTATTCCACTCTGATGAACCTAGTTTAAGAGCCTCCCTGGATTCTGCCTCAAATCCCTCATCTACTGTCTCAACAGGATGGCCGGATCCTGCACAGTCATGTCAAAACTTTGAATCTAGCTGCCTGGCGGATCCAGGGTCTGTAAACACCTCTAATCCATCCAAACAGATAATGGATGTAATCCTTGAAGCTAGATGGCCCAGCACTAGGAAATCTTATGCAGGTAAATGGAAAAGATTTTTCTCCTGGAATCAAGTCCAAGGTGGTGATTCTACTGTTCCGAACATTCCTCTGATTTTAAAGTATCTGGCAGAGTTGTTACATACGGGCCTATCTTTTTCATCTATTAAGCTTCATGCTTCTGCTATTTCTGCACATTACAATACGGATCCTCCGATATTTCTCATCCATTACTTAAACAATTTCTTAGAGGAGCTAAGAATGTTCGGCCCCCTATAAGAGCACCTGTTCCCACTTGGGATCTTAACTATGTTTTGGAAAAATTAATCTTGTTTCCTTTTGAACCTGCAGCTCCACGGATTTAAATTTTTTTCTTGGAAAACTGCTTTTCTTTTAGCTATAACCTCTGCTAGAAGAATTTCACAGTTGCAAGTACTCATGATTGTGGAACCCTTCATTATTTTTCATCAGGACAGGGTTTCCCTAAGGACTAATCCCACCTTTATGCCTAAGGTGGTTTCGGCATTGGCCTTGAATCAGACTATTCATTTGCCTACTTTTTATCCTAATCCTCAAAGTGAGGGAGAAAGTCTTTTGCACTCTTTGGATGTGCACAGACAGCGTTGTCTATACCTGGACAGGGCCAAGATATTCCGGAAATCTGACTAATTGTTTGTCGCTTATACTCCTACTGTTTTAGGGAAAGCAATCACTAAGCAAACTATTTCTAAGTGGATTGCCCACTGCATCAAGTTCTGTTACTCTTATCATGGCAATCCAGTTCCTGTTAATATTAGGACTCATTCTACCTGGGCTACTGCTACTTCAGCAGCCTTTCTTTGTGGGGTTCCTACCAAGGATATTTTAGAGGCTGCTACTTGGAGTTCTGTCCATACTCTTTCTAAGCATTACAACCTCCCTCTGTATTCTAAATCTAGGGCCGGTTTTGCTTCTGCAGTTTTGTAAGGTTTTGTGGCCGTTCCTTCTGTTTCTCCTCCAGCCACCCTTTCTTAGGTTTGGGACTCAATCCTACAGTCATGACTGCAACAGTGAGCCACGAAGGACATAGTGCAGTTGTGTACTCTTACCATAAATGTAGATGTTTGAGTGTGTTCACTGTTGCAGTCTGAGTTACCCTCCCTCCTACCCCCTCTTTTGTTTTTCCTTTGAGTATTGTCTGTTATGAGGTATTTTGGCTGCTGAGGTTTTGGGCACCTGACATCTGGGGCAAGAAAAACTGGAGTAATGGCGTCGGCTGAGGTCTTTATACTTCTGGCGCATTGATGTCAGGATAAAAGCGACCTCAGCTGACACCCAATCCAGACTTTGGGATTCTGGCCGATCGAGGGCTGCTGCTGGCAGGAAAAATCCTACAGTCATGACTGCAACAGTGAACACACTCGAACATCTACATTTATGGTAAGAGTACACAACTGTACTTTCCCTCCCCATCCTAAGGCTTCCTGCTAAAAAAAACAAAAAAAAACAAGAAATATAGGGAACTAGTATATGAAGGAGCTAAGATGTATTCTGAATGTCTATGGGCAAAAGACAAATGCAAAAAGAATCAAAATCTATTCGATACCTGCAAATGCCAGCTTGGCTGATCCACTCCCTTTGACTAAGCAGTCAAATGACTCCTCTCTGGATAAACCAACTCTAGGCATAATGCTAACTTCTATAGGCACTTTTGAGGCTTCCTTCTTTAAAATCATTCAAGAACTACAGAAAATAAACTTCACATTGTAGTCTTACATGCAACTGGCTGAAAGCAGGTTGTCAGAGAGTCACAGATGTAAAATACCATAATTTTGCACTCTCACAAACTCCAAGGCCTGGAGGGGTCAAGCTAGGAGGCAGAGCACAGGATCTCTGGAGCTGAAAAAAGAATTGAGGTGTTGGAGTGGAATTGGAGGGGAAAATAACTGAATTAGAAGACCAGGATAGGCAGAAGAGCTTGCAAATTTCTGATGTCTCTGAAAAACTGGAGAGAAACAAGCTTGGTAATTATTTGAGGGATAACTTGTCAGACTGGTCAAGTATAATGTTATACCCATTGGATGTTGATTGGACCAACCATTTCTACCAGCAGTAGCTCAAAGAAGGGACCCCAACCAATTCTGCTACACTTTTTGTCTTATTTCCTCAAAGAAAGACTTCCTTATACATTTTGATGCCAGGTAAAATAATTATCTGTCAGAAATCCTGGATTCTTTTTGAAAATGACTATTCCATAGAATCAGGATGAGAGAGGAATACATTTATTTTTGTATGCAGGCTTGTGAGAATATCTTGAAAGCTCATCTTATTTATCCTGCAATCTTACAGATTTATTTAAGGACACCTGGAATTCCTTTTCATCTCCTGCAGAGGCTCTGGATAAAATTTACAGATGGATGCAAGTTGATGTTGATGGAAAAGAGAATGAAAGAAAGTTCTAGGGCTATATATGAGCCCCCTAAATCAGGTCCTGAGCCCTTTCCATCATTCAGGCAGAGGCTTTGGGCCACAGGAAAGCCACTGCTGAGACAATACAAGGTAAAAGATGGAATATGAGTGTCGACATACGTAAACAAAATGGGCCAATTATAGGCAGCTCATAGAAGGAATAAGTCACTAAAGCTTCTGAAGCTGCTATATATACCCGATCATGTAAGGCTGCATAATGTACATTGGGGGAGATAGGGCTAACGAGAATGTATATGGCTTTGGATAACCTCCCTGTACTACTGCATGATTACCCACAACACTGTTTATTTATTTGGCTTGCACCCTTCGGTTGTGTAATGTAACTTGTATTGCCTCAATCAGATATAGAGGCTGATACCTCCTTAGTGAAAGCAATAAAAGGGAAAAAAAAAAAGAGGAAGAGGTGATATTTGTTGGTTTTATCTAGTTAAGGTTGTTAAAAGTTGCATGTTATTCTGACCTTTTATTTGTTTGTTAGAGAGCAACAACTCAGTTAACTTTTTGTTTTGCTGTACAAGATTGTATGATGACAAATATTATAATTAAAAATGGTGATATACTCAGAAGACAGGTATGTATAGACTATAAGGAAAGGAATGACATAAGGTACTTGAACTGGATTGGTTTACAGATCACTGGTTTCAAATGGTTTTCTCTGCATAAAATTACATATTTTACTATCTCAAAATATAAATGGGCTAGTCATAGTAGTACATGTCAGGCAGAGCGCCTCAATGGCCCTCTTCAAGAGGAACCTTGACGATTGGATGGCAAATAGGAAATTCACCCCAGGGATCACATCAGTAGCCCTGCTAGACAGGGGTCCAGGAAAGCAAATATTTGTGGAAAGCAAATTAACCTATGAAAAGAGCCAGGATTAACATCTTCATAAAAAGGCAGGCACCATCAATAGTTGTCCTACATGAAACACATATTGATTAAGCTGAATCTATCACATTTACCCTCTCAACATACAAAACAGGAGGCTATTCCATATACTCCATGGGTTGATGAAGAGGAGTAATTACACCACTCCAGAAGGGAGGAGGTAGAATTAAAATCAGATAGATGGTATAAATTTCATTTCTATCAAAGGACTGTGGGATGACAGGTTATATACTTTAGTTATTCATTATTCCCCATCAGGTACCTCACTGGGAGAACTGTTATACATCTTAAGAGAAGCAGTAAGCTTTGGAGAATGAGTGATAATATAGGGTGATGACTGGAACTTGTTTTATCAAAAAAGAATATCAAGGCTGGACATTGATCAATCCCCCCAGTGTGGGACTGATGGTGAAAGATTACTTTAGTGTACATTGGCATGTTGGATGCCTTTTGTGATTTAAGACAAAGGGGTGATGGGAGCTCCCTTAAATGTTATTGTTATTCCCCATGGTAAGCTTCTTGTTAGCAGATTGAAAGGATAATGATTTCAAAGGAACACAGTTATTTAACTGAATCATTATAGAATCTCCCAATAATATTATCAGACCATGGCCCCATTATTTTGATATGTGTGACATCAAGACAGAATATTGTCCTGTTGTAACACTCATTTGTTTATGCAAGGGCCCAGCATTTAATCATTATGTGAAGCAAATATTTTCAAAATGGGATGACGTTAGATGGGAACATTATTCAAACAAAAGGTGACCTTTAAGGCTCTCCATAGCCAGGTAGTGCTAACACAGCTGCAACATGAAGCATGTGCAACCAATTCCACATACGTTTTTGAACAAGCTACATAAAACTCAGTAAACCATTTTATATACAAAGTTGACTTGTTAGTAAGTAATTTAAAACTAGCCCATTTTGAGGTTACCACAAAAGCTCAAAAGTATTTGGCTTTAAGGTGGAATTAAAACAGAGAGTGCTATATGTGACATTACAATGCTGCACTCTACTCAGGTAATAACCTCTCCAAATTGGATTCTTGAAACAGTTATTGCTTATTATAAGGGATCATATTAAGAACCAGGCCATCCCCTGGATTATAGCAATAAGGTGAAAGAGTTTCTGTCATGGTTAAATATGCTAATCCTGATTCAAGAACAAGCTCAAACATTGATTACATGAGCTACTTCAGAAAAAGCGCAGCTGGTACTGACTAGGCTGAAAGATGTATACGACTGAACAATTAGACTTTATTAAGCCTTTTACACAAACAGCTAATGAGGTGATGTCAGCTAATTAGAGTCCTAAAAACTGGTGCTAAACAGTTATCTCACTCATTCTGAAACAATACAAAAATCCAGAAAAAGTTGTTTCCTATAGACCAGTCTCAGTTTTAAATCATGATTACAAATGGCTTATTGCCATATTGGTCAGCTGGCCGGCTCCCCTTTTTTCACAGTTAGTTCATATGGATAAAACTGGGTTTGCCTCAGCCCTCTCTACAACAAACAATTTCATCACAATAGCACTTTTGATTGACAATGCAAAGTTCCTCTTTTCCTGACTAGTTTTGATGCAGAAAAAGCATTTGATAGGGTTTCATTTTTATTTTTTTTTCTTTAAAAGTTTTTTTTTTTTTTCAATAAAAATTGTTATTATTTTGGGCAACAAGTACAGACAAGATAGAATCTGACATTTGAATAAATCAGTAATGGTTACACGTATAGTTCTAATACAAACACTAAACAGTACTATAACTAACTCTAATTACTATATACATTATCTACCCAAAGGGTAATAAAACATGTGAAAAAGAAGAACCTGAAATTAAAGTATTAATCGATTATTACCTTGTACATAGAAAAATATATAGTCATATTCAAGAACAATAAAATTTTGGTTACATGGGCTTTACTGTATTCTAACAACCAGATGACTTGATCTACTATTTCTATCTTTTGTCTAGTCACCATGAATGTGGTCAAAGAGAAGTTTCCAGAATTTCTGTTAGTAAGCTAATTTATTTATATTCCTTATAATAAGTTTTTGAGAAGATACATATTTAGTTGCCATATTCCTAAATCCATTCCAAGAATGTCTGGTGCGATCTAACCAGTTTTTGGTCATACATAATTTGATTAATGAGCAGAGGGTAATTAGAACATGATATTTCAATTTGGAGAACTTGAGGTCTGTGATGTCGGCAAGTTCCCAGGATAGGGTTGATATTTGATAACCCATTTTTCTTTCTAATCGTACCTTCAGAGAGCACCAGAGATTATGAGTATATTTGCAGAACCATAAAACATGTAAGAGGTCAGCGTGGGGGTAGCATGTAGTGAACCAAGAATGTAGTGTTTTGTTGAAGTAGGAATGCAACCTATTAATGTTAATCTGCTAAACCATTTTAACTCACAATCAAATCTTAAACTAATATACATTAATATAATTATCCCAAGATTAGTCATCCCTTACCCTTCTTGGGATATCCACTTTCCTCCTGGTTGCATGTGGTGCCTAATGTAATTAAAATGTGAATTAGATACTCTTGATTCTTATAATAATACTTATTAGGGTGAAAGTTCTGTTCTTAGTATTTCCTATTCTTTGGAAATATTTAAAACTAGATGGAATCACTGGCGGCTTAGCCCTATAGTAATCTGGTACTCATGTTTAAGACTTGTCATACAGATTTAGATCATGGAGATACAATCAGCTAGGATCTCATTGTTAAGTTATCTTGGGCTCTGGGCTTTGTAAGAGTCTAATATAGAGCTTAGCATGAGTATAGTATGAGACTTGACTTGGTTGTTTTATGTCAAAGTAGCCATTGCAACCAAATGGTTTCTCATATGACTCCAGCATCCCTATTTCTACCACAATCAAATGTAACAATACCATATAACAATATAAGAGTATAATACAATAAAGTGGTGTAGCATAGTAACAGTGTAATATAGGGTTCTATATTAAATTCTCGAAAGCAGACAATGTCAAATCTGACATTGTCGACCCGAGAATAGCGAAAGTGCAGAACATCAAGTGGGTAAACGGAAATCTCCGTAAGGGGAGATTTTCATTTATTTCAATGTAGTGCGGTCTCGGAGTTGGTATATTTAAGTAGTGGGGGGTGTGGGGGGGCACAGCCTCCCACGTAAGGGGTGCAGGGGGCTTGCTCCCTGCCTACAATCTTTAGTTTTTTTTTTGTTTATTTTTTAGGAGCATTCGAACATTTAACAGTTCGATCACTAAAGGTCGACATTTAGTGGTTCGAACAGTTAAGTGTTTGATGTTCTAATATAGACCCTAATATAGTAATATCTATTGACATGGTAACTATAACAACATGGTCTAGCCCTTTGTAACATAGCCAAAGAAATTTTTGAACCAGTTATAGTATCTTGAGAGAGTAGAGGGATATCACCTCTTCAAGAATCCAGTGACCATGATAATTGTTTATCAATGTCTACCTTAAGGTATGAAACTCTGTATCCTATCAAGGAACATACCAATTAATGTAATCAATATTTAGCTCACAATTAAAAAAACACAAGAAGGAAAAAAAACTAAATAAAGTTACAAAGGACACATTTGTAGGTTCTTTTAATTATTTTTTTTAGAAAATATAGAGTTAAGATGGCAGATTTTTCTAAGGACGGATATAAATCCAGGCATTAGTGACAAGATTTCTGTGAAAAGCCACTTGAATTATGTGAATAATTAAGTACAAATACATGCATATAGCTCTAATATACATATAGATATTTATAAACATATATTTTTGATAGGTTTGATTATTCACATTTATTGTATTTATTTGATTTAGCAGATGTTTGTAAATGTGTACATATATATGTACAACTACGGGCACTCATAAAATCATCTAAGGCCAACTTCAAGAGAAAAATTGCACAGGATACTAAGGATAATCACAAGGCTTTCTTTACTTATGTTAGGAACCTGGGTGGGAATTCCCAGATATGCTCAGAATTAGTCCAAAATGACAAAAAATACACCAAACCCACAGACATTGCCAACATCCTAACTGACAGGTTCAGCGCAAACTTCTCCCCCCCTCCCCACCAAAAGGGCAAATATCTATCCCAGCAGAGTGCTGCCCCCCTGACATCTCAGATGCTCAGGTAAGAGCCGCCCTCTCCAAAGCAAAAAACACAGCATCAATGGGACCAGATGGTGTCCCGGGCTGCGTCCTACATGAACTCCAAGAAGAGCTAAACCCAAACATAAAACTACTGTTCAATCTCAGCCTTACTACAGGATATGTACCCAAAGAGTGGCATACAGCAACAGTGGTCCCTCTCCACAAAGTTGGTGCCTCAATGGATCCTGGAAACTATCGCTCCATAAGCCTGACTAGCTTGGTCTGCAAAGCTATGGAAAGGACCATCATGGACCTCATAAATAAAGATATTGGGGACCTACAGACACTGGATCCTACCCAGTTTGTCTTTGTTAAGAGCAGATCCTGCCTCTTAAACCTGGTCGATTTCTTTGAAACAGTCACCAAGGCCATTGACGAGGGGAAGGTGGTCCACACAGCCTACCTGGACCTCGCAAAAGCCTTCGATACGATACCCCACTCGGGCATTATAGATAAGCTCACCAGCTTAAATATAAACCCCTATGTCACTAGATGGGTTGCAAACTGGTTCAAGGACAGAACCCACATGGTTAGAATTGCTGGAGCCATGTCAGACTCCAAACCAGTTACAAGTGGCGTCCCACAAGGCTCAGTCCTGGGACCTCTCTTGTTCTGTATATATCTCTCGGAGGTACAGGCCAACATGGAAGGACTGTGGCTGACCAAGTTCGCAGATGACTGCAAACTGGACGCCATAATCGACTCTCCAGCCGACACAAGCATCTTCCAAAAGGGCCTCATAGAAACAGACAACTGGTGCCAGAGCCATAGCCTCAAGCTAAACGCCAAAAAGTGTATAGTCATCCCCTTTGGCAAAAACAAAGTGCCCACAAATTACCACATAGGTGGTAATCCATTAAGTACAGAAGAAGTAATTAGGGACCGGGGGACCCAAGTTGATAGCAATCTCTCATTTGACAACCACGTGGCCAAAGTGGTTAGAAAAACATTTTATATAGCCCACCTAATCATGAAGGGATTCACATCTAGATCTGGGGAGGTCATTGTGCCTCTTTACTCATCCCTCATCAGGCCCATAATTGAGTACAATGCCCCTTTTGGGATGTACCTTACCAGACACCTGCAGCAACTGGAAAGACCCCAAAAGTACCTCACCAAGAGGATCAAAGGGCTCAAACAGATGCCATATGCTACCCGATTGAAGAAACACCAGCTCTACTCAGTGGCATACCGCCTGCTCAGAGGCGATCTGTGCCTGATGTATAAAGCCATGTCCAACCCGGAATTAATGGACATGCTGCACCTCAGAAAATCCAAATCCCATCGAGCTACGTGCTTGAGAGACTTGAACCTCAGCACTGAAATAAATAGGACATGCTGGAGGGAGAGATTCATAACCCAGAGGCTCCCTTCACTCTGGAATAAAATCCCAGTCCAGGTTAGGCAGAGTCCCTCATTGACTCTCTTCAATTGGAATCTTGATGAGTGGATGGGAGATCGTAGGTTTACCCCGGGTATCACTTCTGTGTCACTGTTAGACAGAGGCACAGTATACTAACCTCGAAAAAGGGCATGGCAAAATTAATTTAAAATAGGTGGCGAAAGCCAAACACACTCTGGCTAGGTTTATAAATGCCCTAGGGCAGATAGCCTAGTATGAACCTATGAACCTATATATCTATTTATGTGTTTCACTTTATGATGATTATCAGTTAGGGAAATTATGTCATAATCAATTGGTTTTATAAAAGGCAATGGCTGTAATTGATGTTTAGTTCTGAGAAAGTTCTGTAATAAACAGGAAGAAAGAGCTTAACTTGATTATGGCTCCAGTGTGGTTTGTTTTATTTACCTCACAATACCATTGATTTCCCCCCATCCTCTCTGTTCTGTATGCTGAGATTAACGGTGGTTTAAATTCCCGTGGAGTAAAGACTATGAACAGGTTGGTTAGGTTTAAGTCCTGCAAATCCACCTATAAGTAAGACTCCAGAACTCTTCAGTTTCATTCAGCTCTAATGGGTATACGAAGCTTTCATTTTTTTAATTGCCCCCGTCTGAATAGGGGGATAAAGACAAGAGCATGAAACATGGAGCAAAGCTGTTTGTCTTTAGTGCCCCTTATTTTTGTATCATAGACACTGATAGTATCAGTGATGTATAAGTTGGGTTTCTAGGCTTCCAAACCAACTCAAATTTAGGATATCTAACTATATACAGAGGGGTGTATGGAGCATTCTTTTTTTTTTTTTTTTCTTACTGCTCTGTAGCTAAGAACATCTCTGGACTATCTCATATCAGATCCGGCATAGCTCCGTTTTTTTTAATATCTGTAGTCTCTTCCTTATGAATAGTATAAAAGAAAGAAGAACGATCTAGACATGAGCCACACAGGGCTTCCTTTACATGTCAGACTGTTAGGTTACAGTTACAATGATCCAAACCATAGCTTTTATCGATGGTCTCCTAACTGCTAAAGTCATAAGGAAGTTTGGTTTAATATACAAAGTCAGTCTAGACAGCCTGAAGACTAGGATATATACTCCATTCGTAGAGGCTGAAGATTAAAGATATATGCACAAATGAAGTGTTCTTAATCTAATCCTTCTAAGTATCACCTTCTCAAAGGGACTGCAGCATTGTAGCAATCATTTCAGGAGAAAATATTAAACAGCAATGTAGTAAAGGAATATTGGGTAGGAGCATTTTACTTTAACTTCAATGGCTGGTGAGTTGCATGTTGGTTCTTTTCTTTAGGCTTTGGACTCATTGATATCGTGAGGGATCATGGGGGTAGCATTTTGTGGTAAAACAAGAAGTTGGTACTCTTAATAACCGGCTACTGCCGACAACTTCTATATCTTTCATTCCTAAGTATCTTTAGCCAGTTTGTGGGTGTACTTCCGGTTATCTAAATTTAATTTTTACCGGTACGAGAGTTCTTTTTACGAACCAAGAGAGAAAAAATATGAATGACAGTATTATCTGTACTAATGAGCAGATTGTTTTGCACCAATGGAGATTCATGGTTCCGGAGTTTTGCCAAAGCATTTAATAAATGCTGCACTTCTTTAGGTGAATCAATTGTGAATTTCACGTTGTTATTTAAGAAAATTAAGGTGTTAGGATAGCGCATCTGAAACTTAATTCTGTGTTTGATCAAGTCTGCACAATATGGTAAGAGATTTTGCCGCTTTTCTTTAATTGATAGTGGAAGATCTTGCATTAAGGTTAACTTATGGCCATTCCAGGTTACTTGTTTTTGTTTCTTAGCAGCAAACAACATTCTTTGTGTATCTTGATAATTCAAGAGCTTAACATAGATTTACCTTGGGATAGCAGAGTCTTGCTTTTTATGTAGTGCTCAGTGGGCCCTTTCAATATTTATCTCTGTAGTGCTCTCTCCGGATTGTAACGAGGAATCAAAAAATCTGTTTGGTCACCTTAATTAGCTGGCTGTGTTCATATTTCTCTAGCGATCCCCTTATCAGGATATTGTTTCGTCGACTCCTAACTTCCAGATCAATGAATTTCTGTTGTATTTCTGTTAGTGCTGTATTTTTGTCGCTCAGCTCTTCTTTTAGTTTACCTATCTGGAATTCATTAGCTTGCATTTTGGCTTCAATCTGATCCATGAGATCTGGAATTTGGGTGATTTTACTGCCAAAACTAGAGATTTGTTCAGAGAAGCTTTGAACTGCTGTTTGAAATTGTAGAAGAGCTTGGTTTTGGATTTTTGCTTTGCATTGGGTTCAGCTGTTTCTTGCTGTTGTTTAGTTGTTTTCTGCCTTTTGGATATGATCTCCTATTCAGGAGATGCTATTGTAGATAGCTTCATTTTGGTTGTCTGGGTATAGATATTTTCCATCTCCTTATATATCTTTTAATAGTTTGCAGGTCACGAGTTCTGCTTTCAGTCTGTGGTATTGTTGCCTCAGGCCTAGACCTTACACGTAGTGAGGGGTCCCAAGAATGATCAGAAGTAGATTTTGCGATTTTTTATCAGGTTAATATACTGGAAAACCCCACTTTTAGATCAAAATTGGTTGTAGGCTGTAGTTATTTATGAAATTATTGCATCCTATTTGTATTTATTTGGCTTCTGGCATGGTTTTGATGATTTTTGTTAGGAGCTTCATGGAGAGGGTGCTTACTGGACCTTCACCGTCTTGGAATCCTTTTTTCTTTAAACGTTTTAAGAAGTATGACATTCCCCACCACAGTTTATTGATCTTCTTCAGGCATTATACTCTTTTTCACTAACAAAACTCTAAAAAATGCTTTTGGGGATTACAGCCCTTTCCCACGACAAGGGATGCCCAGCAGGGATGCCTGCTATCCCCTCTATTGTTCACTCTCTAAATAAAACAATTGCAATTAAATTTATACAGTCCACTATTACTGGATTTCTGTTTCATGGTAAGGAATATAAATTATCTTTGCATCCAAATGATCATCTTTTAACACTGGACAGCTGAGAGTGAGATCTTCCTCAGGTATTACACATGTTAAATACCTTTGGAGAAATAGCAGGATATAAGGTAAACATCGGGAAGATGCAAACTGTATAAATGATTCCTCTTCCCCTATTTTATGCAGATTAATTTAATTCCTGAGATATTCAGAAAATATGAGATATCTAGTAGTGGCTATTGCACCTGCAATTCAATCAACATTACAGCGTTTGTATGACTCTATACTGGCAAGGGCAAAACGATTTTGTAGAAATTGGAAGGGGATTAGTCTGGACCTTCCAAAAAAATCCAGGGGTTGAAATGGTATGTTTCACTGTTGAGTCTTTATATATCACTCGGCCTACCATTCTCTTTCCCTAGGGGCTTCATACGTGCATTAAACAGAATAATCACAATTTTTTTTTTGTATGTATGGGAAGGGAAAAGACTGCGTCTTATCTGGGATCTGTTAACATTGCTAGTAGGCAGTGGAGGACTTGCCTTTCCACACTTTGAGTTATATACTGAAGCAACAAGATTAAAATTACTGTTTAGTATATTTGGTTCAGTCCCCTCAGCTGAATGACAATGTATGTTGCACAGACTATACAGGGGTAGATTAAACTTGTTTCATAAATAACTGACTAATAGGTCATGCTGAGGAGCAAACTGTACAACCAACATAATACAAGAGTTGATCAAACTGGTTCATTGGAGCTTTGAATCTGCAAATATAAAGATGTGGATAGATGTTCTATATCCAGTATTTCTGCTACAATCTTCACATTATAGATTAATATGTCAACTCAAAAGTGCTATGGCAGAAGTTTTCTGGGACCACCAAAGAGAAAGTAATGATAATATTTAGCATATAGATATAAAAATAACTAGGGCTCCCAGTATGTTAGAATATTGCTACACAACACTAATACAACAATTAGCGTGGATAAAATACAACAATTAGCGTGGATAAAATACAACAATTAGCGTGGATAAAATACAACAATTAGCGTGGATGAAATACAACAATTAGCGTAGATAAAAATACAATTAGCATGGATAAAATACAACAATTAGCATGGATAAAACACAACAATTAGTGTTGATAAAATACAACAATTAGCGTGGATAAAGTTACGAAATACTAAGGAGGAGGCCAAGCCATTGTGGATACAGTGGTGGATTATTGTAAATGATGACCAGAAGAATATGAAATGGTACAGTTCAAGAAACTATAGCATATTATTAGGTTATCTGCTGGACTATGCAAACAAATATAGGATTAAATGAAAGCTGAGCTTGGCAACTGCAATCCCTGTAAACAGATGGTCAGGGATGTCACTCAATAGACCACAAAGTTGAGGCAGCACTACTACTTTCAATGCCAATGTTTATTTAGGTATTTTTACATGCCAAAAATAGTGTCTGCATGTTCCTTTGTGTTACCACCACTGTTGGAGGTGTGTCTACGAGGTTTTAAGTTTCCCAGTGTGATTTTTTTCAGTACTCTGACCACTGCTGCTAATTCTGAATGATATCAACATAGCTGTATGGATGTTTGCTACTGAGTGCATTTCTTAATATTTCACTTTTAACGCCATGGTTTTTGCTCTGACCTTTCATCCATCTCTTGGTACCCATCTAGGTTATCAGTTTCAGCAGAACTAGTATGCACCTTGCTTTATGGTTCATCAACAGCATTTTACAGGCCACATCTGCTACATTTTGAAGTACACTGATCTATAATCCTGGGAATACTGGACCACGATGAATTCTATATTGAGAAATTGTTTTTCAAACATTGGTGCATACGGAGGTATTACAGAGATCTCAGAATGAACAAGTGAACCTCTCTGAACTCAGAAACATCTGGGATTAAATTGTACTAATTCACTAAGGAATAACATTTAACACTACCATTGCCTTTATCACCCTAAGTGCTCATTTGCATTTTTTGATTTACTATAATATACATGGGCCCTTTTAAACCATCAAACATTTTAGTAAAAGTATATGTGATGATCTTCCAGTCCTATCTGTAACTTACTCTGTGTTTCTCATTTTAAGTTTTCCGCCTTTACATGACTCGTGCATTCTGTTTTCTGCACTTGCGCACCCATTTTTCTTTCTGATATCTTGAATCCAATGTTGTTTCAGTATGTGAGAACATAACAACAAATAGGGGTCTTTCTCATCTATATAACTATAAATTCTGTCTTTTATCATACACTGGAACTTTGACTTCCCCCTTTGAGGTAGGATTCTGACAAGTATGCATTGTTAACAATACCTCTGATTTCATCAGTTGTATGTATAAGAACAGTTCATTATAGTAGAAGATGTAAATGATAGCTACTGCAGCACAGTATGGGGTCTCTTTCTGACAAATTTGTTGTCATTTGGATACTTCTAATGCCCTTTATAGTCCCTCAGCACATATCCACACACTATATGTCCTGCTTTAAAATTCTGCATCACATGCCATTTCTGCATTTCAGGCATAGTGACTGTACTAAACACTTTGTGCAAATGTAATGTTCTGGGTGAACTTTCCAGTTACATGTGTCTACCCTTTTGCATTGTACCAGTAAGCATTATTTGCTCCTGTTACTATAACATATTTATAGCAAACAGCAGTCTTTATTATCATGTGAAGTTTTGTCAGAGCAGAGCAACGCTGAGTCCTTTGATGCTTCATAAAAATCACACAATGATACAGCTACTTTGCTGGATATACTTATCTTGTGTGCTTTTTTAATGTTGGATATTGCTTAAGCGGTTCTAGTCATCCAAAGGAGGGAGATAACTCTTCTACAGCAGTATTAAAAGCCCTAAAGTATTCAAAACAGTCACTTTGTATATCATGAATTATAATCCCATTCACGTTTGTGATTTCCTGTAACAACTTTATGTGTAACTTACATAATAGATAAGCTGTTATATGAAAATATTTTGTTGATTGGATGAGGCAAAACACTTACATACAAAATCATTTATACTTGTTAAATAATACATTACCAGAGAAAGTCACTTTGTGTTCCTTTATGGAAACTGTAAATATATCCAAATCAAACTATTTCAGCTGTTCCTTATACTGTGATCATTGGATGTTAAGTCTCACAATATCATGCATATAAGTACATTATTTGGACAATTAAGTTATTCCACAGAAAATAGCCCCTAATAATAAATTTATGTCTGCCATTATGAAAATAAATCATTTAATGTCACAGTTCTGTTATGCAAACTATATTCCTAAAGCCATCCTTCTTTATATACATCAGCAGGATGGATTAATTTGATCTGTTAGGTAAGTTTAATCCAGTAATTTACCAAAATGGATTTATCTGGTCTTTTAAGCAAGTTTAATAAACTAACTTTGCTTCCTGTTCTGTTTGTTCTGTAAACCTTTTGTTTGAAAAAAAAAAAAAAAAACTTGCCTCCATACATAAGACAGTCATGTTGCCAATATGTTTTGTCTGAATTAATATTCTGGAAATCATATGTATATAAATCTTAACACCTTAGTTTGGAAAGAGGTTTGTTGCATCTTTTCATGCTGATCAGCTTACAAAATGGCAGTCCATCTAGGTGGCAGTCTTTCAAATGTTCAAGGTTTGTACACATATGGCAAGATGTCCATATACAAATACTGTTACTTTATATTAGTTAATATAATTGTTTTATTGCATTTTAATGATATATTAATATCAAGCAGTTGATGTACTTAGTGATCATGAAAACAACACTAACAACGGGAGACAAATTCATGCAGTGGTTAGTTGGCTGCCTCTCAACACCTATATTTTCATTTTTATTACTATCCAATTAGCTAAAGTTCAGTCTAACATTACATTACATTAAAATACACTGTACAAACTGTTATATCCCATGTCCTGACTAAGTTGTACAGGTATGTGAAAAATTATTTTGTATGTGATACAGGCAACATAAATTATCCTATAAAAGGATTGTATCACCACCATGTCTCTTTCTTCTCACACCACAAAATAGCCCACTTGCCTTTCCCTTCATGTATCTGCAGCCTCACCTTATCCGATACTTATTTACCTCAGCCTGTCTTTGTGTCTCAATATCTAGTGTACAAACTTTATATTTTCCAGCAATGAATAAGGCTTTCTTTATACTTCACTCAATTACCAATTTCCTTATTTGCTCCAGAGTCCGAGATATTTTGCATTTAATCTATCTGATCTATTTATCCAGAGATATTATAGCAGTAAGAAAAACAAGATATTTATTTATAATGCAGATAGAAAATGTAATACAAATATTTGGAGTTGTTGTGTCTTTTGGCTTTTCCCGGTTAGGGGTCACCACAGTGGAACTCTGGTCCGCTAATGATTGGCAGTTGATTTTTACGTGCCGAGTTGCCAGCCCTGACGCACAACCTTCAACGAAGGTACGCCCATTCACGCATGTCTCCACGCAGAAGACGCTCTAGCTGAGAGTCGAACCAGCCAGCGTCTTACTGTGAGGTGACAACGCTACCGCAGCACCAAATATTTTGAGTAAACACATATATTTACAGTGCAGACATAGACAGCATTTTGAATGCATGAATATACAGAATTATCTGTGACATCTTCATTCAATATTGGCTTTACAGTGTATAATGATAAGTGTTCTGTGCTTTACAGTTGCTAGTACCATAATATTTAGGAACATTACACTTGTTAGAAACAGAAGCATACTGATAATATGGCTTTTGATGTCAAAGCTTCAAGAAGAATAAAAATAATTTTGAAGAAGTTAAAAGTGATTGCAGCATGAATATTGTGCATAACATTGATGGTGTGGCAATGTGACTGACGCTATTTCATTTGTGTGGTTAACCCTTGTATTTATAGCACACAGAGGCACATTCCTAAGTACTGGAGTATTTCTAGTTGCTTTTGAACATTTGTAAATTACACTCTTGACTGATTTTGTTTGGAGTTGACTCCAGATGGCTGGTGCAAGCTTTGCAAATACCCTTTTTGCCCATAGTTGTCTTAAATCTGAGTCTGTTGATTGATCATACATTTAAGCTTGAATCCCTCTCATGCTGGTCTTTTCCACAAAGCACCTCTGACATGTGATAACATAGTCAGAAATTCAGCAATGTCTTTGCTGTTCCTCTATAAATTATGACCCATACTAGACAGTTACCTCCTCTTCGGACTCATTACCCTCACACCATATATGTTGGATATACACTGCACTTGCTAACAAAAAAAAAGAAATGCATCATCACCTCCACCCGAGTTAGTAATTCTACTTTTGCCACCAATGATTTGACATCACTACTAATCCAACTTAACCTTTATCCATAAAGTTATTTGTTCAGACATACAAAGACCAATCTGTAGCAAGACTTCTCATTCGTGGATACATCAATGATATTAATCGGCAATCTTGCTATATTTGTAATTCACATTGTTAACCCAGACGTATGTTACTACATGGTGTCATGGCCCAACACGTATACTGATATCAAACAATGTATTTCAAATTTGCCTTTCTTCCGCTTGCTGCTTTTAGTGTCTTAAATTTTAAATAACATGCTGCTGATGAATTGCACCACAAAATATTATAAGTATAATGTAGTATATGGAGTGTGGTGATTATACACCAATATTTGGAAAAAGACAAATCATTTAAGTGCTACTATGGTGCGGGACCTGGTCTTAACAAATGTTAAGCATCCATAAAGGCAACTCTGCCAGAAATGACCAGCAAAAAATGCAACAGAATTAAAAACGTTTGTTTCTGCCTACTGTCAATACTAATAAGGTGTCCATTCCTCTTACAAGCTTATTAAATAGTAGGATGGGTGTTTTCCTACATTTTCTAAAGGGCACAAAGTCTGAAACTCAAATGTATGTCGCTTTTTATTTACTTCAACCCTAAGTGATTTGTCTGAAAACCAAAGATTTTTATGAGGACTATACCAAACACATGAGCAAAAATCTGGACATTCTGTAAAATCTAGATATTTCAGAGGCATAGCAAGGTGAGAGTAAGCATAAAGGGACTGTGTTTACCTGTCTTCCTGACACCACTTACTAAGTGCTATTTAATATTCAGTTGACATTCAGACATTGTCTTACATTCAATGTAACATTACACTCTAGTCTTAAATTGAAAATATAAAGATCTCCTCATTTTAATAAGCACAATAAATTTAACATTCAGTCATTGACTTATATTTAAAGTAACATTATACACCACTCTAAAATTGAAAATATTAACATCCCAAATTGGAATAATAATAACATTCAGACATTCACTAGTGGCATTTAAATCATGTTGATTTTGAAACATGGTTTGGTTCAGGCCTGATCTAGCATCCATTTTGAAGAAGTGGCAAGTGAGGGGTGAAAACATATTGACTGCCTTTACTTCTGTGTAGCCTAACTTTAAGAATTACAGATGTTTTTTCCCATTGGTTTGCTTTATACAAAGAACAACTCTGTATTCCTGTTGCCTTTTAACAAAGGTTTCAGGAAGTTGCACCAGTTGCTCCTGCTGAAATATAAACGCTGTTTTGAATGTTTGATAGCCAGTAATTAACTCAGGGAAATTATTGTGAATTTTTATGCATTATTTGTACTGCACTTAAATTGTTTAGCTATTCTGCTAAAACTCTGTTGTTCTGACTGATTTTTTTCCACTTAATTTGGACCTGATGTGTAAACAATCTTGGGACAGTGGTGAGTGTATGGTGAGAGTACAGACTGCTGCTCTTTCTATGTATCTAGTACTAAGTGATCATTTTATAGTGTGTTTTTTCACTGATCTTTATTTTCTACTGTCGGTTTTATACTGAAATCAGCTGCACTCATCTGTGTGTAAGTGAAGTTTCCCTTAGTCAGCAGTGTTAACAGTCCTTCTTCCTGCCCAGTTTTAATGGTTTACACTACTCTGCACGGAATTGCATGGAACTGCACAGAATGAAACCTGATGCACAAGTCTGAATGTTTCTGTCTCCTACAGACCAAGATTTACTCCGGAATCTCCCTCCTCCTTACTCCCCAACTTCCCACGCATTTTTCTCCCATAATCTCTTCTGTATAACTGCCACACATTCACTGCAGCTGAGCTTTTGCTCAACAAATTGCTTCCATTTGTAAGAGGTATTAAGATACAGTTGATCTAGAGGCAACCCTTTTGAAATCCTATCTGTGCAGTGAGCATTACACCGTTTCATTTCAACTCATACAAATGCAATATTATCTATTAACTCAAAACTGTTATGTGCTGATGCAATTAAGAAACCAGTATATAACCCTCCTACAACTCATAAGAGTATGCATCAATGGAATCTACCAGAAACATCCACTACATGCATCCCTTCATCAACAAGTCACATACACCAAGATTCCCTTGAGCCGAACCAGAATAAATCAACTTCTGGAAAAATCATAGTAAATGGTGACACTATCATTATATCCACTAATTACGTTAACACCAAGATAAACGATGGCAGGGTTATAGTTAGCTGTCTTTTGGGAGCCTTGATTGCTGATATTTCAAAAGCCCTTAATATCCTCTACTGCAGTTAGTGAAACTATCAAATGATCATAGTCCATGCTGGAGTTAACACTCTGAAATGAAATCCCATGAAAGTATGCAGAAGAACTTGCTGAAAATTGCTATTCATGCTTCCATAAAGGAAAGACTCTGGTTGTGAGTGGTATACTCCCTCTCATCAAATATGATCCCTCAGTTCAAAGAAAAGATAATTGATTTCAACAATTGGCTAAGTAGCTGGCTTCATTCTGGGGAGGGTGAAGTAAGTGTCTACCTGGAATGATATGGTCAGCAACCCTACTTGCTTTGCCAAGGAAGGTCTACACCTCTAAATTAAGGATGTCCACATAATGGCCAAAGCCTTTGGTAAAACCATTATACTTTTAAGGAAGAGTTCACATAATGAACAACTCATCCATCCCATGTATACCGGAGTCACTCCACACATCCCACTGTCTCCAAGGACCATGTCCTTAGGACCATATCTTTAATATGCTGTCCAAGACCAAAAATAGTTGTCCATTGGGACCTGACAACATTCCAGGTCGTCTTATAAATTGTGTCAAGGAGCCCTTGCTGATCCTTTCCTTAAGTTACTCAGCCTAAGCCTTACTACAGGTTATGTACCCAACCGATACCTCACTGCAGTGCTACTACTATGTCATGCGAGTGACCACACCTCTGACCCAAACAACTTTAGAGCCATTAGCCTTGTGAGTTTTTTCTCCATAGCCAAATAATGCATCATCACTAACCTCATAAAACAGGCCACTAAAAATGTAATTAGCCTTGACCCACAACAAGAAGAACAAAACGCCCGTTCACAAATGAAACAGTCCTCAGGTTGAAGCAAGCAGTAGCACAATCCAAAATAACACACGTTATATTAATCTTCTGCAAAAATTCCTCAAGATAGAAAAGATGAAACAGAAAAATTAAAAGTTTATTTTCACACAGACAAGTGCTTTTGTTCCCCAATGGAAACTTCATCAGATAAAAATTCAACACCCCCTTGACATCATTCCAAAACCACACCTTCAGTTACATTCTTAAAAAACTATTAACAAATATTCCACCCTACAACTTATAAACATACATAAAAAAATCTTAAATATCCATATGCATATATAAATATATAAATATAAATATATAAACTGACCCACAACAACTCAGATTTGTTAAGGGCTGGTCATACCTCCTTAGTCTTATGGATCTTTTTGATCTTATGAAAAGGTCATGCAAATTGTTAATACTGCCTACCTGAATCCATCAAAAGCATTTGCTACCACAACCCATGATGGGAATTTAAACAAGCTTAAATTTGAATTTTTATATTCTTAAGCATAGATGTCCATGTGGAAAGATGGATTTCCAACTGTCTTAAAGACAGGAAACAAGTTGTCAGGGTTGTTGATAATGCCTCAGCTAACGAAAAGGTGACAAGTGGCATCCCCAAGGAGTCCATATTGGCCCCCTTCTTTTCGTCATTTATTTCTCTGATATCAAAAGTGAAATCAAGGATCTCTGGCCGACAAAGTTTGCCAAAAATTGTTAAGATGGGTCTGGTTGTTAATTCAACAAATTTATACAAATTCCCTTCAAGCAGAACAATCATGGATTTACAAATGTTACACAAAGAAAGGGCACAACAAGGGCTTAAACAAAATGCTTAGTATCCTGTACCTCAGAAAACAGCAAATTATTGCCACCTATTGCATCAATGACTTCCCACTCTTCAATGAGTGTGTGTTATCAGAGAACTTGGCACCAGGGTAAATGGCTTCCTTTCCTTTGATAGAAATCCTTCTATATACTGCAATGAATCACTGAGGGCATTTCTTCCAAAAACAAGGAAGTTATTGCTCCCCTGTCCTTTGCCAATGTTGTCCCATTATAGAGTGTGCAGAGGGTGGGGGTGCTGGTAATGGTGTAGCTGTGTGTGTGTCTCTGTGTAATTATCTGGGACAGTGTGAAAGCAGTGAGTGTGAATTATGTGTGTGAGTGCTCATTGCAAGAGTATGTATATGTCTTTTTATGTCTGTTTGCTGCTCTCTTTCTGAAGTGACCTACAGCTGGTATGGATGCATTGATCTTGGATGTTTGCTGTTACTGGGTGTTTGTATGTCTGCATGATTTTTGTGTGTGTGTGTGTGTGTGTGTGTGTGTGTGTGTGTGTGTGTGTGTGTGTGTGTGTGTGTGTGTGTGTGTGTGTGTGTGTGTGTGTGTGTGTGTGTACCTTTGTGTTACATTATGGTAGGGCCTTCAGTTGTGAGCA
Organism: Protopterus annectens; assembly: GCF_019279795.1. Classification (NCBI taxonomy): domain Eukaryota; kingdom Metazoa; phylum Chordata; order Ceratodontiformes; family Protopteridae; genus Protopterus; species Protopterus annectens. Next base: position 1,494,374,737 of record NC_056725.1, on the reverse strand, counting down.
GTTTTCTGAAAAGTTCAGCTGAGCGATACATACTTATCCAAATTCTATTTTAATGTAATCCATTACACATTTTGCCCATATCTGTAAATAGCATGAAATCATAGCACTTCAGCTTGTCCTATCTGGAAAGGAATCCTCCAAGATGTTTGTGACTCCCTTTCTGGTCCAAGTAACAGTGATTCTCCTTTGTTTGGAAATGTCCAGGGGCAATTACCACATGCTTTCTGACAGAATGGATCTACTCACACCAGATCAAGGGTGTTTGATAGACCCTCACCCCAATTGACTTCACCTGACTTTCTGGATGGTAGGATCTTATTACCTTTTAGGCAACTGTTTACTGAGAACATGAAGCAGGTACTGATGGAAGCAGGAAAACCTCCTACTAGAAAATCATATATCTGGAAATGGAAAAAGTTTTCTAGTTGCACCAACAACATAACCAGCAGTCATTCAGGGCTAGTTGTTCTCTGGTTTTACAATATTTGTGTGATTTACTTTCCTATCTGTTCTCTTACTCCTTCATCAAGGTTCATTTCTCCTCTATTTCAGCATATCTACCTATGAGTTTTCCTCTTTTAAGACTTTCTCATGCCAACATTTTTTTAAAAGGGATTTTACTAAGAGTCCTCCAAGAAAAACAATGGCCCCTTCATGGGAATTTAATTTTGGTTTAGAGAAAGTAACACTTGCTCCCTTTGAACAAGCTAATCTGTGTGACTTGAGGCTCTTAACATGAAAAACAACTTTACTGATTGCTCTGACCTCTGCAAGAAGAGTGTTTGAGTTGTAAGCTCTTAAAGTGAGTCACCCCTATCTCATTATCCCCAGAGACTTAGTTTTGTTTTTGAGAAACATAATCTGTCTTTTATACCTAAAGTAGTATCTAACTTTATTTAAGTCAAACTATTCGGCCTTCACATTTTTTTACTGATCCTAAAAAATGAGGGAGAAAGGACATTCTATACCTTGGATGTCCATTGATAACTCCAGGACTATCTTGACAGTACCAAATCTTTCAGATCTTTCTGATCTGATGTTCTTTTGTAGTGAAGGTAAGAAACAATGACAGCTTGTGTCAATACTTTTTTCAAATGGCTGTCTAAGGCTATTTCCTTTTTTCATATACACCACAACAACATTTTTCTAGGCATGTTCAAGATCCACTCTTGCAGGGCCTTGGCTTCACCTGTGCCTTTGGAAGGGGTTAGATTCTAGAAACATTCTAGAAGCTGCAACTTGATCCTCTGTACATACTTGTACAAAGTACTATAAGCCTGATTCACTTGATCTAGATCAGGGTTTGCTAGGACCATTGTCCAGGGACTCCTGGGCTCTTCTCCTTCCACCTTCTAAATGTGGTAAGCTAGGATAATCTACCCATATAGTTAAGGTTAAGTCAATATGATGAGCAGAGTACAGTCGTGTAAGTAAACATACCATAACAGTAGATGTTTGGATTACTGCTACTGCAGTAGCTGCTCCCTGCCTTCATCTCCATTGCTTTTTGGTGTGTTTTTTTATGCCAGGGTGTGAACATTTATTTTTTGTTGTTCCTAGCATCATCCTTTCATGGTTCTGCCTGACTCTCTCTGCTGGCAGTAAAGCTCTAAAGGGATTGATACCCAAACTTGTCTTTTTTAGTCAGGCCAGGTTGACAGTTTGGGTGCATGAAATGTACCCTGAAACTTTGGAAGTTGGCCAACTGTTCTATCCTTACAGGGCATAACCCCATATAACTAAGGCTACTGCAGCAGTGATCATTCAAACAAGTGTTTTTATGGTAAGTTGACTTATACAACTGTACTTTTCTTGTGACCAATGATGTAAAGCAGAATGTGCTATGGAACAAAAAGAAAACGTGTTAACTGGTTCAGAGTCCAAAGTCAAACAAGACATTACCAATGTTCTCAGTTAATTAAGATGTTCTCAGAACCCACTCCATTTGAATGATAGTATGGTTGAATATTTGTAAAACACTGTAGATGTTTCCCTACAACTACATTTTGGGCAAATGCAAGATACCACTTTAATTAGTGCTTTTAAAATGTCATATTGAAGTGAAATCTCCCTTCCCAAGAATTACTTAACCAAAGAGACCTCAGCCTCATCTCTTTCTGGACTATCATTACATTGTTCAATTCTGTAGTATTCTGCAAGGATTTCTGAAGATTCTCATAAGATAAGGGCAACTTACTGTAAGTCACTTTCTCTGCAAGCTGGAGTGAGAGGCGACTTGTTGAAGGAAATGGCACACCCCCTCGGCAGTTTCATCAACAGCTCAGATGCCCTCCCATCTAAACTCTATGGCAAAAGTTTTTAGGCTGAAGCCTTATGGCTTCACCCCCCCCCTTCTTTTCCCCCCTATTGGTGCTCAGTGGCTCCGACTCACCTTCAGTTGGTCTCAGTATGACTGGTTCGCATAGCAAGGGAAATTTTATTTGGAAAGGAAGAATTGAAGAATTAAAGGGTTTTTCCAACAAGTCAGAGGTAGCTTTGGTCACACATCCAGTCCTGTAGAGATTAGCCGAAACAGGCTTGGTCAGGACAACTGACTTAACATTTAATGGGAAATGGTTGCTGTTAATATGCTATATGTAAAATTACTGTGGCATCTGTAATGTTGTAAGTAGCATTGTGAATAAAAGATCACAAAGGCAATATTGTGTGTTTACTGACCAGCTCATTGGACAATGCGGTCTGTTTTTAAAGTTGCAGTGTGTGCAGGGTGTTCCTTTCCAGCTCTTCAGATGCAACCCTTAAATATCAATTAGTTCATGTTTTCAAGAATTATTTATCTATGGTCACTGTTGAGATTCACGGTACTGAAATATTAAATTATCTTAGTTGGTCATCACTGTAAATCTCCCAAATACAAGAAACTGCATGTGATTATTTTATTCAATAAATATCCATAAGGCAGTAATAAATCTCATTGCATAAGGATGTTCTAATTGTTTAACCGACTCAAGGCAAACCATTTTAATCTGAAAAAATGTCAAACTCCTCACACTACAGAAATAGTTTTTTTACTGAAATCTCTCTATATCTATATCTAGCTGTCTGTGTGTATGTGTATGCATGGATACAGTTATTCCATTCTCTGCAAGAATATGTATGACAAATACTTACCTCTTCCTTTGTTCTTTCTTCAGTTATTCATGTGAATTGTATATAACTTAACCTCCATCTGGGCTTGACGTACTTGCCAATACAAGTAGTACAGTGAAGTAAATACTACATTCTGGAGTATATTGCATATAGTGGTTCATACATCTTCATCGTAGAAGTAAATGGTGAGCTGTTATCGCAGATAACTTGTGATGTTAAATGAAAGCTGGCATTTCAGTCATCTTTTCTTCAATTTAGTACCATTTCCTATAATTTGCATGTCGATCATCTACTAAAACTAAAAAAATCTGATGTTAGTGCTTAGAATGAAATGAAACTGCTTAAAGCAAGCCATTTCTAAACATTGTTAAGTGCAATTTGCTGGCCCTGGCAAATTTTTATGTCTGTTTCAAGGTAGAAAATAATCAATTCTTGTCCTCGGGGGACAGCAAAAGGTTTCATAGCTCCTGACATTTTTCAGTGATTTCCCTAGAAGCTGTGGGGTCGGCATTCCTTTTCACAGAAAGGCACTTTAAAATGTATAAGAGTAATGTAAATTAAAAATTCATTCTTGATTGATTCTCATATCGACAACACTAATGATATATAAAAATACATGATGATGTCCTTTTTTTTGCAAAAAGGGAATTTACTTCTCTCTAGATTTTTGACATCTTTTTTTCAAACAGCAAACTTAACTATTCACTCTCGATTTTTTTTATCCATTTCTCAAACATATATCCACTTGGTCATGACCAGAGAAATAAATCCTTCATACGACTGTATGCTACTTATTATATACTGTTGTAACCTGTGCTATGAGATGAACACAACAGTTCAGTGCAACAGTGATACTGAAATCTTTGCTGTTTATGATTCCAGATATATGGCTTTGATTTTTATGGAACTATATAATTGTTTCATTAAGATTCATTCAGACATCTGCACTTTCTAATTTAAACAGTCCTGAATTAAACACTATTTATGCACCAAATGTTTTTCCTTAAAAAGTCATTTTTATTTTCAGATTCAGTCACATATATAATCTGTGATTATGTTTCACCATAAATACACTGTAATCTAATTTAGATTCATGTTTCAAAACATTTTAATAGTCTGTCTTTTCTATTTAGTACTGCTGAGTCACTCAAAATAGTGGAATATTTCTTTGTACTATTTAATGTTAATGACAGCAAAGAGGAACTAAAATGAATGCTGCAGAAGATGACAGACCTGCATTGTACTGCATGAAAATTATATTTAATCAAAAAACATCTGAAGCACCCACATGTTTGGGTTCAACTGATTGACTCTTTATTTATATACATATCATGACATTTTCATAGGGTTCAGAAAGAAGCTGAAATTATAATTTTATTACAGCAAAAGAGGTAATTATGCCTATACAGGACATATTGGGCAGGATTCACGAAGCCTCCGTGAAAGAGTTACAAGGCTTACATGGAGGCTGCAGTTAAACGGTGTGATGTCAGCATGTCATGCATATGCATGAGGGCATGCTGAATCACACCTAAGGCTAACACGGTCCATGGAAGACAGTAGGGGGCGTGTCCGTAGGCTGAGCCCTGCAAACGGACACGCCCCCAGAAGAGTAAAAGTCCCGAAAGTAAACCCCCACGACAGAGTCCGTGGAAATGTGAATAAACACAACACATGCCCCCACAGACTAAGAACATAAAATGTAGAAATGAACATCTTATTTTTTTTTTTTTAAATTGTAAAGATGTTTGCCCGTGAGTGCGCTCATTTGTGCGGGCGTGCCCATATCTCAGGCACAGTTAGCAGTCAGTGGAAAAGCAAATAAGAACTAAATATGCAAAGTAAGCAAAAAAGCAATAGCGTAGCGGTAGAGACATCGACTGAAGAGCAGGCAGCCATGGTTCGAGCCCCCACAACATCAATTTTTATTTTTAGTGAAATGAGCACGAAAGAAGTCCCTGACATATACGTACACATATACAATTATATTTTATGTAAAATGTAATGAAATGGGCCATGTATTTTGAAGAAATGTGAGATAATAAAAAAAATGTCAGATGTGCCTATAGCTGAGCTACAGTCTAACAAGTTGAATACATCTGCCTGTAGGTGAGCAGTGTTTTAACAGGTTTAAAATGAGTGCCCGGGGTTGAGCAGCATTTTAACACGCTGAAACTGTGTGCCCGTAGCTGAGCTGAGCGTAATATGCGTGCTGACAGCCAAATGGCGTGTAAACCAGCGTAACCCGTTTGCGCGGAGCTGCGCACAGTGCCAACAAGCTAACCGACGGGCAACGTTGAGCAAGCTGTATCAAAACTGCCTTTACACAGACACACCTCCTAGCCTGTGTAGACAGACATAAAATAAAAAAAGCAATGGCCAGGTTCGAACCCAGGATACCATGCACCATAGTCAAAGTACTGAACCACTAAGCCATGACCGTTGCACTTAGAAATGCAGTAATAGCATATATATAGGAATGAATAGAAAGAGGAGCATGACAAAGCAGGTTTTGTGAAGCTGATATAATTCCAAAATGGCCAATCACATATAAGTGCGAGAAAAACGGCATATAAACGCCCCATAGGCGGGAATACACAGCATAACCGATTGTAGAACCGACTTGCAGCCATGATGTCAGGTGTAGGTGAGGGTAGTTGCTTCTGAGCACAGAGGTGGGGCATTGAGGAGTCCAAATATATGGTTTGGCTCCTTGTCCACAATCATGAGGCCCAACTCATGCAGGGCCAGGTCCTGTGGGGAGCATATAGGGCTGAGGCATGGGACTGGTTGGCTCATGATCTCACCAGTGCCACAGGGATACCAAGGACATGTGAGCAGGTCCATCACCACCATGCAGACCTGAAGAGACGGAAGCAGGACCAACTGAACCGTTGGATCCAGGAGGCCCGGCAAATGCCCAACGCCCCACTACTGAGTAAGTTACATGTAATTATTTATGTAAGAAATTAACCTAGCTGATATTATGGAGATGTGTATTCCAATATTACTTTATTTATATTACAGCTGCAGGTGTCCGTTCTGCGAACCGTCAAGCTTATGGCGATAGGCTGGCTTGGTTGTGCCACCAGGCAGGTCAGTAATTCTCTCCCTGTAACTGTAAATAAATATATAAGTATGACAGTTAGCAAAAGAGTGCAGTGTAGTCACTAATTAATAAAATATGCAAGTAACATTGTCAGAGGGTTTGCAAGTATTGCATGATTACAAAAGTGTGATGCAGCCTGCAATCCAAACATAAAAATGAAACAAGTCTGAAATAAAGATGTCCCACCTGTAATATAATAGTACATAACCTGCAGCAGGCTGAAAAGTACAGCTGCAGAAGCTGAGTAAAACATGTGTGAAATATATCCCTGTTGAAATACAGAAACATGACAGAAGTGAGACTGTTGGAAAGGATTGTTATAACTACAGGTAAAACATGTCAATAAAGCCTAGAATTAAGTACCATCCTGAATTGTAAAAATAAAACAAGTGAGAGAGTGTGAGAAAGAGGTATGAATCCACCAATAAAGTAGTAATAACTCCTGAATAAAGTATACTGCAGTCAGTTCAGAATGAAATGAATGTGACAGGTGGAACCAAACAGTAACATGTGTTGAAAACAGTACCACAGCTGGAATGTGTGTCCCAAAATCTGGATATGTTGCTCTCAGTCTGCAGTATGCAGATAGTATGGTTGTCTGAAATACCAAACATCCACAGTTGTCTATAGCTATATAAAGCAAATGTAGCAGGATGATGTAGCTGAACAGAGCCAGATATGAATGTGTATGAATAAAAATGAAAATGTATATTGATGTAGCAGTAACATTCCTATCACCAACCTGAAGTAGTTATCACATAGGAAACTGTAGGCAGAACTGTAGTGTGTATATATCTTCAGCTATTAGAAATGTACAGCATATGTATTGGTATTTGAAGTTGTTAATTAAATTTTCTTCACCCTACCCTATAACCACATATAATCCATTCCACATGAAATTGGTATGTGCAATCACAATTAACACCCCTGGACATTTGTCCTGTTGGTTCATACATATTTGCATGTACGTTGATGCATCTTCCCTGTTCATACATCCAAACCTGATGGCCTGTTGCCATCAATCAAACCTGCATGTTGTTGGATTGTGTATTGCTGTTCAAATTATGCATGTGTTATGCTTGCTGCTCAATGGTTTGAATATATGGGTGTTTGGTTAATGGGAATACTAATGCATGCTGTTACAACTAATTGTGAATGGTATTGTACGTTACTAACCCAAACTGTCATAACATAATGCAAAACATAGGACGACAGGGAAGGCGGGTTCCAGCGGACCCATCTCTCCCTCCTCAGCTGGCGAGTGCACCTGGCAGTAGTGCCCAGGCCGGACCCTCCTCCGGTGGCCCTGTGCCACCTGCGGGTGGAAGCGTTGCAGGGGATGGGGCTCGTCCCCCCTCTGCAAGTGTGGCCGGAGGAGAACATCCACTCACCCTCCATAATGTCCGGACTGTGGTGTGTAGGGAGATCCGGGACGCTGTTCTTGGGCCCCTACGCCAGCTTGAGGCATGGGGGTGCACAACTAACTGGTGTGCCTGCTGCCCGGCCTACACAGCCCCAGCACAGCCCCATCCCGGGCAGTGAAGGCACAGTGACAACTGCCCATGGGTGGGGATCTCAGTTCCACTGTTGCCATCTGTGGGCTCATGGGCTCGAGATATCCAAACATCCGTCCCCGTCAATTGTGTAACCCCCCCACATGTCATACACCGCCCCTGTATGCGTCTTGTTTGTCTTGTCTGTTAACCTACCCAACCTACCTCCCCAGGTATACCGACTTCCTGTACCTGACATACCACTCTCACCTGAAAAAAAAAAAAAAAAAAAAGGGAACTCTGTACCCACAAAAAAATTATGCCCCATACATAGCTGCCCATTTTGCACAGATGTTTGCTGGACATGGAAACTGTCAATTAGAATTGGCTGTACAAGTATTATTGTTGTCCTTACACCTCTGTCAGGGGTGGAAGGTTTCAAATGTCACACCAAATTACAAGCATATGCACAGCTGTTGCTGATGAAGAAATGGGCAGCTATGGGACTTACCTACATCCCTCCTGCAAAACCCGAGTTTGTTTCCCTACTGTCCTACCCTCTTTGTGACCCCTTTTTCACCACTTTCCTGTCTCCCCATTTTCATTTCTTTCAAATAAATTAGCGCGGGTGTGCGCAAGAGTAAGCACTGTTAAGCAGTTGTAAGTGGGTATGCGTGGAGCTGAACGCCAGTGCGTATGCGTGAGCTCCGCGCAAACCAGCGCTAACCCGCTTACAACTGCTTAAATGTGCCTTAGTCACTCTGAATGACAAGGCCTGTAGTCTGCTCAAAAGCAAAATAAAATCCCACTGTCAGTCCCGAACACAGGACTTTGGAAACAGTAGTCTGCATGACTTACCACTAAGCCATGACTGCTATATAAGAACATTGTGCTACAATAAATATATCATGCAATAGTAGGAATGAATGTAAAGGGAATATAGGATGTGTAGTACTCAAAGCATGCCATGTATATTTACTGTCAAATGTAGTGGATTTCTATAATAGCAGTGTGTGAAGAGAAACAGCCATGCTACTTGGTAGCTAGTAGGTAATAATGTCACTGTAGCATGTTGCAAGCCACACACACATACTCACAACAGGATAATCACTGCCCATACCCCACAACCTCTTACAGCAACACATCCGGACTAAGTAATAAAGCATGTGGAGCAAAGGCCCAAAAACAGGGACACATTTCAAATATTGCTCCGACAAACTTAGACAGTTGAGAGAATAACAGGTTTTGCATTATGCTGGATGTTTGGAAGGGTACGAAGTCTGAAACTGAAATGTTTGTCACTATAGTCTGACTTGAGCCCTGAGTGATTTGCCAGAAAAAGCTGTTCATGAGATATGGAGCAAAATATGAGGCAAAAATGTGGACATCCTGCAAATATCTGTACACTTGAGAGGTCTGATACTGCCATATTTGAATAGTTAAGAGCCTACACATAGCAACAGTGACTGAGTTACAGGGATGCCCCACAGACTCCCTGTGAAATGTACAAACAGTAGGCAGAAGGTGTTACAACACATGCAATGGTAACTATGAAGTACTGAAAGTATGCACTACTTGCACTTCAGAAATAGTGTAGTAATACATATGCTCATGTTAACCCACAGTCACAATTGCAGAATACCAGACAATTTAATGGGTGTACCCCACTGATATGTACCATTCCATGAGGCAGATAAAAGATGCACCTGAGAGTCTCTGGGGCCTGCTCAGCAGCATACTCAAATACCCTAATAGATGTCAAGGCCCACACCATGGCCAGACCACACTGCATGCAGTAACACCCTAGCAGATATAGCAAGCATTCCAAGGTGTGAATGTACATGGAAAATAGGAAAGCCACAGCAACACACTACAGTCAAGACACCTAGCAGGCATACAAGTAGTGAATGTAAAGGGCAAATATTGAAGCCATAGCAACAAAGTGCAAGAGCCACTGCTATATACCAGTTACACCACATGTCCCACAGGAAATCACACACACCCACATTAACAGTAGTAGTAGTCTTAGGTGTCAGTGTACATACACACTTAGTACAGGAAACTGGAGAAATGAATGAAATGTTAATCTACAACACAGCCGGAAATATGAGAGAGATACTAACCTTTACACTCACAGAACAGTGTCCACAGCATACCAGCATGGTCCCTGCCCTTAAACTCTGAAAGGGCTACGCCTATCTCACATACCTTTTTATAGCACTGTCCTGAAATCACAGTGAGAACTGCAATCAGTACACAACTGGCTGCATGCAATTAGCAAATGCTGGCTAACAATTGGTGCAGAGGCCATCACATGGACATATGCAGATACCTACAAAAGCATGCTGTACTCCCAGTCCACACATGCAATACTTTCATTGCACCCTCTGGAGGTAGGGAGAGAGAGAGAGCGAGAGAGGAAAAAAAATGCACAAACAAAAACACTCAACAAAACTTACTAGAAAGCTGACATTTGTCAACTGGAGCAGCAGCAGGACACCAATCCAAAAGGCAACGCAAGCAGCTGTGACAAACACAGGTAATGTAAAGTAATACTTTAAAAGTCTACATACTGTGAACCCTCCATATGTGTCATTGGTCTGTATCTATATGTATATGAAGATGTGCATAGGGCAGGGGACATACAGCAACTATCAGTGAAGGCTGTACATACATATGTATGTGAGGGCATCAATGTGCACATATCAATGTAGGTTGAATGTAGGTTGTAGTGCAATGTACAAAGTAGGTTTCACAGTTATGTATGTTTAGCAGTATGTTAGTGTGTGTATACAGTTTTGTAAACAAACATGTTGATATACCTATCTATCATATGGATACTTATGTATGTCAATATATGTATGTATATGTATGTATATATATATATATATATATATATATATATATATATATATATATATATATATATAATATGCATATATGTATACATAGATAGAGAGGGATGTAGGAATACATAGACAGATGTAGATAGATAGAATATGTACAAACATATATATGTAATACACACATACAGATATAGATATATGTACATACATATACATAGACAAACAGATCTGACTATCTACAGATCTGACTGTATATGACTATCTCACACTCCCCTTGTCCCACCCCCTCTGTCACTCTCACCCCCTCTCTGTCACACTCCCCCCTCTCCATATCTATAGCAATATATGTACATCGATATATATATATATATGTGTATATGTATACAGACATATATATATATATATATATATATATATATATATACATACATATATATATATATATGTATACATATATATGTATACATATATAAATATATATATATATATATATAGATAGATAGAGAGAGAGAAAGATATATATATATATATATATATTCTGAGTGAGGCACATGTGTACAGATGTATTGCAACAGGTGCCTGGTGACAAAGGCATGGAGTGAACACCAGTGTCAACTGGACTACCATACCCCATTTCAAATCACCTACACCAGTAACCACCAGATATGTGATTGGCTGCCCACCACTGCATGTGTCTGGGGTGAACAGGGTCATAAATGTGTACAATAGTCCCCCCAATGATAGTCACAGTGGCACACTATTCCTGGAATACCTGTACATGGTATGTGTCAGCAGACATGGTGTGTCAGCTATGGGCATGTAGGTCAGTGTACCCCTCCACACCACACAATGGCTGCCACGGTATGTACCTCACATGACAGCTACAGATATGGAGAAGGACACAGTGACATGTACGACACTGTGACAATGCACTCAAACACATTACCAATGCACAGTGACTGACAACACCACAGAGTGCACACATACTACCCACATAGAGGTTACCACTCCTGGATTTACATACTTAAGTCACACCCATGACAGATGTCCGACAACCATAGTAACATTTCACACCATCCACAACCTAAATGACCGCTGTGTGTCGTCCCTGACACCACAGTAGAGAGCACATGGCGGAGGTACAGGTTCCTACCCACAGATAAGACATAACCTGCAATAAATCACACAGCGTTAAGAAGCAAAACTCCCCATGAGTACATGTGACACATACCCCTGCTGAATGTTAGTCAGATAGGTAATATGCCATACGAGTCACCCTGTGTAACTGTTTGACAGGAGCAGGTACCATCACATCACATGTGTCACAATGGTCAGGGTAGCAGAACAGTATGCTGCTGTAGTCCCAGGGGCAATAGCATATTGTATTGTATTGTGCTGTGTTGTGTTGTGTTGTAAACCACTGCTCCTGTACACCAGTGTACAGGTACATATCCTGTAGTCACTCTGCTGTTACATAGCACTTCTATATGTGGGTTTAGCTCCTTTTGGAGTTCATGTAGCATGCAACTGGGGATACCATCAGGTCCCATTGATGCTGTGTTTTTTGCTTTTCTGAGGGCGGCTCTCACCTGGACATCTGTGATGACAGGGAGGTTACATTCATCTGGGATAAGTAAGTCTTCATTTGGGGGAGAGGGAGGGGGGAAAATTGCACTGAACCTGTCTGCCACAATGTTGCCAATATCTGTGGGTTCAGTGAATTATTTGTCGTTGCGTACTAACTATGAGCATATTGGAGGATTTCTGACCAGGTTTCTAACATAACTGAAGAAGGCCTTGTGGTTATCTGTAGTGTCCCCGGTGATTTCCCTCTCAAAGTTGCCCATGGATGTTTGTATGAGAGAACATAGCTCTTTACTAGTGCTGATCAGACATGCCTTCCCTTTATGGAATTATGCTCTGTCTTGCAGTAGCTTCCATCTTTTGTTATACAATCTGTCTATGGCTGGGGTCCACCAGACAGGATGCTTTCCCTTTGTGGAGAGTGTCTTGGTCTTATATGGGATTGCATGATCCATGCATTCTCAGAGATGTCCGTAGAAATCATTTGTGAAGGAGTCAGCACTGCGGGTTGTGGCTTCCACTGGCCCAGTGGGCTTAAAGGATACCATCTCAGTCTTAAAAAGTGTAAAGTTTGCATTTGAAATGTTATTCACTGTAGTCGTTTGTGCTGGTGGTGGAGGTGGGATATGTATATCCAGGGCGATTAGTTTGTGGTCAGATCACAGTAGTTGATGATGTACCCCATACAGTACCTCGATACAAACCCCCAGAGTGAGGAGGTGCTTTGGACCTGAATCAGTGTGCTGACAGCTGGGGTTTGGTAGTATGTCGTATAGAGTGTGCCAGGTACTGTTGCACAGTTGTTGGCTGAGCACTGATACCTGGCCATTTACATGTGTATCCACCAATAGACAGACAGATGCTATATATGGGAGCTATGTTGTATCACAACAGTCGAGTAGCATGTGTAGTATGTGTGCCAAATTCTGCTGACATATTTTGCTGATATCATTTTATTTCCTTTTCCAGGACCATGGCTCACCAGCGCAATCCAGCATACTCTGCAGCCAAGGATGAGGAAATACACCAGAGCCTGGTGCAGGATTATGCAATACTCTTTTCCCGCACCAGCTAGAATCAGCAGGAGAGGGCGGCTGCACTGTGGCAAGACCTGGTCCATCAGGTAAATGACATAGGCACGCATAATAGGACATATGAGCAGGTATGACATCACTGCAGTGATTCAATCAGAAATGTCCGCCAGCGTGTGTCGGATATCCACAGGCAACAGGTTGCCACAGGTGGTGGGGTGGGTACACATCCCCCACTCACCAGACTGGAGGGACTACTTCTAAGTGTTATGGCTCCAGCCCACCAACAACAACAGCAGCAGACCTACATTATGATGGAGGCTGGAGCCACACACCACCATGACTATGAGCATGCAGGTAATATGCCATATGTATAGTTGACTGTTGTGTACACTGGTAGTTAATGCATGTGTGAGGTGTGTCCTTGGTTTGTAGCTGTCACCATAGTATTTAATGTGCAAGTGTGATATTCTCAATATCAGCAGCTGACCTGTGAAAGGCAACTGTTGTACTACTGACCTGTATCATACTCAGTAACAATGGCACAGTTGTGCCCACTGACATTAATTTCCTCACTTCTGCAGGTCCCTCCGGTGTAACAGCAATGCAACCTATCCATGCTGGTGAGTGTGTATTAACAATACCTTTAATAGTCTTGATAGTAATAGTAATATTAGGCTCACTCAGTAGTGCTCTGTGTATGCATGCAGGTGTGTCTGTGTCTGTGTGTTGATATCTCGCATACTGAGTAGTGTGCAAGTGTACAACTGTGTGCAAGTGTACAACTGTGTGCAAGTGTGCATGTGTGCACCTGTGCATGTGTGCACCTGTGCATGTGTGCATGTGTGCATCACTGGTAACATTGTGTAGACATTGTAAACTGTGTTTCCTGTTTCCCTCCCACAGGTTCTGGTGCTGCTCTGGTGTCATGCAGCAGGGAACCTGAATCCGGTGCCATGGGTACTGATAATGATGACATCTGTGTAATGGCACAGGAAGGTGTGCCAGGGTCCGTCATTGGTCAGCCAATTGACAGAACACAGCTGTCAACCCCATCAATGCGCACAGTCATCCTGCCAATACATCCTTTGTCACCAATGTCCCTAGGTGATGGACAGGCTACAGTAGGCATTGACCAGGGTAATGTATCTGTGGCACATGCTTCCCCACACAACAGCCATGGGCATGGCCCTGAGATGGTACCACACAGACAGATGTCCAGGGGTACTCGGAGCATCCATGGGCATACTGCCTCTGTCAGACGTGCCCAGAGAGATCTTACTACCTCAGCTATGTTTCGGGCTGTCATGCAGGCACAGTCACGTATGGAACGGTACACCAGACAGGGTCTGAGGGAGCTGACAGCATGTCGCACAGCCATGACTGACAGTATGCGTGACATTGCGGCTGCCATCCGTAATTTCACCGATGTCATAGACAGACGCTGTGGGGACATATTAGATCAGTTCCACAACTACATATCCATGAGCCAGGGCAATGGTGGATGGCTGAGGCGTTGACGTGGGTGTATGCCAGCAACAGCAGCAGCTGGCAGTCATCGCGGATGACAACAGGTCCGCGGCCACCCCCATTGTGCCAGCAGCAGCCCCAGCAATGCTGGGTCTGTGCTGTCATCAGACCGCCCCAGGAGACCACGTGCACGTGGCTCTGGACAGGCCCAACAGGGATCTGTGTCCAGTCAATGAACACCTGCTTCTGCTGACAGTACCCAGTCTGGATTGGTACCGGATATGGTCCGTAGCACCCCTGCAAGGCACAGGTACCGTGTCCGTGGCCAGAGACACTGATCTGTATGACCTGGCAGGTACAGTCTGTGGCTGTCCACAAACACCGGTATATGGCAGCCATGAGGTGGAACTGTGTGCATCCATACACACATGTGAATTGACAACACCTAGGGCTACTGCATACATGCACACACTGCATCAACGTTGCCCCACCTTGTACTGCTGTCCCTCACCAACACACATACACATACATGTCAATTGGTGGTATCAGTGGCAGACTCAGGCATACCAAGTTCACACCCTGTGCAAATGATGAAACTGTGCCACCTCCTGCAATCTGTAACATCAGTGCAGGTACAGGTTAACATGTTGCTGATGCACAGGGTGACTACATAGACGTGTAGTAATAGTATCATGTTGTTAACTGTACTGTGTGCTGATATAATTGTGGGTATATCCCAGCATGCCTGATGCAGTAAGGGTATGATTGTCTTGTACTGTTTTCTACACCCATGGTAAGTACCATAATGTATCATCTGCACATGTTTGCATACTGGTGGTAAGGATGTCAACAGAAGGCCACATACATAGGTAGCACAGGGGATAAGGTAATGAAAGTATTGATACGCAATGATGGACATGTAAACTGAAAGTGGCATGTTGCCCACACTGGACTCTGCAATGCGGATGTTTGAGGATGTTGATGTGTGCAGTACTACACGACTGGTACAGGACACACAGAAGCACCCTAGCACTGCAAGCTCACATCTCATACCATGCTAGACAGCCCCAACACTCAAAACTAACTTTCACAAGAGGGAGAGTCCCCATAAATGTCAGGGATACTGTGGTGGCAGGACAGGTAGCATACATCCTACTAAGAATGGAACCACTGAGTGAAGGCTCAGTGTCTGTTATTTGACATGTGTATTAGTGCAGGTATGAGCACCTGGGTTTCCATCCGGTTATTGTACATCCTGACGATACATGGTCTGTACACTTGTGTGCTCTGAGACTGGACCCTGGCCATCTGACCTGTGTATTTCCATGTACATGTGTATAGTGCCTGCATATTTGCACTGTTACCTACTGGAAGTGGTACAGCTTGTTTGTTGTACAATGGACTACATGCAGCCCTGCTTACTGTAGCTTTGTTTGCATGCATGTTTGCTTGCAGTTACCCTGGAACACTGATTCCACCTGCAATGCAGATTTACAGAGCTTCTGTGGATTCCTAGTGACATCTGCATAGCTTACTATATGTATGTCAATGTCTCACTTGACATAACGTCACTGTTTGTCCTGTTTTGCATGTACGTTGCCTGTGACACATTGCATATGACTTACCTGGCATTTGACCACGTGAGCAGTCATATATGCCAGTGCTAACTAATCACAGGCACTACACCCTCACATACTCACCTTCTGTACCTTGTTCCCCATTGGCCCTATGTGCTGTTAATCACCATGGCAATCACAATACTATGGTAGCATGTGCAAAGGTCACTTGTCAGTCACCTCTATGGTACAGTTGTGGAATATGTGAGTCATGTGGCAATGTCACAGCTGCCACATGTACACAGTCAACCCTCTCCCCTACACATGGACATACAACACATGTGTGAGATGCAACCTCATAGCCAAACTGGGGACTAAGCACTCTGAACCCAGTACTGGCATAACCTGTCAGGTGGCGTGAAATACTACAGTGACTACAATACCAGTCTGATGTAGACCTACACTGACAGCAATCCAAACACATGAACACACCGGGGCATTCATGGAGCCTCAGAATAGCATCCTGCCTGAGCAGCAGACACCTCTGCAGCTAGCACACAGGCATACGTTAAGCTGGAACACAGCACGTGCAACACATAGCACACAAATCCTGTGTGCCAAACAGTCACAGCCTGTACGGCTAGACAACACACCTGCTACAGTTGTGTTAGGTATCTTTATTGTCCAGTACAGTGAGGTCCCGCTCACCAGGCTGGACAAGGTGAAGGTCACAGTGACATGACCGTGGGGCACTATGGTCCACCACATAATACAAGCATACAGGTCAGTCAGAGGCATGGACACATATGACTCAGTCATTGTCCGTGCCACTATGGCTGACCTGTGATGTGCCTCCCTGGACTACTTGATAGGGAACATAGAAGGGCTCTCTGAGCATGTGGCACAGGCTGGTATGACCCTGACCTTGGTTGGCATCATACCCTCACCAAGAATGCTGAAGTATTACTGAATGCTGATGAATTACTGTAGCTACAACACCCTAGCTGAAAGGTTCCTAGCATGTAGTCACTGCATTGCTATGGAACAACTTGTTACCACTCCCACAACAGGTGAAAACATGCAGCACCTGTTCATCAGCAACATGTAGACTGTATGCCCCAGACCAGATGTGTATCCCTCGCTGCTAGGATGATACCATATACAACTCACACTGTATATACACATACCACATGCAGCACCCGCACAGAAAACCACAGTCATAATGTTATCCAGTGCAAATACCATGTATTCACATGTGGCAGGCGTCAGACATGGGAACTATTGAAGGTCACAGGTATATATGTGTATTTGGCGCACACATACATCATCTGTGTGCATTGCCATTACTGGTTTAATTGATGTCATGCATTATTGTGAACAACAACCCACACACATGGGCATTCTGTGTGACAAAAACACACGTGGCATTTGTGGAACTCAAAGCCATAACTAACTGTGCTATGACAGTAGTGAGAGACGCAGTAGCAGTGTGTGCTATTTGCGTTACTGGGAGATTTGCCCTCTTCTGCTGTACTTGTTGGGTGCTAACATCATCTCTGTGTAGAGATTGGAATATGCAGCAGCTGGTGTGTTGTACTGGTTGCCAAAAGGGTCAGTTCTCTCACACATGTAATTGCACACACCCCACTTCCACCCCCCCAACTGTGCTATGACAGTAGTGAGAGACACAGTAGCAGTGTGTGCTATTTGCATTACTGGGAGATTTGCCCTCTTCTGCTGTACTTGTAGGGTGCTGACATCATCTCTGTTTAGAGATTGGAATATGCAGCAGCTGGTGTGTTGTACTGGTTGCCAAAAGGGTCAGTTCTCTCACACATGTAATTGCACACACCCTACTTTCACCCCCTAACTGTGCTATGACAGTAGTGAGAGACGCAGTAGCCGAGCGTGCTATTTGCATTACTGGGAGATTTGCCCTCTTCTGCTGTACTTGTAGGGTGCTGACATCATCTCTGTTTAGAGATTGGAATATGCAGCAGCTGGTGTGTTGTACTGGTTGCCAAAAGGGTCAGTTCTCTCACACATGTAATTGCACACACCCTACTTCCACCCCCCCTCCACACACACACACACACACACACACACACACACACACACACACACACACACACACACACACACACACTTGCCATTTGCAGGATTCAAATCCCTACCTAACTATGTTATGACACTAGTACGAGACGCAGTAGCTGAGCATGCTATTTGCATTACTGGGAGGTTTCCCTTCTCCTGCTTTACTTATAGGGTGCTGACATCATCAGTGTTTAGAAAGGGGAATGTGCATCCTGTAGTGTGTTCTCCTAGTTGCCAGAAGGGACATTTCTCTCACAGAGAATTGCACACACACTAACCCCCCCCTCACCCAAACACACACACTGAGCATTTGCAGGATTCAAACCCCTACCTACCTATGTTATGACACTCGAGATGGACGAATAGCAGAGCATGCTATTCGCATTACTGAGAGGTTTCCCTTCTCCTGCTGTACTTATAGGGTGCTGACATCATCAGTGTTTAGAAAGGGGAATGTGCATCCTGTAGTGTGTTTTCCTAGTTGCCAAAAGGGACATTTCTCTCACACAGAATTGCACACACACCAACCCCACTCACCCACACACACACATACACACACACACACACACACAGAGCATTTGCAGGATTCAAAACCCTACCTAACTATATTATGACACTTGAGGGAGACGCATTAGCAGAGTGCACTATCCGAATTACTGGGCATCTGTTCTGCACCTGCAGTATGTATAGGGTGCTGACATCATTATTTATACAGAAGTATGTACATCTATTACTACCTGTCAGGTGGGGGATACAATATATATGCATTTGCAGCCACCTACTTCATGGTCAGATATGCACATCAGCACTGGCAGGTTATGTTTTATACCATGCTTCGTGACCACAGGACCTGTAACACACAACACAACCAGTTCAGACCACCCCTCCCACATCCAGGACACACACTTTGCTTCCCTGGGAACAGTGCCAAGATATGAAGGTGTTCACATACACCATTCCAGTTGTTAACGTCAGGTACAGGTATATTGTGTGTGGGAACTACTCAGGCCTCTACAACATTACCCTACAGCCACTACAATTTGCTATGGCAGGACCACTCACCACAGCAACAAGGGGGAATACATATTGCACCTGACCATCTGCAACATGGGTACTCACTGTTCCACACCAGAGGTAGACCACCATTGTTGATATCTGACCATACCCACCTTTCCCTGGGCATCCATATCCCATCCCAACCCCCAGGCAAGGTTGTCACTGCAAACAAAGTGTATTTATCAAAAGCAGACTTTGCATTTGTGAAGACTGGGGTGGAAGACTTCAAAGGACCCATGCTGGGGGAGTATACAGGCCACTCTGCATAATCCTTTACAATTGCATTCTATGAGCATGTGGAAGGTTTGCATTGATCATGCTATTCCAAATATACCCATGACTCCTCCACAACAGGACATCTGTCAGGTGTACACCAGCCATATATGAGCTGTCCAACAAACGGAGTGAGCTCATACATTGCAGAGCAGTAGCCCACAGAGGGAGGACATCTCTGAACAGTACTGGCATGACACTTCAATCCCTCATAATCATCACGACAAAGTGTTGACAGTGAAATTGTCCAGACACTGCAGATAAGGCTCCCCTCAGTCTGTTATTGACGCCCACTTACTGTTAGAGGTCCTCACCAACCCTCTTCTAGTACACACCAACAACATGGATGGGGCATAGCAAATTCAACCCCTGGGATCTCCACTGTGTCCCTGCTTGATGGAGGCACAGCACACTAGCCTCAAACGGTGCCTTATGTGACCTACTTTACAGTGGCACAGTAGCCTACTGTACTGGGGAGGCAGACGCCAAGCACACTCTGGCTAAGCTTTCATTCCTTAGGGCAAACAGCCTAGTATTGACCTCTACACCCATATGTTTAATTGTCAGATGCACAATATTTGTTGCTGATAGACTGTTTGCAGGTCTTTATTGCCATAGCATTCCCTGTTTCTATGAACAACTTGTGTATCTGTGGAAGATGTTTGAATATGAGAGGAATCCACTATATCACTTATGTCTCTGTAGTCATTTAACTGTGTGCACTGGGCAGATTGCTGTAATGTGGTTGGTTCCAAGTGTGTGAGCATGCCCAGTTCAGGCTTTCCATGGCAGTTTGTCTGACATATGTCTCATTTATCAAAGTGTGCGAGCATGCCCAGTGTAAGCTTTCCATATGTTGAACTCTGCAGTCCACCACATTTGTGGGTGAGTGTGAACTTCAACAATATCTCACGTTTATGGTTGTGTGTTGGGTGTCAAGTTGTGTACTTACTGGCCAACTGCTTTGTGTCTGAACACAACAGGGATTATACTGTGCCTGCAGGGTTTGCATGGGATACTTTGCATACAGTTGTCAACATCCTTTCATACTGACCTAACACTGTAGTACCATATAGTGTACTGGTTCAGTACTTTCACTGTGGTGGACAGTATCCTGGGCTTTAGTCCTATCACTGCTTTAAATTTCATAGTGAGCACAACAGACTGGTTAGGGGCCAGTTGTGCACTTATGACCATGTTGCATTATGTTCAGATATGGACTACTTAAACCAGGCTTGTCCAACATTGGTAGTGTATTCCACAACATAGGTGGACATTGGCAAACACTAGCAATGTGCCCTAGGCCATTTCTAATGCTAGTCAGAGAGTGTGTTTGTCCTTCGACACACATTGTAACTGGAGTTTGCCATGACATATGTCATGATTAGTATACTGTGCCTCCGTTTTCCCGTGACATAACAGTGATACCCAGGGTAAACCTACCATCTCCCATCCACTCATCAAGATTCCTCTTGGAGAGTCGATAAGTGACTCTCTGGCTAACCTGTACTGGGAGTTTACTCAAGAGTGGGGGTGGCATCTGTGTTATGGATCATTCAGTACAGCTTGTCCTATGTATGTCAATGCTGGGGTTCAGGTCTCTCATGTGCACAGCTCACTGCCATTCAGATTGTACAAGGTGCAGCATGTTCATTGATTCCAGCTTGGACATGGCTTTATACATCAGGCACAGCTTGCCTCTGGGCGGGCGGTATGGCAGTGTGTGTAGCTGCAGTTTGTTCAATAAGGCAACACATGGCATCTGTTCAAGCTCTTTGATACTCCTGGTGAGGTACTTTTGGGGTCTTTCAAGTTGATGGAGGTGCCTGCTGAGGTACATCCCACAGGGGCCATTGTAGTCAATTGTGATGCTGATGAAGGATGACTGCAGAGCCACAATGACCTCCCCTGATCTAGATCTGACTATCTTCATGATTAGTTGGGTATATGGTATGTTTCTGTAACCGCTACAGCCACATGCTTATCCAATGCAAGATATCTATCAACTTGTGTCCCCAGGTCTCTTATTACATGAAGTACTTAATGGGTTAACACCTATGTGGTAATTGGTGGGCACTTACTGTATATCCACAGGGGTTGACTATACACTTTTCTGCAGTTAGCTTGCTGATATGGCTATGGCACCAGTTGTCTGTTTCTATGTGGCCCTTTTGTGGGATGCTTGTGTCAGCTGGAGGGTCAGATATGGTGGCCAGTTTGTAGTCCTCTGCAAACTGGTTCAGACACATTCCTTCCATGTTGGCCTGTACCTATGGGACATATATACCAAACAAGGAAGGTCTCAGGACCGAGCCTTGTGGGATGCCAGTTATATCTGGTTTGTAGTCTGACATGGCTGCAGCATTTCTGACCATGTCAGTTCTGTCCTTGGTCTGGTTTGCAACCCCTCTACTGACATAGGGGTTTATATTTAAGCTGATGAGCTTATCTATAATGAACACGTGGGGTATTGTATGGAAGCCTTTTGCAAGGTCCAGCTAGGCTGTGTGGACCACATTCCCCTCATCAATGACCTTAATGACTGTTTCAAATGAGTCAAACATGTTTAAGGGGCAGGATCTGCACTTAAGAAAGCCACACTGGGTAGGGTCCAGTGTCAGTAGGTCCCCAATATCTTTATGTCTGTGGTACATGCTGATCTTTTCCATAGCTTTGCAGACCAAGCTTGTCAGGATTCTGGGGTGGTAGTTTGCAGTATCCATTCAGGCAACATCTTTGTGGAGAAGGACCACTGTTGTTGTACACTGCTCTTTGGGTACATATCCTGTGGTAAGGCTGACATTGAGCAGTAGTGTTATTTGGCATTCCATTCTTCTTGGAGTCCATGTCGCACTCAGCCCAGGACACCATCTCATACCATTGATGCTGTGTGTTTTGCTTTGTAGATGCTGGCTGTTACCTCAGCATCTGCAATGTTAGGGGGCCAGCACTCTGCTGGGATAGATATTTTGTATTTTTTTTTTTTGGGGGGGGGGTTTGCACTGCACCTGTCAGGTTGGATGTTGGCAATATGTGTGTGTGTTTGGTATGTTGTTTGCAATATTTGAGTGATTCAGAGCATATCTGTGAATTCCCAACAAGGTTCCTACCATCAGTTAAGAAAGCCATGTGATTATCCGTAGTGTCCTGTACAATTTGTATTTTCATAGGTTCATAGGTTCATACTAGGCTATCCGCCCTAGGGCATTTATAAGCCTAGCCAGAGTGTGTGTGGCTTTCGCCACCCCTTGCTATGTGAATATTATGGCCATTTAGGATTTACTTTACTGTGCCTCTGTCTGGACGTGACACAGTGAAGACCCCCAGTGTACATCTACGATCACCCATCCACTTGGCAAGATTCCTGTTGAAGAGAGTCAGTGAGGGGCTCTGCCTAACATGGAGTGGGATTCCATTCCAGGGTGTAGGGAGCCTCTGGGTTATGTATCTGTCCCTCCAGCACATCCTATTTCATTATGGGTTGAGGTTGACATCTCTCACATTCACAGCTCCGATGGATTTGGGTTTTCTGGGGTGGAGCATGTTCATTAATCCTGTGTTGGACATGGCCTTGTACAACAGGCATACAACGCCTCTGCATAGGCAGTATGTGACTGCATACAGCTGGTGTGTCTACAGCCAGGCAGCATATGACATATATTTGAGACCCTTTATCCTCTTGAGGTACCTTTGAGTTCTTTCTAACTGCTGCAGGTGTCGGGTAAGGTACATCCCAAATGAGGCATTGTACTAAATTATGGGCCTGATAAGAGAAAAGTATAGGGGCACAATGACCTCTGTTGACATAGATGTGAATCCTTTCATGATAAGGTGTCCAATATAGACAGTCTTCCTAGCCACGTTGGCAATGTGAGTGTCACATGACAGTTTACTGTCCACTTGTGTCCCTAGGTCCCTGATTACTCCTTCCATACATAATGGATTACCACCTATGTGGTAATTTGTGAGTACCTTGTTTGGTATTTGGTGAGACATTTATACTGTCCAGTGTCTTCAGGACGGCTGAGTGGGGTTCCTGTGTGTGAGAGTGTGGTCTGTAGCATGCTACAGACTGTACAGCAGTTTTGCCTACGGTTAGTTGCACATGGGTGGTCTCCGATGCTTTGTGCATTGTCAGTTACCTGGATGTGTAGGTATCTGTGCTGAATATGGATACTCCCCCTCCTTTTATGTTTTGGTCCAGGTTTTGGGGCCATAACGCATGATATGAGGTATAACCTGGTAGTGCTGGTGTGCTGTCAGGAGCCTTGCTGCAGGTTTCTGTCACTGCACTGACATAGATGCTCTCCATACTGGGGAGGGCCTCGGGAACATGCATGTTGAGGTTTACACGTCTGGCATTGGGCAGCATTACCCTTATGTTTCTTTCCACTTATGTTTTCTAGGGAGGTGGGTTAGTCTTTTCAGCCTTGCCTACAAAAGGCTCTATGGAGGTGGCAAGAGCCTTATCCAATATCCAGACGCCCAGGGGTAACAGGTGCAAGCCATCCCTGGCACAGCAGCGTGGCTTGTCAAGCATGGCATCCCAAGCAGACAGGCATTGGATCCCCTTGGAATGACACCAGTAATTGTGCCACTTGTTAAAGCTGACCATTCTGTGTTTGTACTGTGGCATCATTCTTGGTGAGGGTAGGATGCTGCACACGATCAGTGTCATACCGGCCTGGACTACATAATCAGAGAGCTCATCTATGTCTCTTTTCATGTAGTCCGGGGAGGTACATCTTAGGTCATTCACGCCAGCATGGACAATGACTGCATCATATTTCTACTTGCTTTAGGGTGACCTGCGTACTTGTGTTATGTGGCGTATTGTAGCAGCCTACAGGCAGCTTACTGTACCCTTTCCCTTGTTCAGTCTGGTGAGCAGGACAGCAGTGTGTCTGACTATGGAGTCACCTATTACAACTGTATCAGGCATGTTGTTTCTCCTTCTGGCCTGTTACTGTTTGGCACACCAGCTTTGTGTACTATGTGTTGCATGTGCTATGTTTGAAGGTAGTGGTTGCTTGGGTGTCTGCTTTGGAGGCCTCTGTTGATTGGTGTGTTTGTAATTAGAGCCTCCAGGAATGTTTTTCTGTGTTTGTCTTTGGTTAGCAGTTGTGATAGGTCTATGTGAGACTGGGTTTGTGGTGTGTGTGGTTACCTTCTCCTCCTGACTAGTTTTGACAGTACTGAGTTGAGAGCGCTCAGTCTCCGGTTTGGATAAATGGTTGCATCTCTCACATATATTTGTATTTCTTGGGGGGAGGTGAGGGTTGTCTGTGTACATGGGGCAGGTGTAACATTGCCTCAAGATTCACAGATTCAACTTGTTGTAGCTGGCCTTAGTGGATTGTATGAGTGGACATATTTTATTGCCATACTACTGATCAGAGATTACTTCCCTTTTTATGTTTGCTCTATCATGTAGTAGCTTCCTCATTCTCTTGCATGGTTTGGTAATGGCTGGGGTCCGTCATGCCAGATGCCTGCGTGTATGGCATTGTGTCTTGGTTTTATTTGGGCAGTGTTCATAGAATGCCTGTATAACAGGTTCTGAGGTGTGGCCCATATTTTGCACCTGCACAGGGCCTTTAATGGATTCCACATCAGTTTGGAGGAGTGCAACTTTTGCTTTACACATGTTTTTCACTGTGGTTTTCTGGCCAGGGATTGTGGTCAGGATGTGTATATCCGGTGTGATTACTCTATGGTCTGATCTTACCAGTGAGGGATACACTTCTCATCTTGCCATCCAGTACCCATGTTGCTGATTATCACATCCAGTATGCTTACGCCTCTTGTGGGAGTGGTACGTTGTTCCTGGGCATTTTGGTTTATGGATTCTAGGAACCTTTGTCCTAAAGTGTTGGAGCTACAATAATGCTCCCAGTCTATGTTTGGGTATTTTCAGTCACCCAATATAATGTGGTTTGGAGGGCTTGATATATTCATGTATTCCAACATAGGCCAAGTGCAGTTCCTGGTGTTAGGACGGTAGTCTGTAGCAGGCTATAAACTGGGAGATAGTTTTAGCCACTGTTACTTGACCATGGCTAGTCCATGCTGCTTCTTGTTGTGGTACCAACATGGGGGTATAGTTATCCTTGACAATTATTGCTAGTCACCCTCCTTTTGTAGCTTGTTCCATGTTTTGAGGCTGTACAGCACAGTATGAGGTGTAACCTGGTAGTGTTAGGGTGCTGTTGTGAGCCTTGACCCAGTTTTCTGTTACAGGACATATATCAACATTCTCCCTACTGGGGGAGTTTAGACTGC
This sequence comes from Protopterus annectens, assembly GCF_019279795.1. Lineage (NCBI taxonomy): Eukaryota > Metazoa > Chordata > Ceratodontiformes > Protopteridae > Protopterus > Protopterus annectens. The sequence goes on along the minus strand of NC_056725.1, from coordinate 1,494,348,832 downwards.
ATGCATCTTGCTGTTTAGACTTCTGGCATTGGGTAACATTACATCTAGGTTCTTATCCCTTGTGATACCTATGGAGGTGGGTTTGTGTTTTGAGCCTTACCTATTCAAGGCATGCTGTGGGTAACAACAGCCTTTGCCAGTATGCATAAGGCCAGGACTGATAGGTGCACGCCACCCCTAGCAGGTGGAGCATCATGTCATGCTCAGCATGTCATCCCAGGCTGGCACACATTGGATCCCCTTTGACTAACAGCAATACTTCAGCCAATTATTGCAATTGATCATCTCATCTTCATATTGTGGCATCATGCTTGGTGAGGGTAGGATGTTAGTCAGGGTCATCAAGTTTGCATATACTACATGGTGTTACATTGCTTAACACATGGCAATCATGCCTCAGGTGGTGCTGCAGGGCTGCCTCTGTCAGATGCACATACTACACTCCCTATACATGTTTGAGAGCAGGTTATGTCATTTTAGGCATCCCTGTTATTATATGAGTGAGTCAGAGAGGGGTATCATTCCCAGGGTTCCTACTGAGCTAGTGTATGTGCTATGCATTGCCTTTTTTCCAAGGCCAGGGAATACTGGGCACACCTTCTTCTGCCTACTGAGGCAGGCTCAGGTTGTTCCTCCTCCGAGTCACGCTCTGTCTGTGATGGCCTTGGCAATGATGGGGGGCTGTTTGGCCCGGCCGTATGCTGGTCCTGCTGCAGCTGTTTTTGCAAGATCGTATTATGTAGCATAACACATACCATGACAATTTGGGTACATGTAGTTGGTGAGTACTGCAAGGCTCCACCAGATGTGTCCAGACACCGGAACCGTGACTTGAGCAGCCCAAACACTCGCTCTATTACATTACGTGTTTGTGCGTGTGCCTCATTATGGCGTTCCTGTTCAGGTGTTTGTGCATTTCTGATGGGTGTCATCAGCCATGGCTCCAGTGCATAACCTGCATCCCCCACTAGGTATCCATGTGGGATGTCCCCATTGGCAAATGTCTGGTACAGCTGCGTCAAATGCCAGATATGGGAATCATGGTAGCTCCCAGGGCAGCCAGCACACACATTCATTATTATGCCCTGGGCATCACACACGACCTGGCAGTTGATGGAGGGGAAGCCCTTGCAGTTTATGTAGGCCCTAACCCGCTCACCAGCTGGTGCTTTGATGCATATGTGCGTGCAGTCTATTGCACCCACTACCTCAGGGTATTCCGCTATTTGCTGGAAGAGACGCATATTGCTGGCCAATACCTCACGGGCATTTTGGAAATATACATGATCACCGACATGTGCTGACATGGCATCCAGGAACTGGTACAGTACCCTGGAGGCTGATGCCTGTGATATCCCCATCATATCACCAGTTGGTCTCTGGAAGGTACCTGTTGCTAGTATTCTTAGGCCAACACATACCTTGGTTTCCACTGGGATGGGTTCCCCTCTGTTGGTTCTGTGTGTGAGGCGTGGCCTGCACAGCTAAACAATTTGCTGCAGGAGGTCTCTGTCCACTCTATAGCGCTCAACTATCTCCAGCTCATGTAACCCATGGTAGGTGACCCTGGGCCTGTACACTCTTCTCCGTCTCCTCACTGTAGGTTGTCTGGCACCATTTGCATTGTCACCACCCTCAGCAAGTCGCCTATATCTCCTTATGACAGCTATGGCAGCCCCTAGCATTTCTGCTCTGAGTTCAGCTTTTTCAGTTTTCACTTCTAATAGCTTTCTCCTGTCTTGCAGTGTCTCTTGAGAGAAACATCCTGCACTACTGTTTGCAGAGTTTTAAGTGCTGGGCTAGGCTACTATTCTGCCTGTGTAATTGCCTGCTTCTAATTGTTTTCACCTGCTAGCTCCAGCAGTATTCCTTGCTAGCTTCGTACTAATTCTGTTGCTTCTTTTTCCTTTCTGTTTCCTCAGGGGGGAGCAATGTGCATACCAGCAGAAACACGCTCACAATGGCTTACACGCACGCACACATGCTTACACGGTTTAGAATCTTCTTATTCGGGTTAAAATACGCGCACACCAGAGCAAACAGTTTTACAAGTCTGCCAACAGGCTCCCACATGCTCTGTCTGCCTTACACACGCGCACACTACCCTACTCGCGCCTCATAGCGCGCACACATGCGCTTGCCAACACCAAAGTTTCTTGCTGGGCATGCAACAGTGTACACCTTCCATTTCTTGACTTTCCCATGCTTATTTTGTGGCACTCCTCTTTCCATGATATGTGTCTGACATCTGTCATGCAACACTGACCTCCAATCAACTGTATTTCTTTCTGCCATTCCCCCCTATGATGTCACCTATCTCTTACACAGTTCCTCCCCCTTATGTAACTTTTACACTACTCAGAATGTGCTCATTTGCTATGTGACAGTGGAATTCAGTATCCTAACACTCATTTACATCAGATTGCCTACTAATGCTTAGTTACATGTCTTACACTCAGCTTCCCCCCTTAGCAACCATTAAACGGTGGCCATGTTGTTTTTGGTCTGCTGGTCCCTGCATTGTAAATCCATGTATTGCATAAAACCCACATTTGTGGGTTTATAACCTTCATTTTTATGTTTTATATAGCGCAGCCCGTTTGCGCGGGGCTGCACTGCGTTTAAACATCGGTGATCGCCGAAAAAAAAATATTTATTTCTCATATTTGCATCGGGGTACCTTGCCAATGGCCACATATTTGGCCATTGGAATGCTGCCTGACACATATACACCCTTTATTTGGAGCTGACATGGCTCCATTGTGTTATTTGCAGAAACGTACTCAGTTGTCAACTGAGTACATTTCTGCAGCTAACACGGCTCTTACACTGGCTGATTTGAGCTTCGTGGATCGCTAATCTACCTCATTTGCATGCCTTTCGGCTGCAAGTGAGGTGATTAGCATATCCACGCCCAGTCCATGTAAGAGACATTTTAGCTGGTCTCTTACACGGAATTTCGGGCTGTTCCTGGATCGCGAGGGCTGCATGGAGTCTTACACTACTCTTAGACTCCGTGCAAGCCTTCGTGAATCCTGCCCATTGACTATTCAACCACAAAACCTGTTATTCTCAAAATCTGTGAAATGCAGTGTCTCCAGGCACCGAGAGAACAATGCAAAGAATAATATCTACAGAGGTTATACCAAACCTTGCGGATGTCAAAAAGACTAAACTTTAATGTCTACAGCTTCACTTCAGTGTTGCAACAATGCATATATAGTTGGTGACGTCTTCCAGTCTTTTGATGCTTTCAAGCACTGCTTCCAGTATAAGGGATATAGAATGGAAGGGCACTGCAAGAATAGCTAAAGATCAACAAGGGAGGCTTGTGACCTACAGAGATATAAATTTATCATGGAGTGAAAACTGCTGATTACTCCTGGGTTGCAATAAGCAACATACTACTGTAAGCTGGGAAGTCATGCACAGAAGGTACAAAAGCATGCATGGCTGGAATCTCAGGAAACTTAAACAGAGGAGGAAACAGAAAACATTAACTGCACCTAGCAATGAATGACAACACACAGCTGCAGTTGTCCAGTTGTACAACCGATAGTAGTCTGGAAATGCACATGGAAGTAGCAACTGCACTCGCATGCTAATACAGGAGGTCTGCTTATGTGCTGAAGACCAGAAGGATTGCTGACTCATATCGGGCCTTGGAGTGGCACATGATATGAAAATGGCACATGCAACTTGACAAAAATCTGGACTGTACCAAATCATGCCAGAGGTATGTAAACAATACGACAGCCATACTACAGGACTTGATATCACCATGCCATCATATTATGTTGTCCAATGTATAAGTATTTAGCATAGTGGTTTGTTGAAAAGACCAGACAGTGAATGCACCACTTAGGAATGCTCCATGGTGCAGTTATAACACAGTTCAGAATTATCTGCTCTAAATTTATCACATATACATTGCCTGGTGGGAACAACGAAACTCATTGCCAGGCAATGGAGTTGGTATATTTTTACCTCTTCTTCACTGAATGGCCAGATTGTAAATTGCATTCCTCTCAAAGAAGAAATTCAGGATTTAATGAGATGCTCAAAAGGAACCTTTAAGTTTGACATGGCATGCAGATTACAGAAGTTTTACAGCAGCTGTACTTTTATTTTCACTGCAGGCTCATGCCTGATCAGGTCTACCTTTGAGGCATTGTGTCAGCTAATTACAGTTATAAGAGTTGGGTAGCTGCTTATTTAATGTGGAAGCACAGTGCTAGTGTTGCAGCTGACAGTGTCATAGTTGTGTTTTTTTTTTCAAAGTGCTAGACTGATCTCTTATTCATCAAGATTTGTATAAACAGACAATGAGAAAAACTGATTAAGAAGGACTATTATCCATTCTTACAATCAAGTGGGTTTACACACATACATACACATACACACACACACACACACACACACACACACACACACACACACACACACACACACACACACACACACACACACACAGTGGACATACAAAGTTTACACACCCCTGTTAAAATGCCAGGTTTTTGTGATAGAAAAATGAGACCACAATAAATCATTTCAAAACTTTTTCCACCTTTAATGTGACCTATAACCTGTACAATTCAATTGAAAAACAAACAAAGCTGTAGGGGAAAAAATACAAAAAATAAATAGCGTACAATAAGCTGGTTGCATAAGTGTGCACACCCTTAAACTAATACTTTGTTGAAGCGGCTCCTCAAAGCTCAGCAAACAGCATTTTGTTATGCTTAACTGTCTCTTCAAGTCCCAATACTCTGAATCTTGAGCTGTTGAAATTTGGGATTAGACCTCATACTGTGGGTCACTGCCATTATATAAAAAATTATAGCAGAAAATAATTTGATTCTCTTTATAAAATGCTTTACTAAGAAATCTAGACAAGTAACATTTTTCTTTGAGCAAAAAATAAAAAAACAAACAAAAATGCTACTGCTCTTTCAAAGGAAAATGTACGGAAATGAATAAATGTGTACTAAACTTGTAGTGAATTTACAAAGTGTTCAGAAATTGTAAAATATTTAAAAGAAAAAATGTAAATCTTTATATTAACAATGTGCATTTATATCTGTGGAGATCCGTAGTTATTTGAAAAAAAAAAAAACATCTGCTTCCTGGCTGAGCACATATTTGCAGGTCTAATGCTGCTTAGAAGATGTTGCACTATTTCTCATGCTGATTATGATAATGATGTCGATGATGATGATGATAACAGATTGAGATAGCCCACCCCCATGACAGAAGTATGTAATTGTGGGAACAGAAAGTATCTTCTAAAATTACTACAATGAAATGAAATTCTGTCAGGGATTCATTTAGAAAGAGAGACAGAGTGACACAGAAAGAAAGAGAAAGAACCTGTTTTTCAGTCGGTTAGTGCTTTCCCTGCTATAAAAGCATTTAGTGGAGTCTTCTGAAGGAGGATTTGCTTTTGGACTTTGCAAATGCTTTTCTAATCTTTGAAGCCAGAAACCACTAAGGCATAATTTATCTTTAGAATAAAACCAGGCAACAAGTTGCTTGCAGTAAAAGGTAAACGCTCCTAATTCAGACGACAGTGTATCATAAATAAATTAACCACAAAAAGGAGCGAAATGGCTTTGCAGTAAAAAATCCAGTTCCCAATGTAAAATAACAAAAACAAAAACAGCAAACCTCTATTTCCAAAGTAAAACAGCTTTTTCAGCTCATAAAAGTAGTATGCTGCAAAGTAAAGCAAGTGTAGCTGGTTCTTCAACCCAAAAAGAATGGCTTTGCAGTAAAAAATCCAGTTTCCAATGTAAAATAACAAAAACAAAAACAGCAAACCTCTATTTCCAAAGTAAAACAGCTTTTTCAGCTCATAAAAGTAGTATGCTGCAAAGTAAAGCAAGTGTAGCTGGTTCTTCAACCCAAAAGAATGGCTTTGCAGTAAAAATCCAGTTCCCAATGTAAAATAACAAAACAAAAACAGCAAACCTCTATTTCCAAAGTAAAACAGCTTTTTCAGCTCATAAAAGTAGTATGCTGCAAAGTAAAGCAAGTGTAGCTGGTTCTTCAACCCAAAAAGAATCGCACAAAAGTATAATCCAAACGAGAACTTTAATAGCTAGCTAGAGTTAAGCGCTTTCACCAAATGGCTTTTTCAAAACTTCAACAACTGCCATTAAAAACAAAGCATTTAAATATACAATGGAAGAAGTTCATTGGTGCACATGACATAGTTAATTGACTTAAACTCTAGTTCATTTACATATATACAGAAATCCTTCTAATATACTTCTAAAATACATTTAAAAAAGCTAAGGTAGTTTATTCATCATAATACAGAAGGACATAGTATAAATACACATCTATGACCTAAAACAAATGTAAAATAAGATAGTGAAATGTTATAAAAGTTATAAAACATCCATAGTGTAGCATGAAGAGGAAAAAAGGGGTAAAATACGATTAATTCAAGTGTAACTATATAAAAACTATATAAAAATGCTCCATAAAAGTCTATATAAGTCTATATGTGCAACAGGGTTCAGATATATGATAGTACATGAATTAAAAAGTAGTGCAGGTAGGTATGTGTATAAAAGGCAACTAAGTGTGTAATCTAAAAACATTTTGCTTACACAGTAAAAGGTAAAACCTGAACTCCATCAATGACACCAGGGAAAATGTCTGCTCAGAGAGGGGGGGACAATCCACCTCAGTAGACAAAGGTGATACAGGTAGGCGTGTGTATGGGAAGGGAGAAATAACTAAGTAGGGGGTCTAAAAACCCTTTTCTTACGTAGTAATGGTTTAACCTGGACTCTATCATTGACACCAGGGAATTTGTCCGCTCTAAGGTGGACAATCCATCTCAGTTCACATTCCAATAAATGTGAATCAACATCTCCACCTCTGAGATTAGGTTCAACTTGTAGTACACTAAAGTTAAAGTAATGGTCAGGTCCTGTATTTCTAACATGTCTGGCAAGTGCATTATGATCAGATGCTATCCTAATGTTGTAAATATGTTCTCTTATACGTTCTCTAAGTTGTCTGCAAGTCTTGCCTACATAAAATACCGGACAAGAGACACACTTAGCAATATATACAACATTATTGCTGGTGCAATTGGTGCCAGTATTAAAGTAAAAAATTTTTTGTGTTGTCGGATGTTTAAAAGTGTCACTGTTGTCTATATATTGACATTGATTACAATTTTGACAGGATATTGTATTATGGTCAGATCTTGGTTTCTGGTAACCATGTTCTACTAAAGGGCGATGGCATAAGGTCCTTTTTAGATTGGGTTTATTCTTATAGACAAACCTTGGATTATCACCTACTACTTCTAAGATTTGGTCATCCAATCCAAGGATTCCCCAATGTCTATGTACTATCTCCTTGATCTTGTCAACATCTCTAGAGTAAAATAAGGACAACTTAACATTATCACCCCTACTGATAGCTGGTACTGCTTCAGATGCTTCTTTCCTTGAAAAATAAGGTTTAGCCACTGTGTCTCTCAACTTGTCAACCTGATTCCTATTCCTATCTATGTCTCTCATCACATATTTACGTTCCAAAATCTATTTGTAAGTGATTCAATCTCTTTGGAATGTCCTGAGGGGCATGGGTTCAACCTTGATGCTCGTGATAAACTGCCCTTTCATAATGTTCTCAAAACATATCTGGGGTGCATACTATGTCGATGCAACAGTGTATTCCTAAAACAGGGTTTCCTATACACTGATGTATTTAATAAACCACTAGGTAATCTATTTTTTCGGACATCTAGAAATTATATTTCAACACTGGAATAATTAATAGTAAATTTCAAGAAATCCGTTAGTCCATTAATGGAATCAAAGAATTCCAGAAGGGATGCTTCATCTTCTTTCCAGATAAAAAAGAGGTCATCTACAAACCGTCTGTAGTAACCCACATATTTCTGGAATAAAATTAACGGAAAAAGAAATTCTCCTCCCAGTCTGCCATCACAATGTTGGCGTAGCTATTGGCACATGAAGTGCCCATAGCTACGCCATCTTTCTGTATATAGATCTCCTTTCCAAAAATAAACATATTGTTCTCAAGAACAATCTCTAAAAATAAAGAAAGTAGGTCCACTGTCCCTTCTTCAAAATTAGATTTACTACGAATATATCTTTGAAACATTAACATACCTTCTTGGTTAGGAATCATAGTGAAGAGACTAGTAACGTCAAGTGTAACCAGTAAAAATGGTTCCTATCTTTCAGTGTAGCAGTAAACTCATATAAGTCAAGCAAAACTGTTTGCTATCTTTAAGGATAAATTTATTACTATCCACTAAAGGTCTAAGAAAATATTCTAGTAGAATAGAAAAAGGCTCAGTTAGCCATCCTTGCCCTGCTACAATAGGTCTCAGGGAGGGAAGTCAATGACTTGTGAATCTTCGTAAGCCTTGTATTACTGGTATCAAGGATTCCTAACTCTAAGATATTCAAATAGGGTATCTGAAATAATATGACTACGATGGAGGTCATCTAGAGTGTCATAGACTTGAAGACTTTCGTACCAACCTCTAAAAGGCTTATATTACCATAGAATGTTCCATCACTTAACATAGAATCCATCATACTGATGTATCTAGTGGAGTCTAAAATCACTATGGGGCCTCCCTTATCAGCTGGTCTTATAACTATTGAGAGGTCATTTCTGAGATTGTCTAAGGCTTGTTTTTGTAAATAGGTAAGATTGTAATTACGTTTTTAGTAGTATTTTTACTTCTGTTATCATAGTACTTATATATATCATTCTCTACCATTCTGGAGAACGTCTCTATAACTGGATGTATATTTGGAATATATAAACTATTAGGTCTAAACCTCTCCAAATCTCTTTTCTCCTCTACTTGGTCTTGATCTCTAAAATTCAATTTCAGTTGGATATTCCTAATAAACATCTTTACATCTAAAATAGAGTCTGTTAATTCACTATCTCGTGTAGGGATAAAACTTAGGCCCTTGTTTAAAACTTCCTCTTCAAAGGTACTTAAAGGCCTGTTAGACAGGTTGACCACTAGGGTCCCCTGTTTTCTCCCACATTTTCTTCAAACTTGGTCCTGGATGTTCCCTCCTGACCCTTTCCGTGTGTTCCTCCCTCTGCTTTGGGATCTCTGTCTCCCTGGGAAGGATTTGTTGGCTATGGGGAAAGGGGTACATATGGGAGATCTACTATTACCAGTTCTTGGGAAAATATCATTCAGTTCCTTCATATTCTTCTTCCTAACTACTGGTTCATTACTTTTATCTGAGAGTATGTTAGCCACTTTCCCTTTATCTGTAATGGGACTTGCAACATCCTCTGAGTATACAATATGTACCACATCTGATGTATTTTCATTCGTATAGCATTGGTAGTAACATCGACATGGTTAACCATTGTTACTTCATTAAGTAATGGTGGGATAACATCCTTAGTAATACATGTATTATTCACTTCAGAACAAATGCTGCACAGCTTTTGTTACATTAACATTATTGTCATTACTTGTTTCAGTTACATTTCTAAATACATGTCCATTACCCTGTTCTTTGCTGTAACGTGGCCAAGTAAAGACATTCCCATTTTGGAAATCCTGTATGTCCCTCAAAAGTTTATTCTTTTTAATTTCAAGAGTTCTCTTCTCAAATAATTGAACATTGTCTAGTAGTTTCTCCATACCATATTGTGCCTGTGGACTCTGAAATTTATTAACAAAACACTCATATTTTTCATTTACACTTTTCCTTAAAAGTTCCTCTTCATGAAAATGAAACTCATTAAGGAGTCTCATATAATTAAAACTGAGTTCTAAATTGAGCTGTTGCCATTTAAGCAACAGCTCAGGAAAGTTGTTACCTGAGGTTGGCATCTTGAGAATGCGTAGACCTCGAGGTATCACGCGTCTCTCAAGACATGCCTCAAAATGTTGCCGTTGCAACTGGAGCCTCTTTAATTTAATAAAGTCAAATTCCATCTTATCAAGTTCCCTTCCTATCTCTGCGATGTCAGAGATATTACCAGTTCCAATTTCTGGTTCAACAAGTAATAAAATGTTCTCTGTAGCTGTTAAACAACTCCTGAAACGTGTTAACTTCCGATTAGCGCGATCCAGTTCCTCTGGTCTATAGGGTAGTTCCACATTCACCTCCGATGGACTGCTAGCCATTCCTTACTGCAGGCGTTAAACAGGAATAGAATAAAACCAGGCAACAAGTTGCTTGCAGTAAAAGGTAAACGCTCCTAATTCAGACGACAGTGTATCATAAATAAATTAACCACAAAAGGAGCGAAATGGCTTTGCAGTAAAAATCCAGTTCCCAATGTAAAATAACAAAACAAAACAGCAAACCTCTAGTTCCAAAGTAAAACAGCTTTTTCAGCTCATAAAAGTAGTATGCTGCAAAGTAAAGCAAGTGTAGCTGGTTCTTCAACCCAAAAAGAATGGCTTTGCAGTAAAAAATCCAGTTCCCAATGTAAAATAACAAAAACAAAAACAGCAAACCTCTATTTCCAAAGTAAAACAGCTTTTTCAGCTCATAAAAGTAGTATGCTGCAAAGTAAAGCAAGTGTAGCTGGTTCTTCAACCCAAAAAGAATCGCACAAAAGTATAATCCAAACGAGAACTTTAATAGCTAGCTAGAGTTAAGCGCTTTCACCAAATGGCTTTTTCAAAACTTCAACAACTGCCATTAAAAACAAAGCATTTAAATATACAATCTGTAATGGGACTTGCAACATCCTCTGAGTATACAATATGTACCACATCTGATGTATTTTCATTCGTTATAGCATTGGTAGTAACATCGACATGGTTAACCATTGTTACTTCATTAAGTAATGGTGGGATAACATCCTTAGTAATACATGTATTATTCACTTCAGAACAAATGCGTACAGCTTTTATTACATTAACATTATTGTCATTACTTGTTTCAGTTACATTTCTAAATACATGTCCATTACCCTGTTCTTTGCTGTAACGTGGCCAAGTAAAGACATTCCCATTTTGGAAATCCTGTATGTCCCTCAAAAGTTTATTCTTTTTTATTTCAAGAGTTCTCTTCTCAAATAATTGAACATTGTCTAGTAGTTTCTCCATACCATATTGTGCCTGTGGACTCTGAAATTTATTAACAAAACACTCATATTTTTCATTTACACTTTTCCTTAAAAGTTCCTCTTCATGAAAATGAAACTCATTAAGGAGTCTCATATAATTAAAACTGAGTTCTAAATTGAGCTGTTGCACCTAATCTCAGAGGTGGAGATGTTGATTCACATTTATTGGAATGTGAACTGAGATGGATTGTCCGCCTTAGAGCGGACAAATTCCCTGGTGTCAATGATAGAGTCCAGGTTAAACCATTACTACGTAAGAAAAGGGTTTTTAGACCCCCTACTTAGTTATTTCTCCCTTCCCATACACACGCCTACCTGTATCACCTTTGTCTACTGAGGTGGATTGTCCCCCCCTCTCTGAGCAGACATTTTCCCTGGTGTCATTGATGGAGTTCAGGTTTTACCTTTTACTGTGTAAGCAAAATGTTTTTAGATTACACACTTAGTTGCCTCCCCCCCCCCCTTTTTATACACATACCTACCTGCACTACTTTTTAATTCATGTACTATCATATATCTGAACCCTGTTGCACATATAGACTTATATAGACTTTTATGGAGCATTTTTATATAGTTTTTATATAGTTACACTTGAATTAATCGTATTTTACCCCTTTTTTCCTCTTCATGCTACACTATGGATGTTTTATAACTTTTTATAACATTTCACTATCTTATTTTACATTTGTTTTAGGTCATAGATGTGTATTTATACTATGTCCTTCTGTATTATGATGAATAAACTACCTTAGCTTTTTAAATGTATTTTAGAAGTATATTAGAAGGATTTCTGTATATATGTAAATGAACTAGAGTTTAAGTCAATTAACTATGTCATGTGCACCAATGAACTTCTTCCATTGTATATTTAAATGCTTTGTTTTTAATGGCAGTTGTTGAAGTTTTGAAAAAGCCATTTGGTGAAAGCGCTTAACTCTAGCTAGCTATTAAAGTTCTCGTTTGGATTATACTTTGTGCGATTCTTTTGGGTTGAAGAACCAGCTACACTTGCTTTACTTTGCAGCATACTACTTTTATGAGCTGAAAAAGCTGTTTTACTTTGGAAATAGAGGTTTGCTGTTTTTGTTTTTGTTATTTTACATTGGGAACTGGATTTTTTACTGCAAAGCCATTCTTTTTGGGTTGAAGAACCAGCTACACTTGCTTTACTTTGCAGCATACTTACTTTGCAGCATACTACTTTTATGAGCTGAAAAAGCTGTTTTACTTTGGAAATAGAGGTTTGCTGTTTTTGTTTTTGTTATTTTACATTGGGAACTGGATTTTTTACTGCAAAGCCATTTCGCTCCTTTTTGTGGTTAATTTATAATTTATCTTTAGTTTAATGTATTTAATGTCTACATTAGCTAAGAGGGAGTATTTGCTAAGTCACCTTTCTGGTCAAAACATAGTTATTTATTTATTTTCAGTTTATGTACTGGGATATTTTGACTAAGCAGAAACAGGCACCTTGTTTTGCTTTCTTTGTACCCTATGTCTGTTGATCATAAGCCCTTCCCAGGGCAATAGGCCATTTTATTCGCCATTATTTTGGTCGAGTCATTTAGACAGTTATTGGATTAGTTTGAGGTTTTCTGCTTCTGCTGCCCTATATATTTATACTATTTGACTGAGTGTTTGGGAAGGGCATGCCATGTGTTGGCCACAGACACAGCCCCTTCTGTGGGGAGAGGCAAATGAGACATGCTCCTTTCAATCTCCTCTGCCTGCTAGACTCCTTCAATGCTGGGTCACTAACTGAACTCTTGTTATTGTGGTCACAGTCAGGGCTTCATCTCCCTAAATCCTGGATCCAAGTGGCAAAAATATTTCCATTTCAGCAGACCCCTGGAGATAAAAGCTCTTAAAGACAATTATATTTGCAGATGTATGAAACAGCATCTGGAAGTAGTATAACATTACTAAACCATAATAACCAAAATGGTAGCATAGATACAATATGTATCAGAAGTAAAATGCAGTAATAAAACAATCAAAACACAAAAAAAGGCAAACGAGAAGGAAGATTTTAGCTGGTGAAGCTTGTTTTGAGAGGTTGTGTGGAGACTGAAGAGGCACTTGATAGCAAACAAGATTAAGAAATGGGAATGTTACACATGGTCCTGCAGAGTGGTCCTAGCAGCAGAAAACTGAGAAAAGCAACTACTTTCCTGATTTAAGTATTTTTTGCTGTTTTTTACCTGAAATACCTTCTCTTGCTTACCTTGAACAAGCTTAAACTGTTTTTTTAACTGTTTGTTGCATTATATATTATTTGCACTTAAAGTTTCATTTAGTTGAAAATTGGTCGAAAGTTGTTTGTTTGTTTGTTAATTTAACTGTTGAGGCTGCCCACTAAAGTGTGCTAGCCTGTGTAACTGATTTATTACAGTTTCCTGCATTTCTGTGTGCTTTCTATTACAAAAACAAAAAAAAAAACCAAAAATATCCTTGTTTTCCCACCTCTCCTCGACTAGTTTAGACCAGTATACAGACTTTGCTGTGTTCTGGGCTGTGGTGTAGTTCCTGTGGTGTCCATTGCCTTACTTGGATAGAAGGAAGTTTCTTTGCTCACCAGTGGGAGTGGGGAGCCTTGAGCAGCCTATCTGTCCCTGAAGGAGTGACCTCAGCACAAGAGCTTGTAGTAATTGGTTGTTTTGGACCATTTCTAGCTCTTTTGAAGTTCCCTGTTTAAAATCCGCATTTGCACAGCTTTGCGCGGTTGTGTGCATAGCGCAGCGCCGGTTAAACTTTTTCTGGCTCCGCCAAGTCTGCTCTTCAAATTTTCCCTTAAGAAAGCTCTACTCTTATAATAACCTAGTCTAATCACTTTATTATAAGCCTAGCACTTGTTCTCAAAATCTCTCTTCTAAGTAAGCACTCGCTAACTAAAGTAAGCACTACATCCACCTACCTTCCCTGTGAGTACCCACTTCCCTTAAAGGCACAGCACTCCCTTATAATATTCTAGCATGTCGAGTGGTAGATTGCTGGCATCCTCTCCGGTTCAGCTGGTTAATCTGGGAATCTTGAGCCAATGCTACAATTGTCTCATGTACACAGACAAACCCTCTCCTCCTCCCAACAAACACAAATACATGTGAGAGATGCAACTATATAGCCAAACTGAAGGCTGAACTCTCTCAACTCAGGACTGGCAAGACCAGACAGGAGGAGAAGGTAACCACACACACACCAAACCCAGTGCCACATAGACCTACCACAACTGTAAACCAAAGGCATAAATCACAAAGACATACTCGGAGGCTCTAACAAAAAACTTACCAAACCAACAGAGGCTCCCAAAGCAGACACCCAAAAATCCACCACCTCAAAACATAACACATGCATCACATACTTCAATAAATCAGTGTGTCAAACAATCACAGCCCTTAATGCCAAACACCATGCCTGATACACTAGTAATAGGTGACTCTATAGTCAGACACACTGACGTTCCGCTTACCAGGCTGAACAAGGAGAGGGTAATGGTGAGCTGCTTATTGGGAGCTAGGATCCGCCACATAACACATGCACTCAGGTCACTCCAAAGCAAGTACAAATATGACTCATTGTCCATACCAGCATGAATGACCTGAGACGTACCTCCCTGGACTACATGAAAAGAGACATAGAGGAGCTCTCTGATTATGTAGCCCAGGCTGGTATGACCCTGACCCTGAGCAGCATCTTGCCCTCACCAAGAATGATGCCACAATACAAAGACAAGATGACCAGCTTTAATAATTGGCTCAAATACTGGTGTCATTCTAGGGGGATCCAATGTCTGTCTGCTTGGGATGACATGCTGGACAAGCCATGCTGCTTCGCAAGGGACGGCTTCCATCTGTCACCACTGGGCTTCCGGATATTGGCTAAGGCTATTGCCTCCCCCATAGTGCCATTTTTAGGCAAGGCTCAAAAGACAAACCCACCTCCTTAGAAAACAAAAATGGAAAAAAATTAAGGGTAATGCTGCTCAACGCCAGAAGTCTAAATCTCAAGATGCAGGCACTCCTCAGTATGGAGGACATCGATGTCTGTGCAGTAACTGAAACCTGGTTCAAGGCTCCTGAGAGCACCCCAGCACTACCAGGCTATACCTCGTATCATGCTTTTCGGCCACAAAACTCAGGCCAAACCAAGAAGGGAGGGGGAGTGTCCATATTCATCAAGGACACCCACACCTCCAGGTTAGTGGCAACACATGAAGCATCAGAGACCATCCAGGTGCAACTAACTGTAGGCAAAACTGCTATACAACTGGTAGCATGTTACAGACCACCCTCCCAATCTCAGGAACCCCACTCAGCCTTCCTGAAGACATTGGAGGATATGAATGTCTCACCAAACACCATCATATTGGGAGACTTCAACTACCCTAACATAGACTGGGTGCATTATTCTAGCCAAAACACCCTAGCCCAAAAGTTTCTGGAATTCATAAATTCAAACGTAATGGAACAGCTAGTCACCTCTCCCACAAGGAGAGATGATATACTAGACCTGATCATCACAAACATGGGGACAAAGTGCTCCACACCAGAAGTATACCACTCACTAGTGAGGTCTGACCACAAACTAATCACTCTGGATATACATATCCCACCTCCACTCCCAACACAAAAGACTACAGTGAAAAACTTCTCAAAAGCCGACTTTACACTTCTTAAAACTGAGATGGTATCCTTTAAGCCCACTGGGACAGTGGAAACCACATCCCACAATGCAGAATCCTTCACAAATGCTTTTTACGGACATCTCCAAGAATGCATGGATCATGCAATCCCAAATAAAACCAAGACCCTCTCCACCAAGGGCAGGCGTCCTGTCTGGTGGACCCCAGCCATAAACAAATTGTATAACAAAAGAAGGAAGCTACTGCACGAAAGAGCAAAATCCCATAAAGAGAAGGCATCTCTGATCAGCACTAGTAGAAAGCTACATTCTCTCATAAAAACATCCGAGGCCAACTTTGAGAGAAAAATCGCTATGGACACTAAAGATAACCACAAGGCCTTCTTCAGCTATGTTATGAACCTGGGCGGAAACCCTCAGATATGTTCAGAGTTAGTTCACAATGACAAAAAATACACTGAACCCACAGATATTGCCAACATTCTGGCAGACAGGTGCAGTGCAAATTTCTCCCCTCCCTCACTCCCAAAAGAAGAAATACTTATCCCAGCTGACTGTAACCTCCCTGTCATCTCAGATATCCAGGTGAGAACCGCCCTCAGCAAAGCTAAAAACACAGCATCAATGGGACCCGACAGTATCCCGGGTTGCGTGCTACGTGAACTCCAAGAGGAGCTAAACCCGCACATAAAAATGCTATTTAACCTTAGCCTTACTACAGGATATGTATCTGAAAACTGGTGTGCAGCAAAAGTAGTCCCACTCCACAAAGGAGGCACCTCTACCGACCCTGGTAACTACCGCCCCATAAGCTTAACTAGCCTGGTCTGCAAAGCTATGGAAAGAATCATTATGGAACTAATAAACAGAGACATTGGGGACTTACAGACACTTGATCCCACCCAGTTCGGCTTTGTAAAAGACAGATCCTGCCTTTTAAACCTGGTTGAATTTTTCGAAACAATCAGTAGAGCCATTGACGAGGGCAAAGCAGTCCATACAGCCTATCTGGACTTGGCTAAAGCTTTCGACACAATACCCCACTCTGGCATCATAGACAAGCTCAACAGCTTAAATGTAAATCCATATGTCACAAGATGGGTGGCAAACTGGCTAAAGGATAGAACCCATAAAGTCAAAATTGCTGGAGCCATGTCAGACTCAAAGCCAGTGACAAGTGGTGTCCCACAGGGCTCTGTCCTGGGACCCCTCTTGTTCGGCATTTATTTTTCAGATGTGAAAGCAAACATGGGAGGGTTGTGGCTGACAAAGTTCGCAGATGACTGCAAATTAGGCGCCATAGTTGATACACCAACTGACACATACATCTTACAGAAAGGCCTCACTGAAATGGACAACTGGTGCCGGAGTCATGGCCTTAAACTAAATGCCAAAAAATCTATAGCCATCCCCTTTGGGAAAAACAAAGTGCCCACAAATTATCACATAGGCGGTAACCCACTGAGTACAAAAAAAGTAATCCGAGACCTGGGGACCCAAGTTGATAGTGACCTCTAATTTGACACCCATGTTGCCAAAGTGGTTAGAAAGACTTTCTACCTTGCCCACCTTATCATGAAGGGATTCACATCCAGATCAAAGGAGGTCATTGTGCTCCTGTGCTCCTCCCTTATCAGGCCCATGATTGAGTACAATGCCCTATTTGGTATCTACCTCACCCAGCCCTTGCAACAGCTAGAGAGACCCCAAAAGTACCTCACCAAGAGGATCAAGGGTCTCAAACATATGTCATATGCTGCCAGACTAAAGAAACTCCAGCTCTATTCAGTAGCATACCGCCTACTCGGAGGTGATCTGTGCCTGATGTACAAGGCCATGTCCAACCAGGAATTGATGGACATGCTCCACCTCAAAAAATCCAAATCCATCAGAACCACTAGACCTAAAGATTTGAACCTCAGCACAAATATGAATAGGACATGCTGGAGGGACAGATTCATAACTCAGAGGCTTCCCATACTCTGGAACAGAATCCCAGTTTATGTTAGGCAGAGCCCCTCACTGACTCTCTTCAAGAGAAATCTTGACGAGTGGATGGGAGATAGTAGGTTTACCCCAGGGCTAATCTCTGTGTCACTACTAGACAGAGGCACAGTAAACTAATTCTATTATGTAAGGGGGTCTTCACTGTGTCACTACTAGACAGAGGCACAGTATTCTAAATCTATTCTGTTCACTTTTGTACCAATACATGGGGTGGCGAAAGCCACATCACTATGGCTAGGCTTATAAATGCCCCAGGGCAGATAGCCTAGTACCAAACTATGAAACTATGAAACTATTCCTTGGGAATGATTAGCTCTGTTTTCATGTTTAAGTATAGTCCTTTATTCGGTATACTATAAGTAAGTCATTTTATGATTGAATTTGAAGTGTGTGGGGCTAGTTATTAGCTCATGAGCGTGTATGTAAAATTGGAGTAAAACTAGCTGTGGGCGGCCTCTTGTTCAAATTGCTGCTTAAGCTATTATTACTATTAAAATATTCATTGGTTTTCTTATTTTAAGGGTTAACAGTAATTTGTGCTCTTGGCTTGACAATGTGATTTGGCTGGTGGCAATGCATTATTATTAACAGAGAGGAAGGGAATGTTGGTACTGGAGAGATATCATGTACGCCTTTTGGGAAAGAGTCTGTGTGTGTGTGTGTGTGTGTGTGTGTGTGTGTGTGTGTGTGTGTGTGTGTGTGTGTGTGGCTGAATGTGAAAAATAATATTGGTCAAGCTTCAACATGAAGACACTGGGCTCATTCAGATGTGGGTAAAATTCTAGTTATTACAACTCTGATCTGTAAGTTTACAGTATAAATCTTATTTGACAATAATCATATTTGTGTATGGCAGGTATTAACAATTACCCAAAGCAGCAGTTCATATTTATCATACACTTAGTGGCAAATATCCTTTGTTCAATAACAGATGCCAGTGGTGGAATTTAATGCCAATATTACCAGTCCAATTACACAACACATTGACCCTGTCTGTAGGAGGGATATTGCAACTTACTATGCCTTTAATTTGAAAATTTCTGTATTAAAAATAAAATGCAAATAGGGACCAAATTCAAATATTACCAGATACCTTGCAGACTATCCTCACCTGCCTCGAAACAGCTCATAATCAGAAGAAGCCTTATACATCACCTGGTTTCCAGATAGAGGAAATATCTTTCTGGCTGCAGAATGTATTCTCTATACTTTTTTAACTCAAACTGCATTATTCATATTAATCAAATCATCAGTATTTATTGCAGCACTTTAAACCAAAATACTTTGCAAAGAAATTTAAAAAATCAAGGTACAGAAAAAAACAGAAAATGCAGATACAAATTAATAAAAAGCAAATAAATTATAAATTATAAACAAAGCAGTAAATAATTAAAAAGTACCCGAAGCCAGTTAGCAAAACTTTCAAATATGAAGTTCAACATTTCTTATGCATTGCATTTCAAATGCACTTCTAAATACAATTCAATAGTCTTCACAGAGTGTCTGTTTTGAACTTTACATCCCATTTCTAAATTTTGAACTGCCAAATATTGCAGTGTGTGTGACATCATCTGAACAGACCTTGTTGGATTAGATGCCACATAAACCAGAGCCAGGATTAGGAAGATAAGGTGTCACCCAAAGTTAATGTTCATAATTATTTAAGGAAATGTACATGTGCAACTATTTTAAAGTTTTCCTAAATGGATAAAAACAATAAAAATAGTCCAAATGGTGTTAACCATGCAGCACCAAAAAATATCACAGAAACAGTCCTTAAAGTAAAAATGAATCTTTAATGTGTACACTGGTAAGCGCTTTCGCTAGCAGCTTCTTCAAACCATCAATCAGATAACATAGTATGACTTACTGCTCAATTATATTGTAATACAACCAATCAGAGCATTCAATTCATTAAGTCAATGTTCAAAAATATAAAGAGACATCACCCTAAAATATAAAAAGAAGAAATATATGACCGTAATGTATAAAATCTATCACATGTACACATATATTTTATTCTAACACGGCATAGGAGATAAACTCACACCTATAAAAAACTAGAATTCATCTAGTAAGCACTTAATACTAAAAATTCAATGTTCCATTACATAACCTATATATGCATACCAACAACAAATATAAAAAGGTTTATGCAAACATTTCATAACCTATTTAGGCATGCAAAAAATCAGTTCAGAGGTACTCAAACAGTCTTTATCCAAAGCATATAATCATTTTCTGAAGTTATTTGTTAATATATTACTTCATGCTTGCACTTTTATTATGTTACCTAGGACACTTAAGTCCTGTTTGACATTGCTTTTTGAGGAAAGGCAGAGCTGCACATGCAAATGCTCAGAGGAAGAGGACTCTGAAGGTATGAGTAAGATTATCCTGATATGGAAAGTAAGAAAAGGAAATATTTTGTTGATGGTTTGTAAAGGTTTCTATTTCATGTTATTGAAACTAGCCAGGAGACCTATATGCAGGTTCATCAAAAGGAATCAGAAGCATCAGGCCCAATGAACTGTGCAGATCCTAAAAGTGGAACTATACAGTTTGTCACTGGCCAGGTGATTTTTGATCAGAACGTAAATGACAGATCACTGTCATCTTGTCAAGGCAGTTAGACTATGAGAAGAGCTGGAAATGTTTGTGATATCAGACTTTGTAAATCTATAGCTAGATCTAGATCTATAACTATGAGAAGTAGTGTAGCTAGGATGGGCCCTGGGTGCAAAGCACTGGTAGAGGGTTGGTGAGATCAGCCAATTGCAATCTCTTTTTAAAGCAATACTGGCAGTTTTTTAAAGGTAGCACAGTGGTCAAAATTGTTTCAACTGCATGCCACACTGTCAGTAGCATTTTGCTACAGTTTAAAAAGTAGATTTTTTTAAAACTAAAACACGAGCACTATAGCTCTCCATGCAGGCAGGGTATAAACTCTAGCAACTGTTTGCTATGTTTTAAAAGAAGAAAGCATTTTTTTTAAATAAAATATGTTGAAAGACGATTGGGGTAGGACACAGAAACAGGACCTGAATGGCTGAAGCATGAGTGATGGGAGGCATGTTGTTCATCTGGCCACCTGGTCGATATGACAGTAAAATGAACATCTGAGGGGGGTATAGATCTAACTGTAATAAGATTATTGATTACAATGTAGCATTTTTATTTTGTTTTTGCTCTTCACTTGAAGAGCTGAGTGCTGGGGCACTGCGTCATATTACCAGCCCAAGGTGCTGGCTGAACGATCTATGCTTCTGTCTATAGCTATAGCAATATATCTAAATCTATCTATATAAGTATACTCACTAACACTGACGTGTCGAAGTATTGATGTATGCTAAGTTGATTTATACACACTGAACCTAAGTTTAATTTAAAAAAAAGGCCAAAACTACAAAGATCATAAAAGGAAAACAAAGGCTTCCCTTTCACAATGGGTAAATTTATTATTTTTTTTTTTACAGTACCTTCAGGCATATGATACTGCTAGGGGAAAAGTTGACTTATGGTAATGCATAGGTTAGGAGTCAGGAGTAGTGGCAAGGTTAAGGCATACATCAGAAGGATTGACAGAGGGGTGGGGATTCATAGAAATCTGTATTTTCTTTGCCTTCACTGGAGAGTAGAAGCATTTTTTTTTGTATGGCTTAGTTCCCTAGACAGGTAAGCACTTCCATCTTACTACTAATGTTGAATAATATCCAACCTCAACAGAAGGAAAATCAAATAAAATAGAATTCTATATATGTCGACTTTAAAATTATGGGTCTATACCAAGCAGGATCTCTGTATTCCAGTTTATAATGAATAACTAAAAATAAATAATGACACTCTTTATATAAAATTTTCTTAGTAATTCTATACATTTCTGAAGTGCAATACTATTTGCAAATTATTTGGGGTTTATGTCTGTGGCTCTAGTGGCAGTCTAATCACTAGGCTGAATTGAATATGTTCATAGACTGTTAATATGCTTATGACCAAAGGTGGCCATTGAGAAGTTCTGACACATTAACCAGTACTGGTGGGAGACTAACAATGTCCTCCATGAAGTAAACTTTCTCTGCATATCCTCAGTGAAAATCACCCATCCAGTCATGCAGACTGGTTTTCAAGGTTGTTAGGGAAGTTTTTTTCTGCTTGATATTTAAGGGCAGTCTATTTCAGAAATGGTATTTTATTATGTCAGGTATCTGTCATGCCATCTGGTATTGCTGATAAGGTAGTGTAGGTTTAGATCTGTAGGATGGGTGTTTGCTTTCCCCTGTCTCTGTTTAGGCAAAGTAGTTCAAAAGGAGTTGTGTTGTTCATAGCAAAGCAATCTAAGCAGAGATACTCTCTCATGAGTCTGTATGACACTCTATCTATCATAGTAACTAAGGGTGCTGACACCTTAAATCTTTTTGGCGAGGAAATGTTGAGATCTCAAACTGATTTTGGTGCTTAGTGAGTTACATACCAAAGTCTGTATTATACTCAATGATTGCTCTAATAAGCGATAGATAAAATAGGTCTATAAATTCTTAGGACCTTGAGAAAATACAACAAATTATAAGTTGAGCAAGGCAAGAGGATCTTTTTATCAGCAGAGAAATGTAGTGGTTAAAGGAGGGTTTTTATCAATAAACATACATACTCAAGTCCCTGGCGACTGCATTAATTTTAAGAACAATATTATCTATAGGTCAAGCAGTAAGGATGGTAGAGTTGCAACATTAATTTAAGTGTGTGCTTGGCCAAGACTTTGCTGCAGATTTTGAGTATCAGAATGTTATTTCATAACTACCCTCAGTTTGCAGTCATCAGAAAACTTAGTTAACTATAGTCCATTCAATAGCGGCTTTAATGTCTCAGAAATATGTATACCATAGAGAAGATGGCCCCATGCGAGAGCTCTGTGGGACACCACTGGTGGCATTTTTATGTCTAGAGAAAATACGCATTACATTAATGATAATGGTTCTGTCGGACAGCCAATAATTAGTCCAGCAAATTGTATGCGTGTGTGTGGGGGGTAAATGTTGATCTGGGATAGTTTGTTAGTAATCCAAGCATGACAGAAAGCACCAAAGCCCTTGGCTATGTCTAGAAAAGCAGTGCAGACTGCATGCCACTTATCCACGACCTCTATGACCCTTACAATGAAATCAATCAAGCTGAGGAGGTATGATCTGCCTGTTAGAAAGATGAACTGCTGTCGTTACAGGAATATGAGGTCATTCAGATAATTTCAGCTCTAATATGTTTCACAGTCTTGCAAATAATACTAGTGAAACTAATAGGCCTGTAATTACCAACATCAAAAGAAGTACCACCTTTATGTAAAGGCATAAGAATTGCCATTCTCCACATCTTGGGGACATTACCAGTAGAGAAATGCAAGTAATAGAGGTGACAGAGGGGTTTTGCTAGGGTGAAGTTTGTTTTTCAACAGACATCCAGGGATATTGTTAGGACCCATGGATATAGCTCTTTTAGTTCTGGAAAGTTCCAAAAGGTCTTGGTCCAAGTTGATCTCAGGAATGGGATGTGATTGGGAAGGGAGGGAACAGAGTGGATGAAGGTGAAGTTGGAAGTGCATTTATCTATGAGAATGTTAGCAATGCCCATGGGTTTACAGCAGGAGGTACCACTGGAGTTAAGCTCACTACAGAACTGCAGACTGCTTCTAACCATATACCAAACACATTTGATGCCCCCCATTCAATTATCTATCACAAGTCCCATCCTCAAAATACAGAAATATCTAATGTATTAATCCTACTGATTAGGCTGCCATTAACATGCTTACAAATTATCTCCTTACGTTTTCCATAACCTTAAAGCTGCTTCCACAATTCCATTCTCATCTACTTATAAAATATATGAATGTGGCCTGTTTCCCTTTAAATCCATTTCAATATTAACTTCTTAGTCATAGCTCTCAACCTCTTAGAGCAAGAAATCTGGTAAAGTTATAGATAATGTGGGGACAAAGGTCCCCAAACAGGGACAACTTTTAAATATTGTTCTTACAAACTTGGAAAGTTAATAGAATGATAGATTTTGCATTAGCATGAATTTTCTGAAGGGCATAAATTCAAAATCTCAAATGACTGTCATTATTTTCTGAATTCAATCCTCAAAGATTTGACAGAAAAAATATAATTATTACTAGGAACAGGCAAAAAATATGAGTCAAAAATCTGGACATTCTGTGAAAATCTGTACAGCTGAGAGGTATGTTCCTAGCTAAGGCCTTGCATTGATCCTCAGGTGCAAGTATTTCAAAATGTTCTGCACCTTCACTCGAATGCTAACCAAAAGTTAGATGTGTCTCATCTCCTTCCCAATTGGAATGCAATCGTGAACTCAATGTCTAAACAGTTTTACCTTAGGCCTTATCTCTATCAGAAGAGTTCCTTAAGCTAGTCATACTGAAGAGTGAGGGTAACCTGACAGCAAAGTATTTAGTTTCCAAGTTTTTTTATACCTCAAATGAATGCTGAGAGGCATTTTTACTAATAGATCAGTTGTCAGTTAGTTATGCAGTTATGTTTATTTAATAATTAATTAGCATTGTTGCTTCAGTCAGTATAAAATGTCCAGTTAAAATATTGATCACATACATTAAAATCCAAAATCCAAGTCTACTAATTAGTTTCCCTATTTGTTATCGACATGATGTTTCATTTTAATCTTTAGCATTGCAGAGGTTGGTGTGGAACTTACTGAGGAATAATTCTTTTTTGAAATGAAAAGCACAATTATTTCTTTATTATCTGCTATAAACATCTTTTCAGACTTAAGAGCAGACAATGAGGTTTATGGATATTCAGCATCTACGTGAAAAAAATCTTCTTTCTTACTGATATAATAAATGCATTTGCTGCCCCTTGTAACTTCTGTTCTCTTCAGCCATCGATTCATAGACTGTATTTATATGATAAATGAACTATACTTATAGATGCATTTTATATTGCTGCTGTTGTTAATATGTGTTTAAGTGGGTCTACTTGATATGATCGACATTTCACAATGTCGAAACCCATATGGCCGAGACCAATGTCGAACATACAAGTAGACCAAAAAAAAAAAAAAAATAACTTTAAAGATGCTAGCAGGGGGGCACTGCCCCCCTGCTGCCCCTGTGGGAGTCTCCGCCTCCCACACCCCTTGTAACTTTAATATATCACCTCTGAGATTGCACTAAAGTGTGGAAATGGAAATCTTTCTATTCTGCACTGTACGGAGATGCCGGTTCTCCATGGTCGACATTTCAAATGTCCATCATATGGTCTCGCCAATGTGGGTTTCAACACTGTGAAATGTCGACCATGTGAAGAGGACCCATTTAAGCAGAATCACTACTAAATACTGAATGTCCAAAATCCTGATGCTTAAAACACTGAGACCACATGCCCGAAACCCCACAATACCGAATATTTAAAACTGTGAAATTCAAAATCGTGAAAGTTACACAACCAAACAGCACACACACATACATACATACACACACCTTCCCCCCACAACCAAATAATTCATCCTACACTAGACATAGGCAGGGGGGCAAGCTCCCCTACACCCCCCATGTGGGGGGCTGTGCCCCCAAACCCCCCTACTTTATTATTCTAACTCTGAGATCGCACAGACACACAAGGCAAACTCACACCCACACATTACAGTCCCTCACACACACACACACACACACCACAGTCACAACACACACTTACACACACAACACCCCTCCAAACATACTTACACACATACTTAACCGCAACACCAGAAGTGCTAACGCAAAATCCTTTAACATCGGGATTTTACATTTTGCGCTTCTGGTCTTTCGGTAATGCGGGGTTTCGGTCATCTGGTCTTGGTATTTTCAGCGTCAGTATTTTGGGCATTTGGTATTTCGTAGTGATCCCATTTAAGCATATCTATGAGGATTTGCACATACCTATATTGGATTTGCATCCAAATACTTTAAATTGTTCTATTAATGTTTTGATTTTTTGCTATTTTTTTCTTAAAATCATATTTTTAGAAAAATATTTCCTCATATAGTTGTAATCCTATAATTATGGTATTTGTTATATTTTGATTAACAATTGGCTCTTCCTGATACCCTCCTCCTACCAAATTAGTTTTTTCCTCCCACGGTCTTGGCATGTCATGGATATCTCTTCCTTGTTGATTTTAATTCACGTTTAAAGCATCTGAAATCAGCCTCTTATGGGTCAAACTGGATTCTTCTCTTAAATGGACAGAAAAATAGGATGCAAGGAATCCCAATTTGATTTGAAAGACTTTATATATCAGCAAAAAATATATTCCCAAAATTGCCCTTTGCATAAAGTTGTGCCCCACATGTAATTAGTGAGAAGACCTTCCCATTAATTGCCCGTACCAAAATGAAATAGTTATATCTCCTGTACTAACATCTACCCACGGTAATATCCAGCCACATTGTAAAGATGGATAAAACCCTAAATGCTTTGCAGATGATCCATATTCGACTAATGTACTGACAACTGGAAGGGTAAATGATGGAGTATGGGACAGACCAGCAGATGCCAGCACACTGACCCTGAGGAGGGAGACTGCCTAAGCTGGAAGGGTAAATCCAGGAGTATGGGAGAGACCAGCAGAATTTTCTGGCACTCTGTTTTTTTATTCCATTTTCCATTTTATATCAGGTTTTGATATTTTATCAATTATTATATGAATATTTGATATTCATTTCTATGTTATTTCATGCCGTGATGCATTTATTTGTGTGATTTAAATGTTTAATTAACTGGAATTTTTTATTGGATGTGCGATTATGGGTGGGGTATTTATATGTGGAAGTTAGTAGTGTATGATGATTCTGTATTCCAAAAATACATAAGAGTACCATTAATCCTCGTATGAGGCCAATTGTCAGTGTCAGAAAGTCTAAGACCCACCCCCTTGGGAAATATGTAGATATTATTTTAAATAATTGTTTGGATTCATTCAACCATATATGCAAGGATTTCTGGGATTTTTTGTTGAAGATGAAAAATGTGAAATTTTCTGAACAGTGTGTTTTTATTACCACAGACATGGTTGAATTGTTCATCGTCATTCTGCATGAGCTGGGACTAGAGTGGTTCCATGATTTTCTATGTGAAGTACGGCTTTTGATAATAACACGGTAAATGTTCTAGTACTGTGCATGGAATTGGTGTTGAAATATAATTTTGTGTACCTCGAAGGTCAGTATTTTAGACAAAGAAAAGGGGTAGTGATGGGGGCTGCATGTGTCCCCATCTTTGCTAATATTATCCTGTTACAATGGTAGAGGCATGTTCTTTTCCCACAATTTGGGGTTAAACCATAGAGATTATATCTCCAGTTTGTGGATGATATTTTTATTGTATGGGATAGAACTGTTGGTGAAATTGGGGGGTTCATGGATTTTTTGAACTCTTCTACTTCCTTCTTGAGGTTTACACATCAATACAATTCTTTTTCTATCAATTACCTGGATGTTACAATTTCCAAATATTTAGTTAATAAGAATTGGGTTAGTACTATCTACTGAAAACCCACAAATAGCAACAGCATATTCTATTATGAGATGCCATCCTTCCCATCAAAGGTTTGGTATAGTTAAGGGTCAGTACATCCACCTAGCCTGGATGGTGTCCAGTTGGGAACAATTCCTTCAGGAGTGTGAAAAACTTGGTACCATGTTTTCTTGTAGGGGTGACCCAGCAGGATTGGTGTCACAAGTGGTTGATGACATCAAATTAAGGAGGGCCAGTGGGGATAGTCTTCCCCTTATTTGTTCCCCTATGGCTCCTGGTAGGGATGAATTTTTAAAGAAAAAGAATAATGGCAATTTGGATTTGCAGGAGGCCTTCATAACTCAGTTCTGCAATGAGGCATTTCAAATTAAGGATATTTCACACAAATATTGGAACATTTTTTTCCATTTTCAAGGACATGACCAGTATAGCAGGGGACAGATCCCAGATAGTTTTTAGGAGAGGAAAAACATTAAAAGCTTCCTGGAACATGCAACCATTGACCATGGTCCTTATGTTACTAATAAAAATGGGGAACCTAGAGGTGTGGGAGTTGCAGACGATGTAAAGTGGTGTTGGAAGGGGACCAGATCGAAGTGAACCATTGTAAAATTCGGTCTAAGGCCTATAGCAATTGTAATGCTATCGGGGTCATTTATTTAGCCAAGTGATTGAAATGTGAGCATTTTTATGTGCGAAAGACAAAGAGGAAGTTTAGAGAGCATTTATATGAACACGGATTGGACATAAAGAAAGGAGATATGAGAAATGCTTTGGCCAAACATGTTAGTGATAATAGAGATCATTGTTTTGGCTTTTTTGATCTAGAACGAGTGCAAAGGGATCTTAGGGGGGACCATGGGAAGATATATTGGAGGCAAGAAAGCTAAGCTGGCAACTTAGACTCAATGCCACTATCCCACCTGGCCTTAATGAAAGTTTGTCCATTACCTCTGTTTTAAAATTAGAATCTTACACAGTGTAGAGGGGGGGCCATTAATTTCAGTAGCTAGGTAGTGTTAGTTCTCAGATCTTTATATTTCAAGTGGTGTTCATCACATTGTGAGGTTCAAATGTCAAAAACATTTTCTGGCACTCTAGTTTTTTATTCCATTTTCCATTTTATATTAGGTTTTGATATTTTATCAATTATTATATGAATATTTGATATTCATTTCTATGTTATTTCATGTGGATGTGTGATTATGGGTGGGGTATTTATATGTGAAAGTTAGAAGTGTATGATGGTTCTGATGAAGTTTTTTACGAAAGCACTAAATCCTTTGTTCATGGTCAATACATTTTAACCTTTCACTCCAGAGTGGTTTTGGTTGTTATTCCTGGGCCGAACAGCTGCCTTGGTTCGGGTTATTTTGTGTATGGCTTATCCTGCTTTTGTGGTTCTACAGAGTCCAAAAGATGCCAGCACACTGATTCTGGGGAGGGAGGCTGCCTAAGCTGGAAGGGTAAATCCAGGAGTATGGGAGAGAGCAGCAGATGCCTGCACACTGACCATGGGTAGGGAGGCTGCCTAAGCTGGAAGGGTAAATCAGGGAGGATGGGAGAGAGCAGCAGATGCTCACACACTGACCCTGGGGAGGGAGGGTGCCTAAGCTGTAAGGGTAAATTATGGCATATGGGAGAGACAAGCAGATGCCCACACACTGACCCTGGGGAGGGAGGCTGCATAAGTTTGTTATAATAACAGCATTAAAAACCTGTCACTTTCTGCACTTTATGAGGTAAACAACTTATTTGGGATATTACTCTTGTGTGAAATTATTCATGTACCTGCTGCATGTATTGATTGCAGAGCTTGCAAGCCCATCACAGGGAAGGACAAAATTAGAGCAATGTCCCTGCGTCAGCATTCTCAGTCTCCTCACCAGGCCAGGACTTGGGTTGTTTTTTCCCTGTGGGAAGCTAAGACTTTTCTGGTAAACCCAGTAATAGAGTAGATGAGTCGGTGGCAGCTGATGGTCTTCTATGGGGAGGGAGAGAACAAAGGTGTCATCCATAGGGCAATTATAACTTTTTGTAGTTTTGTTTATAAATTACTTATATGCCTTCCAGTGAATTTTTGGAATAATATCATTCCTAAATATAAGGGTGACTCAATCCTTTCCCAACACTCTATGCTAACTCTGCTGTCCTTTCCCATATTCCTGGCTTTATTATGTATCAGTTTCATCTCTTTTAACACTTATTACCAGATCTCTCTCTCTCTCCCTCTCTCTTTCTCTGGTAAAGGGTTCTATTGTGACAAAGTGGCCATTAAGAGTACATAAACTGGTTGATGGCATTGCATAACAATTATGTAATTACAATATTGGGAATTCACAAGAATGAGCAAGGATTACTTTCACTTTTTGTGCATCATATTAAACAAATTCATTCAGAGAGTCCAACTGTATCTTTTGCTTCATCACTGACTCACCATCCCGAAAAGAGCACCGCTGCCTCACCCAAGAAAAAGTAATATGTGGTTTTCAATTACACAAACAACCAACTTCCTATTCAGAACTCACATCTTTAACTTCACCTACAATCCTTCACTTCACTAATATCTAAACTTCATAAAAATTACTTATAACTTGAGTTTATTATCACAAACTGTATCAGCCCCCTCAAACCTAAAGGCCTCTCTCTCTAGTCAACCAAACATGACTGTAGAATTATTGCCCCTGCTGTCTGGCAAAGCTTCTGTTCATGCCTAATAGAATACTCTAATATGTCCTCCTTCAGAAAGGTGTCATAGCCCATCACAAACTACAAGCAAAATGCTGTTGTTTCCACACTGAGCACAGTACCTAATTCTCTAACCCTTACCCATAGTCAGTGGCTGCTATCACCCTCAACACTGCTCTACAACTCAAGACTTACCTAGAGACAACATACACACACACACACACACACACACACACACACACACACACACACACACACACACTCCCAAACCTTCTTATGCTTTCACGTATTATATGGGTTTCCAAGTTGTACTATCCATTTTGAGATTTCTTATAATTATTTTTTATTCCTCGAATACTGCTGTATCAGGGTTATTAATACAGCATTCCTCATCTTTTTCCTAGAATTTTCTTTTCTTTTTCATTAAAGCCTTAAACCTACTCGCGTTTAGTATCATTATAAGTAATGCTATAATTACTTTTCCACAGACCCTTACACTATCAAGACAAAGTTGTTTTATACTTAAACCTGCTCAATCCACATTCCCATTACTTTTTCCCCTGTTGGTTCTTAATTTCCCATAACTTTTTATAACTGCTATAATTGATTCTTAAATACATTAATTATTTAACCTTCCCTCACCCTTATAATTCCTGATGTCCGTAATCTAATTTTGTAAACATTCTTCATTGTGTTCACTAGTTTTCTTAACTGCTTTTAAATTTAATTTCTTTATCACATCATTCACAATAACTGCACCCTTTGCTTGTTTCTGTTTCCGTTTTTGCTGCTTGCTTTAGTTGTGAAAGCACTCTAAGAAGAAGATGGTTTCTTCCATCCTAGCTTTGATATTTAGTATTTACCATTTTCTAGTTTCAGGTGATATTATAATGTAATCACTTATTGATGCAACTCCAGTGACGATGTGATTATCGCCGCTATGCTGCTATTATACCAAGGAATGCCTAAACCAATAACTATACACAAATCATGTCTAGATAAAATGCCTAGCAATAAATTCCAATTTTTATTTCTTTATTTATTTGATATTTGTTTACCAGGAAAGTCTGACTGGGCCAGAAAGTGCCCATTTTCAGTGGAGGCCTGTAGAGAAAAGCTCCACAATCACAATATTTCAGAAATCAAGTACAGATATTTTAAATCACAATATATCATCTTACATAACAAAACAATCAAGTACAAATATTTTAAATAACCATCAATCAAATTTATTACCCTGACTTCAGATTTTGTTTCATATTTTCTCTTATGCATTTCCTCAACATCCCTGAACAGTTTTTTTCATTAAATTCCCTGCATAGTAATATGTTATCTCCGCTTTCATAAGCCATTAGAAATTATTCTTCCAGCTTCTCCCATTAATTAATCCTGGAATGGTATTTGTTCTCTTCATTTGAGTTTTCTGTTTCATTTTCCTTAATCTTTGATGACAATTTCTTGTATCCACTGCTTCTCTGATGCTACTTCTTTTATTCTTCGACCTATTCTTTGTGTAATCTAAAGCCATAACTCATTTAAATACAGGTCTTGCTGTGCAACTAATATCACGTTCTTTGCAATTCATTACTCAAAACTGTTTTGTATATTTTTTACTTTACAAGAATGAAACTGATCAGATTCCCAAAGATGGATTCCTTCTGTCAACCTACATTACACACCACACCGCACCCATGTCTTCTTTCTTTTAAGTACAAGCTCAATATCAAAGATTTCCTTTACCACATTTTGGAGCATTCCCATACTTTATTCTAGGTATTTTACTTGCAAATCTCTCTTCCTCTATATCTAACTATATATGTCAATACTAGTTTTGCTCCTTCCTTTGATATGCTCTGTATATTTTTAGTCTGTCCTTCATATTCTTGGGGATTCCTTACATCTCGGTCTATTGACCTACTTTTTGTCTTTTCTTCTTTCCCATCTTTATTTTTCCTACATCTCTAGTCCACTCTCCTGCATTATTATTTTCCCTTTCTTCTCACCCCATCTTTCATAGTTGCTTTTGCTTCCTCAATTCTGAAAGCAAGAACACAGTTATCATCTAGTCTGCTTTCTCTGTTCTGTCTTTGTGTATAATTGCTTCATATTCATTCTGTCTATAGCTGCTGATATTCAGCTTATCACACTTTACTATCAACATCTCTTATCTTAAGCAAGAGAATTCCATTTTGGCATTTTCAGTCAACTGTTAGCACATCATTAGGTGATTCTTTAGCTGGTTCTTGTAATAATTATATGTGTAACTCTTTTATCTAAAATAACATTATCAAATATGAAAGTCAGCCCTGGAGCAAAAAGGGTCTGGGTTTGATTAGCAGCTTGGGCATCTGAGCTGGTGAAAAGGGGTAGATGGGTATGTCCATCTTGGGAAGGAGGGCATGCACTCACCCACAGCTCACAGCTGGTCTCTGATGACAGATTGGTACATGCAGGAGAGGCATTTTCTTCAGAGATGTGAGGCATTTGCTGAGTTACTGCAAACATGGGATGATATATCAGCACTTCCCATTACAAATCTGCGATCAGATATCAATGGAGTATGCAAACTGTTGGAATGTAGAGTGTGAAATATCCTTTTCAGCAGCAAAATGATATTGCTTTAGGGCTCCTCAATCCTCAGGCTTCTTGGGTTCAGTAGCCCCGGTGAATGTGGAGATTCAGTAAACACCCACCCACAAGTATCCCTCCTTTTTTATGTTGGGAAGGAGATGCCTTTTAACAATCTAAAGTATGACTTAATAGGACCCATAAAGTCATTATTTATCTATAGGCTTAAAAAGGTCACTAAGGCAATGGATGAAGAGATGGTACATGCTGCCTACCTAGATCTGGCTAAAACATTTGATACAATACTCCACACCGGCATTGTCATAAAGCAGAAATAGGCATAAACACCTTTATAAAATAATGGCGAGCTAGCTGGCTCACTGATAGGACCCAGGAAGTTAGAATCAGTGAGGCCACATCCACAAGGAGGCTGGTCACCAGTAGAATCCCTCAGGGCTCTGTGCAAGGCCCACTGCTCTTTAATATCTACTGCAGTTGATTACAAGCTAGGAGCAGTCATTGAATCTCTCGAATATGAGAAAGACCTTCAGAAAGGTCTAACACAAACGGTTGGTGCCAAAGACATGTCTTAAAACTCAGTACTAAAAAAGGAATTATAGTAGCTTTTGGAAAGTCTGCAACCCCAGGTTACTTCATCATCAGTAAAGAACCACTAAAAGTTGATTTACTACTCAAGGATCTGGGAATCCATGTAGATATTAACCTACCCTTCGAGCAGTAGGTGGCCAAGGTAATAAGAACATTTTTCTATGTTGATTAACATATAACCGAGGGCATGGCATCTAGGTCCATATAGGTCATCATACCACTGTACTCATTCATTATCAGACCCATTATAGAGTATAATATCCCCTTCAGTATGTACCTGACTAGACATATGCATCAACTGGAATGTCCATAGAGGTTTGTGACAAAAATAATTCAGGGAGTAAATACAATGTCCTAGTCTGATTGCTTCAAAGCCCTTGGTACTTGGTATCATACGGACTTTGATACGTGATCTTTGCCTGGCATACAAGGCATACCTGGACTGTGTTTTGATAAACATTCTGCACATCCACAAAACAAACAGCATCAAAACTACTAGATTAAAAGACCTAAATTTTGCTTGCAGCATAACTAGGACATTTTGAAAAGATAGATTTGTTTATCAGAGAATTCCCATTCTCTGGAACATGCTCCCCATCCATGTGAAACAGATTTCCTCCCTGTCCCTATTTAAACACAACTTGGACAAATTAATTGGTAATTGGAAATTCACCCCTTTCCTGGAATCTATGTCTCTAATGGATAAATGCAGTCAGTCAATCATCCATATATAAATCATTTTTGTGTGTAACATTTGGGTTGCATGGCTAGGTTTATAAGGGCCCTAGTGGTTGTTAGCCTAATATACACTTCTGAGCCTATAAACATATTAATTGAACAAAAACAATGATGCAATCCCCGGCAAACAGCTCCTCTTACTCACAGTTTTAGATTTAATCAAGGTATAAAGTTAATCATTAAAAATATCCCAGTACACTACAGCTGAAAAACATACTGATATTAAAAGAGGTACTGCAAAGCTCTGACCTGCCACATCTACTCCTGCAAAATGTATCTAGGCAAGTCTAGATAACTTGCTTTATATTTAAATGAGTATTTTAAATTTCATGTAGTAGTTAGATTGTAATACACTAATTTATATGATTAATTAAATGTGTTATATCAATTAAAAGTTTGAAGCATTTTGCACACAATTATATAGGTGCATACTTCTCCCCCCTGCTTTCTTTTCCTGTAACGTTGTTACATTTTGTTAAATTTTGCGTTCTGTTTATTTTTATATAAAACCCACCAACAATAGACTCCTCTACACATTACTCAATTAATTCAGCTTATAAGTACATTTCCTAAGCAACAATGTCTTAACCCCACTTAAAACTGTGTCTTGACTGAAAATAACTAGGCATCACATGCATCAAAACAATCTACCTGCTCCTACTAGGCCTGAACTAGTGATCCTGTCACAGTTCAGCCGGGCATGGGTAAAGCAAACTTTGTTTCATTAGGTCCCCTATATACAAAATAGTTTAACCTGAGCTATGTCCCTTCTTGATTTCACCTGCACATGCCCCTCCTTTTTCTGTTCTGTTCAAACCCTTTGGGATTTGATGTTAACCCATCCCTGGTGACTACACCTATGCCCCTGCTGCTCATTGTACCTGCCTCTCAGACACACAAAAAGAGGGAAGGCCAGGGCAATATAGTGTTTCCAAATTTCCTCTCTATTGTATATTGCTAAGTACTGCATGGGGGTCAGTGATGTTAAATATCCATCTGCATTATAAGCCATTCCCACATAGTCACCAGAGTACCACCAACCATATACAATGGGTTTATAGCTGTGTAACATTTTAAAATAGTAATACAATAGTTCTACTGAAAAACTAAACACCATTTCTAAATTTTTAAATGCTGTTAATAGTGATACCAGGTTGCTCTGAAAACTACTGAATGATAAATGTAATATGTGCACTGTGAAACCTTTCTTTCTTACATTGCTATTACAGCATGATAGCCAAGTTTAAAATTCAGAAGGGCTAACAGAAATATAGCCAATTTTTATCATATGAAGTCTTTCCAAACAAGTTTGCTGGCATGGACATTTCGGATCTGAATTAATTTCAAAATTCCTAGACCATCCAGAATGTGTGCAAGACATTGATATAGACAGCTTTATTGAAGATTACCTACACCAGTTTGTGTGGCAGAGGATAGGGGTTAAATACAGGTGAATCTTCTGAAAAAGAGCACATCACTGTGGTGTGTTTGTTTCCTAACTACTCTAGATATTTAAGTTTGTATATGTTTTATACATTCATAGGTAAGTACTAGGCAAGCTAAGCTTGTGGACCATTTTTAGCCTAGCCAATTTCCATTTTTTTCTGACTCAAAATAATCTACCCCATTTGGTTACAGTTTGGCCTTATCTATCCAGTGGTCAATAATTCTATATTATCCCTAATGAGAATAATTGGGCTCATACCATAGATAATTTGAGGGGATCCATGCATGGGATAAAGCATTCAGGAGTGTCTTCTGTCCATTAGTACTACACAGGGGATTCTTGGGTTTAATTTTTCATTTCCCATCCATAGATTTAAGTTACACATGAATATGGACAGGGATGAACTTTGTTTTATGTGGATTGAAAATCTGTGTCCTCTGCAAGATATATGTGTCCCTCCAAACCAATCAGCTAATGCTGCAGACGAGGTTTAGATCTGCAGACAGAGCACTTCTGATGCCATTTGGCTTGCTGTTTTTACTCTGCAGATAAAGACAGACTGCATGTTGCCTGTCTGTCAGCCATATTGTTAAAAACAAAGCTTTTAATTTTTATACCGTTTGTTAAAAGAATAGTCATCATCTCAGTATGATGAATTTTTTATCATGTGGTGAAAGACTCAAGGAATACCTACAGGTCCTGCAGAGAAGCATCACAACAAATAACTGAGCCAGAAAACCAAGAACTGTGGGATAGTATTGTTACACCACTGTACCATACAATTAATATCGTGTTCAGGTGGATAATATCCCAAACCCTAAAGTACTTGTCCAGGTGTATATCAAAAAATGCATGTTGAATTAAGTAGCAGCACAGATATAGAACTGCATTTATTAAAACTCAATAGAAAATATAAAGCTGACGAGGTATGGCAGGCAAGTATTTAATTTCTAAGAATAAGTCATTGATACTTTGATTAAAAAATTAGGTATATTGTAGTTTTATTTACTTTGATTAGAAATCTGGTATATTGGCCTTTCATCTTAAGGATTACTGACTGAATTAATGAAAACAGAAACATTAATACATTATTAAAAGCACTGACCAGTAGATTATTATTATTGTATACTTCATTTCTTGAGTTTTGCCTCCTAATTGTGTTTTATTTGAGGCTATTTTAGTGGTAACCTTTCTGTTGTTAAATTTAATTGAGGAATCACTTTATCTGGTGAAATACTGATACCTTTCTGAATGGTTGGAACATTCTAAACTTACTATTAATCTCTCATACCCTGTAATACGTCATAACCCATAATAGCATGGTTATAACATGAGAAAGTCAACACAAAAACAAACATGACTACAAAGATAGACCTCCTCCAAATATGCTAGCAAGTATGACTGGTGCACGGTATACCCAAACTGTTAAGTAAACCAAAAAAGAAAAAGCCAGCACTCAGAGGCAAATAAAGTTTTACTTTACACTATAGAGTTAAGTAACATTTTCAGCCTGTTAATTAAAATATTCTGACCTGCCCGGAACCTATAGTGATATCTTTGCTTCTGGCATCAGAACATAAGCGTTGTGTATTTGAGAACAAACCGTTAAGGCCCTCATAATGTTAACACAGTCCCAAACCCATTATCAAGGTACTTTTAAAATCGGCCGCTGGTCTGAATCCAATCCGCCTTATATTTTTCTTCAACCAACCAATGTTCAAAAGAAAACAAATATTTTAATGTTCATTAATATTCACAAAGTAAAAAATGTTAAAGCACTTGTTTAGGCAAATCTTAATCTATATGTTTTAAACAAAAAATGAGTTCATTATATTTCTTCAGTGATAAAATATACATAATGCAGGGACAGTTTTTATACATAATGTAATTGGTTATTTCACAAGTAAATATATGAATATATTTAGAAGAATATTTTGATTAACAGGCTGAAATTTTTACTTACCTCTATAGTAATTGTAGAGTGACATTTTTTAAGAACGGACAATGTGTTCTTATGTCTAACTCATAGGATGATCCTGGACTGATGGTGACACACC
This sequence comes from Protopterus annectens, assembly GCF_019279795.1. Classification (NCBI taxonomy): domain Eukaryota; kingdom Metazoa; phylum Chordata; order Ceratodontiformes; family Protopteridae; genus Protopterus; species Protopterus annectens. The sequence goes on along the minus strand of NC_056725.1, from coordinate 1,494,311,411 downwards.
GTGGTGCCCTGTTGGGTGGTTTATATATTACCATTTTTTGCTTTATTAATGGATGTGGACAATATTTGAACATAGCAAGGTAATTTGAGAATGGACTTTGGCCGATTGATATTTATGACAATTTGTGTGTCAGGTAGTACAAGCGCCAATTTTTGGTGCTAAATTCTTGTGAATGTCTTAAGATTTTATTCATTTGGAAAGGTATTATTTTGAACATTGAACAAAGGGGACCAATTGATGTTGTTTATTATATGAAATTTATGGTCATTGAGGTTTGCCCTTTGATAGTAGGGTAATCTATAAGAGCCCTATTAGAATATATGAACACTGTTATTAGGGATATATTAATGTACAAGTTTTGTTCATGGGTTTGGGCAATATTTTTTCTTTATAAATATCATAAAACAGGAGGGGTTTACAATTGCATTTATTGTTGAATATATACAAATATTAATATAAGTAATGGTAATACAGTGATCTAGGTTGCCTGTATTTAGACCATACATATATAGTTTGATATGCATTGTTTATATTGTGACAACATATTTTTGTAATTATATAAATATAAGGTGAAGAATGCTCTAACCATATTTATAATAACTGGTGGCACAACACGTTTGTATTATCTTATTTGTTTAGCTGTTTATTTCTCATATGATTTCACCCCTGTTTTTTGAAATATTTGGGTCCTCTCTAGTTATTAATGTGTGTAAAGATATTTTGTTTTATGCATTTTTGGTTGAAAGGGTAGTAAGCCAAGTGGTCATATGTTTTTTGGTAGTGGTCAGGTCATGTTCTTCTAATTTTGGATATGAAATATAACTTACTGGGGACCTGCAGGAACTTGCCTTTCTCATACAAATATTTTTGAGTTTTTGAATAAGCAAATTTGGTGTATTTCTCCAGGCTTTGTATCAAATAAGCATTATTTATTTTTGGATGCCATTTATTAGGGTCATCTGATTATATAGGGCAGGATTAGGGCATATTGTCATGGATCTCCAAAGAATTCTGCAGGGTTTGTGTGCAGATCAAGATGACATAAAAGTTTTTGGTATTGGGACCAATATGGATGGGGTCCCTAATGAGAAAGTAGGAGATTTTCATGATGGCTGCAACTTGCTGTTTTACCAACTAAATAAAGAGATGAAAATCTTAAGAATCAATATATAGCACTTGAAATTATTCAAGGCATATAAGAGTAAAGGTATTACTCCACGTGGTTTAAGGGTCAAAATTCAGCCCTTGTTTGTTAAGCCAGATGACCTATTGATGGAGGATTGGCAGAAGACACAACAAAAAGCCACTATGGCTTTTGTTGATATACTAATGCCCTTTTATCAAAGGACAGTTGAACAAAATATTAAGGATGTGACAGATACATGTGAAAATATGAAAAAAATATGAAGGTATGCCTTCTTCTGTACAAGACCTGGAAAAATTATCCAAAGATCTTCTCAATTTTGAGAATGGGTTGAAAGAAAAGAAGCTACATAAATTTCATAGAGATGTGGAAGATTATGAGAGAGGCAAGACCTTTGAGTCCCAGAGGGGGGGTTAGATTTATTGATAACAGTAGGGGCAGATCCAATATTATTAAGAAAAGACCAAGATCTATACTAAAGAAAGCAACACAGGGTCTCAGTACCTCAGGGGAAGAATCATCTATGACTGACACGGAAGGAATTTATATCAGTGACTCTCCTGACTCGAAAAAGGTACGAATACAGGAGGGCCCTTTAGGAGACAAACCCGTAGGGGTCGACGCAATCACAAAGGTGGCAACCTTGGAAAATCTATTACAGTCAATGGTGAAATAGGGACCCAATTTTATAAAGTACACAATATTTCCTGTTATGTCTTATCAATAGATGATAAAAGTTTACATAATAAAGGTTTAGGGTTTGTTCCCAGCTTTTTGGTAGATGGGCATATTTTTATTTCAGATCTTTTTGCCTTTTGTAGAATTTTGAATCTAAAATTGTTTTTTGGAACATCTAATAATTCTGAAAGAGCATTTGAATTTCGTTTTCACAAATCTACATTTATGCCACCAATGAATAAATATGTGGGTATTTTTCAGGAAGCCGTCCTAAGGGATTTACATTTCAACTTTAGTTCTGTTAGGAGCTTTAGACACAATCTTTTGAAAGGGGAACAACAGGCTTTGAAAAACCTATATTCTAATTCTGATATAAATATTCTTCCAGCAGATAAAGGTGGGGCTGTGGTCATAATGGATGCCAGTTATTACTGGAATGAGGGAAATTAACAATTGTCCAACCCTCAGAACTATATTAGGATGTCCACAGACCGCACACCTAAATTTAAAGCTGAGACTGATTCATTTTTGAATCAAGCAATGGAAGAAGGAATTGTTGATGTGAAGACAAAAGGACAACTCATGGTTCAGGATCCAACCCGACAGTACCTGTGTATCTTGCCCAAAGTACATAAAAATTTGAATAGACCCCCAGGAAGACCAATTGTTTCAGGACAGGGATCTTTAACAGAACCCCATTTCTGCCTTTTTGACATACTATCTGAAGCCATTATTATCAGGGGTCAGGGCAAGAATTGGGGATACTACAGAGTTTTTACAAATTATTCAAGACTCACAATTGGAACCTAATTGGCTCATGTGTACACTTGATGTTAAATCCCTATATACCAGTATTCTTCATTGGGCAGGATTACTTGCCCTAGAATACTGGTTAAATAAAGCTAATTTATATGCACCAGGATTTAACACTCTCCTTACATGTCTTGCAGAACATGTACTGACTAAGAACGTCTTCTGTTTTAAGGGGGGATGTTACTGGCAACAGCAAGGAACAGCTATGGGGGCCTAGTTTGCCCCAATTTATGCTGACCTCTTTATGGGGTATGTGGAAGATCAGATTATATATGATGTCATGCATAACATTTACCGCTCAGAGATGGATATATGGAGACGTTTTTCAGATGATTGTTGGTTGGTTTGGTCTGGGGGTGTGGACTATTTGTTAGAATTTTTGGAATATCTCAATTGTAATTGGTGGGGGATTGAATTTACTGTTAATTATCACAGTAAAGAGATTAATTTCTTGGATGTTAAAATTTTGAGACATGGGGATGATACGCTCAAAACGTCAGTATATAGGAAATACCAACAATATAATAATTTATTATATGCAACTAGTTTACACCCCACACACACCATCAACAATATTCCCAAATCACATTCATGAGAATTAGAAAAATATGTTCTGCAGACATGGAATTTCATAATGGTAGGCATGATCTTGACTGTAGATTTATTAATAGGGGATATAAGAAATCAATAGTACAAAGGGCCAGTGACTGGGCAGCCAATTGTGAGAGATCTAGCTTATTGAATTATAAAGCTAAAACGAAAAAGGATGGATCAGGAACCATGAGGTTGGTTACTACACTTGGCAGTAATATACATTTATTGCAGGATGTAGTCAACAAACATTGGAATATTCTTTGGGCCAATACAGATCTGGATCAGTGTTTGTCTAACAGATGCCAATTTTCTTTCAGAAGGGGAAGAACACTTACTTCTTATTTTGCGCATTATAAGAAAACTTTTTTTGGATTATGTGAGCCAACATCAACTAACCATATTGGGGGATAGGCTTGTTGGCTTACATCCTTGTGGACATTGCAGTCTGTGTAAACATATGTTTAAAACATCATCTTTTAACAGTAAAACCACTGGTCAAATTTTTGATATTTCATTTTTTGGAAATTGTAGCTCTGACTGGGTTGTCTATTTGGCTATTTGCCAATGTTCTGCCTTTTATGTAGGGCAGACTTCTAGGTAACTAAGAAGTCACATTTAAGAGCATTTGAGTGATTTACATTGTCAGTTACACAGAACTGCTTCTGTTAGATTTGTCATTATTGTAAAAGGTAAGAGATCTACGAAGCAAGGTTGGCACACTATATTAACTCAAAAGGAAAGAAATGGATTATCAAGTTGGCCAGATAGACCACATGTATGGTACTACAATCTGCCGTAACTCTAAATTGGAAAGTCATACCTGTATCAGGATGTAAGAATCTGTCACTCACATCTATATATGGGCAATAGTTACATCCACCACATGCCAAAAATGCTTTTCTTTTTATGCCGGTAAAACCAAAAGGATGTTCCGAAATAGAATTAGGGAACATTTATATGCCATAAGAGTAAAATATGAGAATAATGCAGTAGCTAAGCATGTACAAATGTATGGTAATGATCATGTCTTTAAATTTATGGTAATAGATGTATGTGTACCTAGGATCAGGGAAGGGAATATTAGAAATGCTACAGAAAGCAAAGAAGTGAATTGGATTATCAGACTGAGAGCAGACAAGGGCAAAGGCCTTAATGAAACGGCATCCATTAAACCTATACTCAGGAACAGACGAGTTGCCATTAGATGAAAGCCCAAGCTCTATGCCCTTATACAGATTTCAGCTGATATACACATTTTCTTGTTATTTTTTCTGTCATTTGGCCATCAATAGAAGGAACCCCACCTTCAGATATATTATGTCTGTTAAGTTGGATTAGAATCCATCATGTCCAAGTACTGATTCTTATTTGAAATCCACCTTTAGTTTAGTATAAGTCATCTAAGATATAATTGCAATGTCCAGTACATGCAGGACAAATATGTACCATCAAATAGTTATTGGCATATACCACTATAGCGTTAGCTGTAAAGGTTTTTCTACCTTCACTTAAAAATTTATTACCATAGAAGACAATATGTGACTAGTCCTTTTACAGTTCCAGCAGTAGTAAAGTTGCATATTCAGATACACATCATAACTAAATAGAGAGCATAAGTGTCTTTAAACGAAGAAGTATATAAAAGTGTTAGATTAAAAGACTCTTGGCAATATAAAATCACAGAGCCATAAAAGAAGAATCTGAAAGGACCATGATTAAATTAACCACCAATCAAAGAAAGAACATTTTTTCCCCACAAAAGATGAATATTGCAGATAAGTCAATGCTATCACATACAAGAAGTGTGCAATAAATATGTTCCAATCGTGTTTGTTTTAAAGTAACAATGGTAAACACCATAGAGAGCAAAAGCCAAGTTGGGTAAAGCAGATAAGGCTTATATGGCTGCTATACTGTATGTTTGGAAACAATGCTGATACATATTCCAGTATTAAGCAAATAGCTCCCAAAGAAAAACTAGATAAAAAACTTTCTGACTGTACAAAATTAAAGATTTAATAAGGAAGAAATTGAAAGAACAATAATTTTTCTAATGTCTTTATTAAAACAAATTCAGTTTGATTTAACAGTAACAAATGTATATAGGATATAGTGAATATTATTAAGTGTGTATAGATTAATGTATTTTAGGCATGTTAATTTTATGATATAAATATATAAATAACGTAAATAAAATGATAAAAGTGTTTTCACTACTCTGGGATGTTAATACTGAAAGTGACAGCTTATGGATGTAGTAGCAGTTCAAGTGAGTTCAGCTAAGCATGATACGACATGAATGTAAGTGTGGAAAAGCATAAAAATAATGCATGCACTAGCTTGATAACACAATTTGATATGCAAGCCCTGATTCACTTGTGTTATAGTTAAACAAGTGAGCGATTGATTGTAAGGGAGACAGAGGAATGTTTAGCATGTTATGGTAAAAGTTTCTTAGTATGTATATAACTTCATGTAATGGAACACATTTCACCTTATCTATTATGATAGCAAGTTAATATTTTGCAAGATAAGCATTAGAGACAGGTTAGAGTTATTTATAATGCAACAATCTTAATACTATGTTTTTAGAAAACTTTTTAAAGGTTTATAGCGAGAGTGTGTTTTTAAAAAAAGTTAATTACTTAATTGATGTTCATCACATGGCTGCTATATAAGCAAATGTTTGTAGTTTGAAAAACTTTTATGGTCTGAAGAGGCAGTTAGTGAAAGCGCTTACCTTGTGCACGTAAATAAAGACTCGTATATATGTTAATAACAAGACTAGATCATTGTGAGTCCACTGTTTGCCTCTCATTGCTTATCGTTTTTGGATTTACTTTACACTATTTAATAGTTTCGTAGCGAATCTAATACAATTTTTTTACCATGATCAAAGGAGCATATCTCTTGAAGTGACATTAAACAGTGTTTTCACTTGTGAAATTCTTATGTACCTATGTCCATATCCATAGTATTCATTTTCCTGTTACATTTCTAAATTATTCTTCTAAAGATTAACATTTTGAAATAAGTCTAGTACTCTATGTTGTTGTAGCCAGTAAACTTAGAATAGATCTTTTAGAGGATACCCATTTGTGAGAGTGTGTGCTTTCACTGCATCAGAAGACCTGTCTTTATCTTAAGCCATAAAGCTATTAAATCTTAACCTATTCTCTTTAAAATCAGAATGTTCATTACCATCACCTCATTATATTTAGGACTTTGGAGTACAACTCTAAAATTAAACATGATCTGCTTGAATTTTCTAAACTATGTCCTCACTAAAATTCATGATATTGAGTATGCTGTTTTATATGTCATCAATCTCTGATGTATTATAAATGTAATATATCTAGTTTAATTACATAATTCTAACTGCTGGTATCACAAGATGGGCTGAGATCCAGGTGGTAACTTCTACAAAGTGGTGGTATCCTTGTAAGAGTTCCAGCTTGGTAAATCCTTTTTCACAGATCAGGTAATCTTCAATATGTCCACCACTTGACTGACATTTTAAAATAATCGTTTGTGTCTTTATCTAAGTTCAAACTTTACTGTGGACAGCTATGGAATCATTAATAAATTCCTCAGCTGTCAAAGTCCCATCATTATATGTGGGTATATCTGGTTTACTACAGTTTTTTGTGACTTCATTAAGGTTGAGAAAAATGCACAGAGTAAGCTGCAGTAGCTAGCAATGATAAGATAAGAAATCTGAGCTATAAAGTAAATGTATCAAAATCTGTGGCTTTATTATCCTTTCCAAACCAAACAATATTTCTGCATTTCCCTGAAGAAGGAGAGATGGCATCCTATAGAAACTTATACTAGACAAACATTTTGGGCCCTATGATTTTAACTACTTTCTCAGAACCTTTTTAGTAAGTAATCTAAATATTTATTTTATCTAAGGGCATGCTTCCACTAGAGGACAACAGTGTTTCTATACTTACAGTAAGAAACAATATAACTTTTTTTTCTCAGTACATGTACCCTCCACAGGACAATAATGCAACTATTTAAACATGATAAAGAATTACCTAAAATTAGATGAAATTATCATTCTTTTTGCTCTCTGTCTCTCCGTCTGGGCCATACTACCCATAATTTCTAGAAATACTATAGAAAAAAACATATTTAAAAACCCTTCTCTTCAACCTACATAAGAGGCACTGTACAAATTCTTCACTTAAACTGTATGCTAATAAGCTACAGGATTATTTATTTATTTTATTTGACATTTGGTAACCAGGAAAGTCCGACTGGGTAGGGATTACTTGTTTTCAGGGGAGGCCTGGAGAGAAAAGCTCCACATAAAGACAGACAGAGAAGAATAATTAAATACAGGACAATAAACAGTGAGAAATTACATATAGTAAAAAAAATATATAAATTATAAAAAATACATAGTTGGATATAAGATTTTACTAGCAGGAGTTAGCAGGACTTTACAAGACTATTCTGGTTGAAGGTGACACAGAGTGAATAGATTGATGGTGGAGGGAGAAGAATATATAGAGAAAATAAAAATTATAAAGTGTAACACAGTACCATCCTATTTCTCAAGGGCCAGTTCTTCTTCAGCTGTGTTGTCAACATTTTCTTATTGGGTTTGGTATGCACTGACTGCACAAGACATTGGGTGCTGTTTAGATAACATTTATCATACATTAGGAAGGAGCAGTTACCTGTATAATGACCAGACTGCCCTCCCTTTCTCCATGATAGTACAATCTTGGAGGTAAGTAGCAGCGGTATATGAGGGATGTAGAACCATGTGCTGGAGGTGCAGGGGAGGGCATGTACCTATAAAACCCTTATTTTTGATACTTTGAATCTTGATAGAGTATAGGATGCTTCTATGTTCTTTGTCAGCCCGCCATTAGCTCCATCTTGTCAACAGTTAAACTTAATGAGGCTGTGTTTGACGAGCTGAATATTGACAAAGCAACTCAGATTTGTATAACTCTCATAATTATTAATCATCATTTTCCTTAAGCCGCCTTGTTTCTTTTGACAATCCTCTTCCATCTTTCCCCTCTCTTTAAACTTCATCACTTTATTTCACTACCCCGGAGCTCAGTTTTTCTCTCCTGTTCAGTCCTTTCAAAATACATCCTTTTACCTCTGTCACATGTATACCCATTCATATTTATGTATTTTCATTTGATTCTGCTTTACAAATGGAAGACATTGTACACTTATCCCTTGCATTACATATTTTGTTATTGTTTTGGTCAAGTACATATATTTTATTACTGAAAGCATCTGATGATTTTCCACTTTTGTTGTACATGTCAGTAAATAATTTAGCCTCATGCATCTTTCAGAAATACGTGTTAACTGTAAAACATATACTTTTCTTTAATTTGTAACTATATCATCATCATACTTTCCTTCTTTTATCTTTATCTGTTTAAATATCTCTCGAGTGTATGCATGTTTCTGTATGTGCATGCACATGTGTCTCTGTGTGTGTTTAATATATACTGTTGTTTATGCTACCACTTGCTAAGGTCATTACGTAAGAGTGTTCTGATGACTTCCATCCCCCAAGTTTAAAAATGTATAAATAAAATAAAACATAATTACAGTGGTGATAGAACCCTATGGGATATTTCCTAAATAAGTAAAATTATATTTGTTTTGTTACTTACTGATTGATTGTATGCTTGACTGATTGACAGTAATGTTCCATCACTCAGGGGATAAAATAGACAGGAAGCTAAAAACATTTTCAGGTTAGGGGGTCTGCACAAACCCTTTTGCAGACTACCATCATGGTGAAATGCCTCTGAACAAATAATAAATGCTGTTAAGCTTCCATATAAAAACCTGCTACCAGACAGGTTTCATCTCTGCCTTCAGCACCTTTAGATGGATCTTCTGAAGTAAAATGTGCATCCATGTACTTTTTCCACTTAAAATGTGGATAGGGGTGCAGTACCTAGACATGACATGTCATGGGTAAGGGTCTTAGAGATTTAAAGAACAGTATGTGCTCAGCATGAAAAATATTGCAGTCATCATTGTACTGATCGCTGCTTAAACAGTTAATAAAAACAACTATTTCCTTTTTCTTTAAAAATAAATATTTTCAAGTATAAAGAGTTCATAAGTAATAGCAGAGAAGGGGTTTAAACCTCTTTCATGAAAAGCTGTTAATAAATACCAGTTAAAGTATCCCAGTCACTTAGAAATCAAGGTGAGTGCAACCCTCACTGCTTCAGCTTTGAATAAGCTCACCCCACTGAGAGTGTGCCCCTTAAAAGCCTTAATAATCATTGGGTGAATGCTTGCGTCTTCTACCTTGCTACTCACCATCTGTATATCTGTATATCTGTTACCTTTACTATCCTGAGGTACTCTGGTCACATTACCTTTTATCTACCTCATCCTCTTCAGTTAACAGTGAAATGCATCAGTACACAAGGCAATAAAATATTTAACCCTCTGAAGACAGAGCAGCATAAACTTTCTACTCCAAATATATTTGTTTACTTTGAAAACTGCTCACCATTTCCTGTTCCATTTGGTCACAAAGTCCACTACACAAGTAATAGTAGCATAATTTGCTTTGTAATCATAGTCAGTTGAAGATCCCAAGCTGTAATCATGATAAATTTCATTAGATCTGCCTTAGATTTATAACCTTTTACATTAGATACATGAATAAATTTATAATTGTTTTAGAGCTAAATTGGAGCACACATGGTTATGTGTGAGGTAACATGCTTCTGTAATTAATTCATCCTCCACGGAAGCTATCCTTACAATTCTGCAAACTCCCTTGATATTTAGTTGGTGTCCTTGGCTTGTTAAATACTTTTAGTACATGTTTTCTTTATTAAATCATAAGGCAATGCTTAAATTCTTGAAGAAAGACAGGACTGTTACTTTTCTAAGCACATCAGCTGCATCAAAGATGGCGACCAAAACACGTACAACTGATAATTGACCAGATAGAGTAACAGGAGCTCTTAGAAATTTAACAAACTTCATACAGATCATTTTGGAAGATACCACATAGCTAAAGAAAGCATCACTAAGATAAGAAAATGCCTTGTTAGAGGTCACTGCATTGGCTGCACAGTAGGTCAAGGAATTATCTGTCTAAAAGAAACTTTTGCTACTGCATAGTAGACCATTAATGGGTCAACAAAATAAACCCTTTCTAACAGATTCTAAAATAGATGACTTAGAGAATTGCAGTTATCAGAACAACTTGGTTTATTGGAATATCAGAGAAAGGAAAGGACTGACCTGTTGGCCTTCATGAAACAACAGTTAACTGAGGCACTGCAACTGGTCCACATCCTATTATTGCAAAGGACCCATTGAATTATGGCAAGAATCCTCGCCACAAATGTTGCTAAGTGTATAATCTTTTTGACTATAATGAATGAGAATATGTACTTTGTAAAGACCGATACCTTGGCTCTAATTATAAATTGCAGTAGTATGTGTGAAATTTGTCCTTGACTACAGCAATTCTCTTTTCCTGAAGCATAAGTCAATGTTTTTTTTTTTTTTTTTCATCAGATGGATCAAGGATAGGAGGGAAATGTCAACTAAGGTTTATAGCAATTTTGTATATTAACTTGGATGGTTGCACTTTGAACTTTCTAAACCCAGAGGAAGCTTGTGCCTATATGGATGACTGATTAATACATTGTAGTCTCAAATATGTGAAGAAGGTGTTGGGCAAATGGAGGTGGATAATAACATGAGGGGTAAAAGAAGACTAGAAAGGTTTAATGCATCACCCCCTAACAAATCACTTGCTGGGAAGTGGCAAAAGGTAGGGCACATACAAAATGGAAGTCTCAACAACTACTTAGGGTAAAACTAAAGAAAGCACCCTCCTTTTTCTTTCCTGTATACCAGGGATTGCTAAGTATGACTGCCACTCCACTCTGCAGTATAATTGCAAGTTGGAAGAGGACTCCAGTCTATTTATTTCCCCAGACCCAGATCTGCCCGAGCTGTAAGATGTTCAGTCTAGAGGTTATCCAGTTAAGTAGAACAATGCTACATAATGTGTTGTTACCTGACTGAGGATATATACAGGTACAGTTTGACTGTTTTTTTCTTATTCTTGCTCCTAACTATTCGTTTATACAATAATATCCAGTGATGCTTCAGCTGTCATTCCCAGCAGTCAAGCACATTTCAGCTCCCTTCATCAATTCGCTTGTAGGTCCAATGATTTATGGGACCTCCTAGGGACATTTATCAGTTGAAATACTGATTTAAATATATTGGTAAGCATGAACTTCAGACGCACTTTATTCTGTTAAGTCCTGGATCCTATTATAGATATCTGCTTTTGAAACAATGTCATTACCCTGAAGTGCTAATAATGAGCTAATTATTTCTGGGGTACTTATTTTACATTGTTTTGCTTCCCTGGTCAAGGGCCCTGGTATTAATGTACCTTGTGGGTTAGTATTTTTTATTTTGACCTGGTAGTTCTAGCTCCTGACACACTCTTGTTTAATAACCATTACTTAATCAGAAGGAAAACGTGTGGTCTGCATATCTGAATGTCAAAGAAAGCATTTTTTTACAGTTATATTTTATATTACTCTCTTAACTTAAACAATTATTCTGATATGGTTCAGCTTTCAAGTATATTGAACAGTGACTTTTTATAATTACATAACAGTAATCTCTTATAATCATACTGTAGATGTTCAGTTGAAATTCAAACACAATGAAATGCATGCAGTTTAAAAAACTCATGAAAAAGTAGGCAGGTTACACAGAGTAAAAACCTGCCTCACTGACATAACCAAAAGGTGTATAGCTTCTAATTTCTTATTGTTATTTCTCCTCAATGCTGTCCCAATGTTCAGTAACCTTCAAGTCTCACAACTATCAAAACATGAGCAATGTTATAATAAAATGGTTATGGTTAAAAATGACAAAAGCACATTTAATGAATTTTTTTTCAGTGGTGAAAAAGACTGAACGCATAAAGAATAAAAAACTAATTTGAATGAATATTCAAATAACTGAATTCTCACTTTTTATAGTGTTTGTAGGTATAGTTATGAAAATGAATGTTTCACTGAATAGGTTATAATGGTTAGTGTGTGTGTGAAAGTCTATGAATGTTAGGGTTAGGACAAGGGATAGATAACGTGATAAATTTACTGTTTTGCAGTTATATGTGTTCTGTCTTTTTATGTTGTGCAGTGATACTGTTTGGGAAAGGGGTTTTATAATGTAATATGTAGGGCTAAAAGGCTCAGGGGCAGAATTAGGGTTAGCACACAGTGGCAGCTTTTATTAAAGGGGAGCTGCAGGAGACAGCTGAATGGGTGGGGCCAATGGGAAGGGGTGTGGTCAACTAGAAAGGGGTGGAGCTATGCTCAAAACCACAACAACTGGAACTTTAATTAAATACGCTGCCATGGGTGCCAAACAGTCATTACAAGAGTCCATCAAGACAAAATGAAGTGTAGAAGAAAAAAATATTTCAATGCATTGGCTACATGACAACTTACTTAATATCAAGATGGAAACACAGGTTGTGAGGCATGAAAAAATAAATTACTTTTTAAATACATTACTGGAATGCCAGTCAAAATCAAGTATAAAAAAAAACAAGCAGCACTCAGTTCAAACCACGACACCTTGCACTACAGTTCTAATTATAATTTATATTCAGCTTTATAAAATTACCAAGTAACATGCTGAAAGTAGCAATCTCTGTGATACGCCCACTTGTAAAAATGTTTCTTATCCAAAAAAGACCTGCTGTCTGACAACTATCTACTTGTTTCATGCGGAAGACATGATCAAAGTAAAAAATGAACAGCAAACAAGAAACAAGCTCAAGATAAATTGCGTAAAGGATTCCTGCACAAGTTATGGACCACACATGATAGATTGGCATTCTGTTTAGCTTACGGGTAAATACTGCAAAGATGGCTGCAAGTCTCCAACAAAAGATGACTGCAAGTCTCCAACAAATGTAATGAGCTTCGGAAAATACTGTAATCCTGCCCTTTATTACAAATACTGTCATATGCATTTCAATACCCAAGGCTTGTACATTATCTAGTTATGTAAATATTCTCTGCATGGCAACAATGAAAAGGCTTTCAATGCTGGTAATTATTTAACAGTATGCTTATTAAAGCTTACTTGCATCTTACAATCTCCAACAAGCTTACTTGATGGTCATTAAAGCATTGCTACATAAACACAGAGCAACAGGGCACTGCCACAGCATGCATTTCCTGAATAATAAGAAGCATAAATCAACAGTATAAAAATATGACAGAAAACCAGAACATTCTGCAAAATCAAGGACAGATCAAAAGCCACGGTCGTACTTGTGGCCTAACTTGGATGAGGGAATACTCTGCACACTTCCACTGCATAACTGCTCCTTGCCTTCCTTGGACATATCCAGAGCCACTACAGTGGTGAGTGGGTTGAAACAAGTATGTCACAATTTGAAATGTCTGTGGCTGATGGTGATGGCTCTGACACTCATACCTCTCAACTTCAGAGCAAGAAATCTGAACAAAGCCATACATAGAACTAGAAGTGGGATACAAGCCCAAAAATAAGGACACATTTTAAATATTGCTCTTATAAACTTAGAAAGATAATAGAACAGTAGTAGGTCTTGCATTAGTATGAATTTTCTGAAGGATATGAAATCTAAAACTCAAATGTCTGCCATTATTTTCTAACTTCAATCTTTAATGATTTGCCACTAATTTGCCAGAAAATCACAATTTTATGAAAAACGAAAAATGTGATGCAAAAATATAAAATTGCCAGACAATACAGCTGGGAACCTGTCAAAGAAGGGACACTTTTTAATATTAGCACTGTTAACTTCAGCAGCTAACAAAATAAGAGCATCTACATGCATTTCTGAAATAAAAATAATCTGCAACTCTGATCATTATAGTTATATATAATTGTAAACCCTCCACGTTTTCTTCCAAAATTGCCATTTTGAGGAGAGATTATTAGGGGAGAGCAACATTTTGAGCCAAAATATGGGACAGTTGAGAGGTTTGGATATTCCTAATTCAATACAACGATTTGCACGTACCTCTCAACCTCTTAATGCAGGAAATCTGGACAAGGCCAAATATATTGGGAGAACATACAAACACTACTAAAAATTGCTCTTGTATAAACTTAAGACAGTTAATAGAATAACAGGTCTTGCTTTAGCATGCATTTTTCTGAAGGTTATGATGTCTGAAACTCAATGTCTGTCATTTAGTGACTTCATTCCTAAATGATTTGCCAGAAAACCACAAATTTTATGAGGAACAAATAAAAATAAGAAGCAAATATCTATTCATTCAGCAAATATATGGACAGCTGAAAGGTATAGTTCAACCGGGGCTGTCTGACTTTGCTGCCTTCCCCTCACAAAATCATGGTTGAATGGAGCCTCCCCCCTGCAGCCATTCCGATGTCCCATTCCTTGGTTATTTTGCCCCATTTACCATAAACTCTGTAATGTGCATACTGCTTTGCTTCTGCGATGATTTGGATTTCATTTGAAAGTTTTATTTTGCATTTTACAGCACAAACCCTAATAGATATCTGCTAAACAAAGCAATGCAGTCTCACAATGAAAATAGACTTAGCATTAAAACGTCTCTGCCCTTGAAACTCACATGTATTGCAACAGCATTGAAACCCACATTCAAAGAAAATACATTTTGCCAGTGGCAGATAAAGATTAACTTTGAGCCGTTTTCAAATCATAGGCCCCTTGAACACAAAACATACACATGCTCTTTGATACACCTTCCTGATTGTATTAAATTATATTCATTGTACAATACAGTACAGTTGTTAGAGGGCATTTATTGTTTTGAACATTTTTCCAGTAAACAATGAAACAAAATGCATGCATCAATGACAAAATTGCCCATTTCAGAACATTTCCATCATAAAAGTCTACTCCACCTTCTACAGTCCACCAGTATCAGTAAATATGCACAATCTCTGAGGAAGTAAATGCCATCTAAATAATTCCACATTAAATAAATCTGTAACTAATGAAGAGGTTGCTGCTAGCAAACAACTTTATATGTCATTGTTCCATCTACAAATAAAGTGCCTGTTGCCCTTGAAGAATAAATTGCCTATGTCGCATGCATTAAAAAAAATGATAAGCTAGTAATTTTGCAATAGGGAATGGATGGCAACAGGTTCATAGTTACTAGCTATCTTGGCCAAAAAGGACTGCAGCATCCACCCCCTTTACAACACAGTACAGTATCAGCAATGCATCTACCTACTGTGGGAGCAGAACCCACAGCTTTCTGCATCAAAAGCAAGTACACTACCTGTTGTGCTATTAACAGCACAAACAGGCTCAGCATAAGCAGCACTAAAAACGTTTGTTCCCCTGCAGCTCTCAGGTCCTTGTAAAATCTACTTGACACTCAGCTGTATCTCTGAACTTTGCAGCACAAGAAATGTGGAAAAAGCTGAAATTTATTGGGGGGTGGGGGGGCAAAAGCCCCAAAACCAAGGACACATTTTAAATATTGCTTGTATAATGTTGGAAAGTTGCTAGAATAAAATGCTGTGTTACCACCATACATTTCACTGCCACGTCTTGAACCCAGGGGACCCTGTGCAAAACAGTCAGAGAAACATACCACTGCACTATGCCAAATCAGCTGTTTTGTGAAAGAGTGGAAGACTAAAACTTAAATGGCTACCATTTACTGAATTCAGTTCTCACCATAGCTGTCAACCTCTTAGCAGAAAACACTTGAACAAAGCCAATAATGGGGGAATACAGCCCCCAAACATTCAGTGAATTCAGTTCTCATCATAGCTCTCAACCTTAGCACAAAATACCTGGACGAAGCCAATAATGGGGGAATACAGTCCCAAATATAGGGACAAATTTCAAATATCCATGTTATAAACTTAGAAAATTGCTAGAATAAAAGGTTTTGTGTTACCATGTACTTTCTGAAGAATGTGAAGTCTGAAATTCAAATGCCTGCTATTATTTTTCAACATTTGTTAACCAGGAAACTAGTTTGACTTGGAACAAAAGCCAGTTTTCAGCAGAGCAGGGAGAAACACTCTGTGGTGGTGCTGCGGTAGCGTTGTCGCCTCACAGTAAGTCGCTGTCCAGTTCGATTCTCAGCTAGAGCGTCTTCTGTGTGGAGACATGCGTGAATGGGCGTACCTTCGTTGAAGGTTGTGCATCAAGGCTGGTAACTCGGCACATAAAAATCAACTACCAATCATTAGCAGACTGGAGTTCTGCTGTGGCGACCCCTAACCAGGAAAAGCCAAAAGACACAACAAGGGAGAAACACTCTAGACACATCTTTGTAAGATGGGAAGACATGCATACTCCGCACAGAAGACACTCCAGCCAAGAATCAAACCAGAAAAGCTGTAGCTGTCCGGCAACAATGCTACCAGTACACCACTGCACTACAGACTTTGCAAGGAAAAATGAAGATGCAGAAACCACAGATTTTATGAGGAACAGAACAAATATGAGGCAAAAATCTGCACATTTTTTACAAATGGTGGTGGGTAGGGAATTCAGGTCCTTGCCACTTGCATCCAAGATACAGGGTTCAAGCATGAGTATCTCTACCCACCACCATGTGTTCTCTAGCCACCAGTATATAGCAACTGGGGCATTTTACACACACACACCACAAGGCAACAAGTTTTGCATTACTATGAATTTTCTTTCTGAAGGATATAAACTCTAAAACTCAATCCTCAATAAATTGCCAGGGATTTTCCAGAAAAACTCAATTTTATGAGAAGCAGACCAAAACTATGAGGCAAAAACCTGGACAGATATGTTTTCTATTCGTCTTACCAAAAAAAAAAAAAATACCTTCAGGGTCTTTCCAAACGATAGTCTTGATCAGCTCTGTAGTACTGGTAAAAGGAACCAACCAGCATAAAACAACTACATTAACTGTCTGACTAGGGGAGAAGTAACAGTTCATTTAAATTTCCCTCCACATTCCAACAGCCAGACAGAAAACATAGAGCAAGTAAGCAGTTCTGCATCAGCCGCAAACACAGAAGTTATTACTCATCATTCCTCTGTAAAAATGCTGGTTAGCCATGTATGAAGATGACACATAAGTTTTTCTTTTTTTCTTTTTTAATATAGGTGGTTGGTTGCTGCAGAAATGAGAAATGGAAATCCATGGACCTGTAGAGTTCATCATTAGGGGTCTGTGGAACACAGTTTTGGAATCGCTGCTGTAAAATAGCACCCCCCCCATTTGCGGACCTTTTTTGGCAACTTCAAATGGTGCGGTTCTCCTAATAACCTTGTACCCAATGCCATTCCATACTCCTCCGAATGCTATTCCCAACTGCCATAAGAATATTGATAATCAAAATGTAGCCCATATGGTAGAGTTACCATGCAAGCAAGCTTTACAGCAAAAATAAGTAACTTTAAGCTATCTGCAACAAATCTTTACTCCCCTATTATAAAAGGGACTTAAAACTATAATTAAAACCCTCAAGCTATCAAGTAGTACAAGGCCATGTGGGAATTCAGTCTCACTACCACTACCAGCTCCAAAAGCTTTTTTCGGTTATGGTAGTAAGTTTAGAATTGATGCCTATTGCTGCACCAGGCTCATTTCCAGTGGAGTCTCTATCTCTGATCTCAAAGCTAATTTAATGCCTCCTACCCAGCCAGATGCCCCTATACACACACACACACACACACACACACACACACACACACACACACACACACACACACACATTAGAGAGCTCACCTGCTGTAGAATATCGTATCCAGTCCAACGGAGCAGTAAAATCCAGGTAGCCCGCACAGTGCAATCCCAAAATCCAAGTCGCAGTCACCCAACTAAAATCCACATAGCCCGTGCAGTGCAATCTCCCATGAGAGCTCAAAACTCACCTCACCTCTTTCCTGATTGGTACTGCCTGCAGATGAAACAGTCCGGAGCACCTCTGTTCTATGCGGTCATTACCGCATTGATTCCTGGGCATCTGTGGGGCAGAAATGCCTTCCCCTGTATCCGGACTGCTGACAAAGGCAGTCTCACCACATTGATTACTGGGCATTTGTGGGGCATGCCTTCCCCTGTATCTGGACTGCTTACAAAGGCAGTCTGGAGTTCTGCCTGAGTTCTCAGTGCATCTGTGCATGCACGGAGCGGAGTTCTGGAACTCATGAATTTTTAAAAGTTATTTTTTTATTTTCTTCTTGTCTTCACTGTTTTGTTTTGTTTTCTTTTTGTTTTTCTAGGTGGAGAGGCTGCAGTCCTGCAGTCCTATAGCATGAGCCACCCCTGTTAGCACACCTGACTAAGATGGTATTGGGGTACGAAGCCCACCTGCCTACCTTACGCATGTGTGCTAACCTTACCTCTAACCCTAAAACTAACATTACCACTTTTTCTAACCCTAATTCTGCACATTATGTTAATAAACCCTCTCTCCCTAACAATGCCACTACCAAGATGACACTTGATCTAGGTTTTGTAGTTGGGGGTATATGATATTTGGCACGTTAAGCTGGATTCAGTATAAATGTGTTCCGGGTTTTGTGGTTTTGACAAAATAAAGAATGAATTACTGCCTTTTTTATATGAAATAATGTGCTTTCAGTCAAATGAGCCGTAATCAGTAAAATGGCCAAATTTACGATAAACTAAAACAATAGATCTCACCACTGCTTAGTCCTCAGAGAATTAAACTGTTTAAAATTACCACATCACCTAGCTCTTTCTCAGCTAGCTACAATGCACAATGTTCTCTGTAAGTCAGAACATTGCCTAGCCCTTGGCAACTTAATACAACTTTACTCAAGAAAATTACCAAGCACTATAACTGAATCATCTAATACTGCAGGTGATTCTCTGTATTCATATAGTGTAGCTAAACTATGGAACCACATCCCACTACCACTGAATTATATTCAGAATGCAAAGTTATTCAAAGCCCAACTAAAACTTCACCTATCAAATCAATGAATCTGCTCCTGTACATTTCCAGGATAAATGGCACTGTTATTTTCAGGTTGCCATATCAGCAAACCATTTCTCTTGATTCAGAATCCCATGCCTCATAACTAGTATTACTAGCATTGTCCAGCTATATACATAATTGTGTAACACTGTGGTGTAACACTGTATTTTGCTTCTAGTCACACTATCTTGAAAACATGTATTTCCTTTATCTAATATGGTTTATAAATCTTGTTGAGTGTTTTGCTTTGAAATACTGCCTCCATAATGTTTGTTGACCATTTTTATCTTGAATTGTCAGAAATGTATTTCTGAGCTTTTTTCCCTAGGCCACTACTAAAAACATGTATTTCAGTCCCCAGATGGACTTTCCCACCTCTGTCCTTCGAATAAATCCTGATGATAATCGTACATACATAATTATCTATGACCTTGCTGCACACATCGCCTCCTAACTATAATTTTAAGATATTCTGCCTTACCTAATTCCTTCTCTCACTTCCATTTCTTTGACTTTTTAAGCACTAATTCTGATCTATTATCTGAATGACAAACTTACTAATACAACTCTTAAAATGCTCAACAATCAACATCCACTAATGCATAAGTATATTTTATACTGTAATAATTGCCTTCATTTCAAATGAATGTAATCTAATTAACAAATTAATGTACAATTGTTAATGTGTATTACTTAATGCTTGCTCATGTATATTACTGAATGTTTGTTTCAAAATGTTTGTAATATTTTAGAACTTTTTCCCCCAGATCTCTGCAGCAAAGGGTTTTCTAACTAAACCCAGTCAGACAAACTCAGTAAACAAAAGCAAAATAAAATACAATAAATAAAAAACCCTTGGAATGTCTGACAAAGAGCAAAACCTCAGAAACCTACTACATATGTTAATAAAATTACTAAGCTCAAGCTACGTATTGTGTTTTTTTATAAGAGAACAAGTTAAAGAAACAATATTTTAAACCCATACAGAAACACAGGAAAGGATAGTCTGCCTCCGGATATGCTCCTTCAGCTAAGGAAGTATGGTATATCGATTTTAATGCATAAATCCCTGACATGGTCACCTGAGTTTATTAAACACAATAAGAATGGCAGTTTGCTGGTGGTTAAAATTAAAAAAAAAAAAAAAGGAGCTCACCAATGCTACTAGGGTGCTTTTTATGGACCACACTTGGATGATTCTAACCCTATTAATAATTTTTCAAATGCTCTTCGTAAAGTAAGTCAATTGAATTCAGTTCTTTTGATTGAAGAGGACTTCAATGTCGTCATAGACCTTCAAATAAAAACGTCATGCAAGAATGAAGAAAAGGCAGTCAAAGTGCTTAGGGCTACGTTGGAATTTATTAAGGACTGTAAATATATTGACTGCTGGACAGCCTTTCATCCAGTGTTTAAAGACTTCACTTATATTACTCCAGAATCAGGGTCTGCTAGCAAAATTAATTACTGATTTTTTCTGAGTGCAGTAAGGATAAATGGATTAAGCAGAAGGCAGTTCATCTCTGACCATTCCCTAGTATGGGTAGAATTAGGTTTGGTAGGTAACTAGATCTGTAAACATTCTTGGATATTCTACATACCCGTATTGAAAGGAAGGTACATCAACAACAAAATAAGGCCATTCATTCCATCATTCTGGGAACATGCCATAATATAGGATGGTCCATGGGCAATTACAAGGAAGAGGTTTAAAATGATATTTGAAAGGTTTGCTCGGGCATTAATGATCAAAATCAGAGCAGCTAAATCAACAACAATAGAAAGGCGCAACAATAGAATTATACGACTTAAGGTAGACTGCAACAGAACATAAGGCAGATCTAGAATTTGAAAGAACAGATCATAGCTTTGAAAAGGGAATTTAGATGTGCCCAGTTTTAACTCCATTGCAACCAGGTGGGAAAATGGAAAAACTTTTATTGGGATAGAGGTATAACAGATCACAAACTCCTAGCATATAAACTTAAAGCCTGGAAAAGAGAAGTACAAATTCTTGCCCTGAGAGAGGGGTTGGGATGCCTGCAGACAAGCCAACACATCATTAACCAAATCATGATTGATAGATTTACAAAACTGCTTATGAATAAAGTTGCTGTTAATTGAGAAGATAGGTTCAATTTCTTTGTGGACATTTTCCTTCCACTGGTGACAGACTCAATGAAAGCAGAGTATAATAACCAGTTACACTAGACAAAGTCAAACAATCCGTACTACATATGCCGAAAGGGAAAGTAACTGGGCCGTGTGGGTTATCTGCTGAGTTTTCCTGTCAATATGTCCATGAGTGTGGACTGGTCTTATACAAATTATTTATATAAAGTAAGAAAACTGTTGTATTCACAATGTCATCTAGAACTGCAGCTAATGTATTGATTAAAAAAACAAAGGCAGGATCTGACTAATCCGGCTAGGTATAGACCCACTTCCATCCTTCCTCTGGACTCTAAAATTTATGCTAAAATTCAGTCTAGATGATTGGAGATCTTTTTAATATCTCTGGTCCCCTATAATCAACAAGATTCATAAAAGGCAGGCAAGGAACCCCAGATCCAGTCAGGGTTTGGCTCTATGTGAATCAATGGACTAAGTTCCCCTCTTCTCTGTTACATGATTTTTGCCTAGATCTTACTAGTAGTTTTCTTACCTAGACTGGGACTTTCTCTGGGACACTCTGAAAGCATAAGGTATTTAAGGGGCTTTTGTAGACAAATAGAAATTATTATATTCAGGCCCCTATGCTAAAATTAACACTAATGGAATAGTGTTAGTGGCCATTCCTATTTCAAAAGGCACCTGTAAAGATTACCTACTCTCTCCAGTGCTATTCATCATGTCTATTAACCTATTAGCTGTTTTTATTCAACAAAAGAACTATAGATCAGCTATCATCTTTCCAGATTGTACTACCTTCTCTTCAATGTGGTTTGCTGATGATGATGTATTTTAGGTATCCAGTCCTCATAATAACTTCAAAGATAAGGTGTAACTGCTAGACATTGTTGGCAAAAATTCTGGCCTCTGTCTTCACATGGATAAATCGTGTTTATACCTATTAAAATCAAGCTTGTATAGCAGTCAAATCAATAATAGAGGTATGAAGAATAAAACATTGTCTACTTGCAAATTCACGGGAATAACTATATCAGCAAATATGTCTGCAATACAGGATGAATATATTAAACCTGTTACTGCTAAACTTAAGCAAATATTAACTGAGTGGCATCTCTTAAAACATCAATTTCTTGCTAGAATTAATGCCATTAAAATGTCCCATCTACTTAGATTTATTTTTTCTGCACATATATGCCTAATTTAGGTACTACCAAATACTTAACAAATTTTCCAAAAACTGATGATGGGCTATCTCTGGGGAAATTCCATGCCTACAAGGTCTCAGGAAAACTCATTAGTTCTATGAAAGGTCTGCAGCTTCCTGAGCTGTTATCTTACTCAACAGAAGAACAACTCCAATACCAATCTAGCTACTTCCTGAGATTTTTGTTATTCACTCTCATATCAAAGTCCAATAATATGTGGTGTTGGGAAAATCTGGGACCCAGGTGGGCTTGAAAAGTGGATAAATAGGAGACTGTCAAGCAAGAAGCAAGGCCTTTATTCAAGTTATGGGACCAGAACCACTATCTAGTGGATGGCATGCCTTTTTTTTTTTGGTGCGGGAGGGTTGACAGGATGTCTAAAGGATGTTACTTTTGGAAGGATATTGTACAGGGAAATTTGAGTGAGTTTCCAGAATTTCAGCGATATTGATAAAATCTTAAATGTTCCATTGTTAAATGTTAGTAGTTCCTGCAACTCAGATGCATTTTCTGTGATACCAAGATTCATAAATATCTCTAAAGGATATTAATCCTATTAGGGCATATTGTACCTATGTTGCTGAATAAAGGAATAGCTGGCAATGGAAATATTGCCAGTCTATACAGGCCCTTGATTACTGAAGAGTAACAAATCAGATAAGACTCCAAAATAATAAGGGACGTAAGAAATAGGTAGGGAACTTACATTGCATGCCTTGGAAAAAACTGAGGACAGTGGAGAATGTTTTGAGCCATCCCTCACCTGGAGTTGACACGGTATAAGTTGTTACACCAATTGCAAAACTCCCTATCTAGGATAAGCAACAAACATTATCTGGATAACAGTAAATATCAGACATGCTTGTAACTGATGTGGACTATTTTGTTATGGTGCAGAATTGTCAGAAGATCAGTAGAATCTGATCTTGGATTATTAAAACTGCCTCAAGAGTTATCAGGAAAATGTTACTGGGCCTTGAATACTCAGAATTTTTGTTAAATGGTCTAGGAATTTAATCCTTTAGATTTAATGAGGTAGAAAAATAATTGTTAGGCTGATTATACTTGACATTATTTTACTAACTGGAAGTCTGTCCCCACAGATTTTGTCAGTTTGTTTCCAGTTATGAGCACAGAGTTTGGTCTCAGTTACTTTTAAGGATTTTTGGAAACTTTGTATTCATCTTGGTATAGTATCATGTGGAATTATTAATGTTATTACAAATGCTATGTAACGTATATACATAACACTGTTCTCTCAAGTTGTTATTTTTTTCCTTTTTCCTCATTATTTTTGTCTTATATATACTTGGGCTTATCACCTGTCCATAGTATTAATAAAGGAGTTGCTACAACAAAAAATAATGTTAGAGCTAAATTAATAGTCTGCCCAGTTATGAAATTATGTACTCATCATAATACTTTCTGCAAGCTTATTTTACTATGCTTCCCTCTTACCTCATCTTATCTTCCCCTTTGAAGCAGCCATCCACTAGTAAATATGTTTATTACATTTGCTTCTTTGTAAAACATGGCTGCCACTAATGCTAAGCTTTCTCATACACTTTCATCCATGGGAAGTTCAGCTGCATGCAGCAGTCATATAGAAGCTTACATTCTCCAACTGAGTACTCCCATAACCTACTGTGTCACAGATGTCAGTCACCTATTTTTATGTTGTCCTTGAGATTGAATAAAAATGACTTCTTGCTACAGCCTTTCCTCTTATACATTTTATTTCTTCTACATCTGCCATCTGTGCACACTTTAATACCTCTCTCATCTAGAGAAAGCTTTGTAGTTTACTTTATCTCCTCACCACAGACATATTACCCTGGGTTATTTCCTTTTCTCATTTCTAAATTTTATGGAGATAAAACTACATGTTGTTCCATGTACTGGTAAAATCTTGTAATCTTTGTAAGGCAAAACTCGCATCAAGCTAGCTGAATCACTGCTCAGAGTTTGATGATGTGCTCATATGAGGACTGTACATTTGTTAAAAGTCCCTTTCTCTAGGCAGAAGAAGTTCAAAGGGCCACTGCCAGACTGGTACCATTTTGCTCGTCCTGTCAAACCAAACTGGAGTTCTGCCATCCTCATTGCATTAATTAGCCATTACCTCTCAATCAGATCATCTCTAGGTGAAATGTTAGCCCTATGTGTGTGTATTATTAGTGAATCATGTGTCGTGCAATATATCTTAGTATCATGGCACAAGGGTATTGGGTAGGTCTGCAATGCAATGCCATCAGCATACATATGCTGCAACCATAAGCATACCCATCCATCCACCCTCAACCCCCTTTTTTCCATTTTGCACATGGGATCAAGATGTCACTTCCACAGTGACACTCATATCGAGGCAAGGTTTAGACTGCCAGGTGGCTAGCCCTGCAGTGGTACTTCATCCATAGCACTCACTCGCACACACACCTACAGCCAATTCAGAGTGTCCAATACATCTACTGTATGTCTTTGGAATGTGGGAGGAAACCAGAGCATCTGCAGGAAACCCGTGTGACTGCAAGGAGGACATGTAGACTCTGCAGAGAAGGCAGCCCAGTCAAGAATCAAACTGGAGAACCTCTGTCTGTGAACGACATCACTAACCACTGCACCACACAGCCGCTGTTCTTTTGGGCCAAGCAGGCTTATGCTGATGTGTGGATAAAGTAGTGCAAACTGGCAGCATTTCACAGACAATAACAGTAGCTGGATCCATTAGCAAAACTCTCACACTAAGAGTCAGGTACATGGGAATTCCTGAAATGGAGGAGCAGTCTCGTTTCTGCACACTGCCCTCCCCCCAAAATTCTTCCTCACAATTGAATAAACATTTTTGTAAACTGTATTAAATTGCTTTCTACAATGTAGCAAGAAGTTGCTACATTTAAACCACATACAGAATGCTGTAGCACTTAGGTTTGACCACAAATGCAACATCTGTTTTTTTTTTTTTTAAAGCTGGTATTGCATTAAAGAGTGATCAAGAATCAGGATGTTGGATCGAAAGGACAATCTCTCCCCATAAGACTTTGCACCCAGGGCAGTTTCCTCCTTCACCCCACCCTAACTATACTACTGTCATAAGGACCCTTGTGACTTTTGCTAGTGACAAAGATAAGTGGGTTGAGAATGCAGGCTACTCCAATCCATGCCATGGACCAATGCAAATGGTGGAAATGTCTCTGTGCCTCCATTGACCAGTGTGATCTTGCCATAAAGCCAGCAGCACTAGGTCAATAAGAAACTGGGTTGCTGGTGTCCAGTTTCCCAGCCTAGGTTACCTGGGATGGCTCTCATGAGAGAAATCTGAGCATGAAACTAATCAAACTGCCAAACATGAACTAAGGATTGTTACACAGGTCAATGAAGGGCCACAGCTTGGGCGTGAATGCAGCTTGGACATGAATGACATGATGGTAAGGAGGAGACCGGACATTCTATGTATCCAGGAGATAAGCTGGAAGGCAGTGCAGCAAAGGCACCTGGCATATGGTCTAGAGTATACTACTCAGGGGGAGGACAGGTTAGAAACAGTGTGGGATTCGTAGTGAGCAGGACATTTTGATGACAGTGGGAGATGTCATCAGAATTAGGTACAGAGTCATGGCAGATAGACTTCAGCATACCAATATGGCAGTGTTCATAATCTCTGCATATGCCTAATAGTAAGGTTGTAATAGTGAGGAAAAGCATGCATTCAGGCAGCAGCTGCAGGACCTACTAGGTAAAGCAGAATAACGTGTTGGTGATGGTAAAGGGAGACTAGGATGTTTATGCTGTGACAGACAGAACAGGATATAATGACTGCCTTAGTCCACAAAGATGGGGAAATTAGAACAAAGAAGAGGTCATTCTAGACTTCTGTCAAACAAATGGGTTTATGTTGGTCAACACATGGTTCAGCAAGAGAGATGCTCACAAGATCACATATAAGAGTGGTTAACATACAATTCAAGTAGACTTCCACTTGGTATGGAAAGGCCAAAGGGGTAGGCTCAGAGATTGCAAAGTCATCCCCAGTGAAACTGTTGGCCCACAGCATAAACCACAATCAGATGTAATGCAGTGGTATGAAAAGACTCTAAGATCAACAGTAATTAGGATAAAGACCTGGAAATTGACTGCAGAGAAAGCACAATAATTCTATGAAATATGTAAGTTATTATACCCCAGGAAGAAAAAGAAATAGGTAGTGCTGAAGATAAAGAAAGGCAACATTTCAAAAAATATGGGTGAAAACTAGAACAGAAATGCAGCCCAGCTAGGTATGGGAAGAAAGTACATAAGGAAAGTTGGTTGTGGAGAGCAGAAGTCCAGGAAGTTTTCAAAAGAAAGAAAAAGTGTGAGACAGAAAATACATACTTGCCGAAGAAGGAATGCTTACTGGTTAACAAAGAGGCTGCAAAGACAGACACAGTAGCAAAGAACAAGGAATTGGAGGAAGTCTACCAGCCTCTGGAAAGTAACTCAGCAGACAGCACAGAAATGCTATCAGGTTGCATGGCAAATACAGATGGATAAAGAAAATCGTAATCAGACACCATTGATAAGGGATCCCAGCAACAACTTGCTCACCTGCCCGAAGGACATCAAAGGGAGATGGAATGAATACTTGCAATAGCTTCTGAATGAAGAAAATGCTACAGAAGCTGTACTGTCCTATACATACAGCCTACAATGAAAAAGGAAGAATAGCTCATGGTAGAAGAACATTGGGGAAAAATTAAGTCAAGAAAAGCAGCAGGTTCAAATGAGGTTACAGCAAATATGTACACAATTTTGCATGAGTTAGGGGAGATTTTGCATCAGTTAAGGAGGAAATGGCTTCTGAGGGTGCTCATAGCATTATGGAGAGAAAGGCATATCCCATATGACTGGAAAAGAAGCACGCTAATGCTGAGATAGAAGAACAAAGAGGGCATTTACAACTGTGCGGAGTCCAATGGTATTAAACTTCTGTTATATCACATGGAAGTGCTGGTGGAGGTGATTGACAAATGACAACATGAACAGCAGAGAGTAAGATGGAGGATGTCAAAGCAAGAATCAAAGAGGATGTAGTGACTGACACAGACTGTCATGGGCAGTGTTTGATAGAAAAGTAAGGCTTACAAAACAGTGGTGGGACCAGCACTGTATGATGCAAACTCCTGCAGATTGAAGGCAGTGCAGTTGCGGAAGCAAGGGGTGACTGAAATGAAGTACCTGAGATGAATGGTAGCATGCACACTGAGGGACAGATGAAGAAATGATGGAATCAGAACAGAAGCCGAAGATATTCAAACAGAATAGATTACAATGGTTTAGGCACATTGGCAGGAAAGCAGAAATTGAGTTGCTGAACAGGATTTCAGGGATAGGGGGTGGCAGGAATAAGGCAAGAAGAAATGTGCATATTCAGCAAAGAGATGGATGATTTGCATGAGGGAAGACTAGTGACAGTCAGGCATGATTCTTGAAAAGATAGTAAACTGGCATTAAGCCAAGACAGGTGACTACAGTTCTCTTAACCCAATGCAGAAAAATGGGAAATGGGGGATGATTATAACGATGATGATGATGACTTGAGTCTGATGATGATGACAGCATATAAATTGTGGGTCTATATTATATATTTGAAGTTTCAAAACCTCAAATCCCATATGTTCGACAACATATGATAGAAGTTTGAAACTTCGAATATGTAATAAAACATAAAAAATAAAATAAAACTTACCTTAATACTCCAACCCCGTTAAATATATCACTTCAGTGCAGAAAAGGAAATTCTCCCATTCTGCACTGTATTGCTTCTCTCTCATGCCCTGTTTGTGGACAATTAATTTACACAAACTTAGATCCCTGTCCCTGAAGGGCAAGTCCAAGACCTTCATATTCTCCTTCTATGCATCACTCCTCACTACACTACCCCTTAATACAATACAACTTGTTTCTTTCTTTCTTTCTTTCTCTCTTTCTTTCTTTCTTTCTTTCTTTCTTTTCATGTCAGTTTTTTTGAATTGCCCTGCTTTTTCCACCTATGTTTGCCCTCCCACCTCCCCTTTTGCCGCCTTAATCCTTCCTGTAACACCATTTCTACTCCATTACTTTAATGATATTCACATTTATTTTCCAGATATCCCCATAAATAGACTCCAATATGTATAATATTCTTAGAATTCAGTACTTTTGTTTGCTGTTCCCTCCTCAGCACCATTCCCCCGTAATGCAATCCCATTTCTCCTCTTGCTCTTGATTTATTCTTTGTTCCCACTGATGTGGCTCTCTCTAGCTTAACCCCTGTTTATGATTTTTGACTTTATTTTTATTAAGCTTCATTATGTATTTTTTTGCTTATTCAGCTTTACTCCTTCTCCCCTCCCGCCACAATACCACCATTGCTGAGAGTCAGTCAGTCACCCCCACCTCACTACCACCACTGCTGAGGGTTAGGCATCCCCCTCCCTCCACACTACCACCACTGCTGAGGGTCAGGCATTCCCCGTCCCTCCACACCACCACCACTGCTGAGGGTCAGGCATCTCCCCTCCCTCCACACTACCACCACTGCTGAGAGTAATTCAGCCCCCCTGCCTCCACACCACTATCACTGCTGAGGAAGCTGGTGGCAAAAAATGAAGATCTTATTCTAACCAGCAGGATGCAACTATACAAAAATGGTTATCCAGTACTGTCCACTGGTATAAGGGAAACGTTTAATCAGCACAGCAGGTTCCTCAGACCAAAGGAGAAAACACTGTTTAACTAGCAAGTACACAGTATAGCCAAACAGGCTATGTTTGGTCACAAATCTCTTCAGCAACATGGAGGGGAATTAGACCCTTTGACTTGTGAGATAGATAGAAACTGCTCCTAAGCATCCACATATGATTGGTCTGTTGGATAGGTTTAACAATTCTTTCAATACCACACCAAAGTCATTCACAGACCAGTTTAAACTAGGAATGAGACATGTACCATTATCATCTCCACTTTGTATACAGAGAGGTTCCCCAGGGATGCATGTTTTTGTACTTGCAGATGCTTTATAGTCACAGCATAGAAGAGCTCTGACATAATTTGTGATGATAGCAATGGTGTCTGTGAAGTCTGCCATGGAGTCTGTTGTGTAGAATGTGATGAATTTTATAACTAAACTTGGGAAGGTCAATGGATGTTGGCATAATTGTTAAAGTGCTTACTTTACATTCACAAGGTGCAGGGTTTGATTCTAACATGGGGTAATTGGCTAGGCTTAAAATGGCCCACAAGGGCAGTTAGCCTAGTACTAATCTATGAACCTATGAACCTATGACTGCAACAAAGACATCTACCGCAAGCACAACAGTTGAATAAGTTCTAGTACAAAGGGACAGTAAGACAAATGATAATGTTGTTTACATTTGTTCAACAGAATACAAAGAAGTTTCTGAGGTATTTACATAATTATGAATGATATGAATATATGCAGAACCATATGAACACCTTCTGGCTAAAATTATTAATATAATTATTAACATATGGCATATACTAACAATATTTTTGTAAAATAACCCACATTTCTCAAGTGCTGAGTAACCCTTTTGCATAAGGAGCTATTCCTAACCTATATGGTGAAAGGATAAGTGAAACACTGTTCTGCAATGTGTCCAGGTGGAAAGTGTTGTAGATGTACATAGAAACATGATATTCATGCATATATGTTGAATGTTTTACTTAACACGTATAAATGTCTGCATATAGTTAATAGGCAGACAGTAGGTATCACTGATAACATGATTTGATACTATAACACCACATATACTCTGTGTTGGTCAGATTATTAACAGGCCTATTAATATGGCACATGCTTAATTTCCCATAAAAATGAATGACATCTTCTCTTTTAAAGACCAGTGTATTTGTGTCAGCTGACATTTCTGATCTGTGTAGTGAGCTGTCCTGTGAAATGCTTTTCCACCATGCTACTATGAGAACCTTGAGACATTTATGTAAAAAGGCAAATATGGATAAATATAACTTGTTGCTATATAAGTATAAATATCTGTGAAGTGACGATCAATAGACACTAGGTAGCAGTGAGAAGTGTCCCTGCATTATATACTCTTTCATGTGATACCTCTTAGAGCAAGAAAGCCAAAAGTATAGAAGGTATAAAAGGACAAAATTCAGGCCGGATTTCAAATATTGTTCTTTTATTTGTATACCTAAAAAGATGCATAACAGGCTTTGCTTTGTCATGAGTTCTCTTGAGATAGGAATTCTGAAACTCAAAAAAATAATAATATTTACAGTATCTGCTGTCCTCTAAATTCAATTTGCTTGACTAACTTGCTTGAGAATTCTTTACATTGGTAATCGGTTTTAAATACTATTCTAACTCACTTAAAAATAATAGAACAACAGGATTTGAATTTTAGAAATTCATTGTAAAAATCACAAGCCAGCAGTTCTTATTTTGGCATGTATTGCCATAAATGTGTAAATATATGTAAAAACTCAAAATAAGTCAGTCAATACTGCCAATAGACAGACTGTAAACACATTATATATTGCATCTGGCTTGGAATATTTCTTAATAGTTCATTAAAAAAAGAGATCCGGTACTTGTTTGCTGGCTCACTTGTACTCCTTTAATTTTGCTTGGCATTTGTTGTCCTTCTGTTGGGAAAATATTACTCCAGTTACCACTGTACTTTGATACACACTTTATTATGATGTAGTCTTATCAAGGTAAATGACTCTAGTACATTGTATTTTTGATGGCTAAAAAGGGGAATGGCCAGGAAATCTGTTAGTAAATATCCTCAATGATGCTTAAAGTCTGACAGCTGACACAGTGGGTTAATGGTGTGAGCTGGAGTTTCTGCGGTACAGGGTTTGATTCCATCAGTGCTCAGTTGTCTACTGAATGACTTTGAATATGTTATTTAACCGGACAGTGCTTAGGACAAGTAGAAACATGGGATAGTCTACTCAATGGCCCCTGGACTGTAAGCCTAGTAACTACTTGCATGCTAACACCCTAATGGCTGATGTAATACTGCCAAAGCAGATTTCTCATATGTTGGTCCAATGGTAGTTTTGAGGTCATGTCCACTGCTAAGTCCCCAGTGATAGTGTGGTAAACTAGTAGAGTTTAGAGTAGACAGAGGACTCTAAATTTAAACTAACCAGTTCCCTTAGATTATGCATGAATGAGTTAAGAAATAGTCAGGAGATGATGAATCTGGGTGTCATAGGTTCATAGGTAGGTACTAGGCTATCAGCCCAAGGGCCTGCGTAAGCCTAGCCAACAAGGTTCCCTGGCATACGCCACCCAAGAAAGTTATTTTCCTGTGCCACTGTCAAGCAGAGACAAAGAAGTGGTCCCCGGGATGTATTTCCTATTTCCCATCCACTCATTAAGATTTTCTTGAAGAGTGCTAATGAAAAACTTTACTTGACATAGATGGGCAGCCTGTTCCAGAGTATGGTAAGTCTCTGGGACAGGAATCTATCCCTCCAGCATGTCCTGTTTATTGTGGTGACAAGGTTTAGGTCCCTAGAGTGTGTAGCTTGGAGGGATTGGGATTTTTTTAGGTGTAGCATGTCCAACAGCTCTTGGTTTGACATAGCTTTATATGTTAGGCAGAGATCACCTCGGATTATGCGATATGCTACGGAGTAAAGCTGGAGTTTTTTGCGGCGGTCAATGTAGGGCATTTGTTTGAGGCCAGTAATCCTCTTTGTGAGGTACTTCTGCGGCCTTTCCAGCTACTGCAGATGTCTTGTGAGGTACATTCCAAAAGGGGCGTTGTACTCTATAATGGGTCTAATAAGTATTGAGTAGAGGGGAACAATGACCTCTTTTTTCCTGGACGAGAACCCTTTTATGATGAGGTGTGCCACATAGGACTTCCTGACTACTGTGGCGATGTGACTATCAAAGGAGAGACTACTGTCCACCTGGGTCCCAAGGTCTCTTATCACGCATTCGGTGTTAAGTAGATTGCTGCCTATGTGGTAGTTCATGGGTACAGAGTTTTTACCAAAACATGTCACTGCAATTTTGGCATTGAGCTTGAGGTCATGGCTCTGACACCAGGCATCTGTCTCAGTGAGGCCTTTCTGTAGGATGTCCACATCATTTGGGGACTTGACTATGGCTCCTAGTTTGCAGTCATCTGCTAACTTTGTTAGCCAGAGGCTTTCTGTGTTAGCCTCTACTTCAGAGAAGTAGATACCAAACAGGAGAGGTCCCAATATGGAACCCTGTGGTACTCCACTTGTCACTGCTTTGAGGTCAGATTTGGAGTCTGCAACTTTTATAGTGTGGGTTCTGTCAGTGAGCCAGTTGGCAACTCATCTTGTGATGTAGGGATTTATACCTCGTTTAGTGAGTTTAGCTATAATTCCAGAAAGGGGGATGGTGTTGAAAGCCTTGGCGAGGTTAAGATAGGCTGCGTGAACCACCTTACCCTCATCTAGGAATCTTCCAGGTGTCTTCCAGGAAGCTAATGTTGCTCAGGAATCACTGCTAATGTCGGTGTAAAAATGGAAGAAATCGTTGTATGTTGTCCAGATTACAAGAAGCTAAATAGCCATATAAAAGCTGATGTTTATACAGTGAACAGGGCAGAGAAAACTTTGAATCATCAGGGCAGGGATGAGTATCTAACTACTATTGGCTTGACTAAAGGATATTGGTAGGTATCAATGACACCTACTGCAATGGAAAAGTCAGTATGTGTTACCCAAGTGTGTTCTGTGAACTCATCAGAATGACCTTTAGGTGAAAACACTCTTGAGACCTTTCTAGAGGCTTGTAGAATATATTGTAGTAGGAGCTATCCTCTAACTTGCAGTGGTGATATTGCAGTCTTTATTTGCTTTTGGCAGGAGCATGTGCCACATGTCTGACAGGTGCTCAACAGATTAATAATGGATGGTTTGACTATTAAGGCCAATTAATATTGGGTAGAAAGGCAGAAGATTAACCATTAGGTGCATGATAGACAAATGTATCCACAGCCTGCCAACGTGGCAGTCATCCAACCATGGCCTGCTCCTTTTACCAAAAAAAAAGAGGCTTGGGCATATCTGAGTGCTCTGGGCATTACACAGAGTTTGTCACTACAGTTCTATAGCCACACTTCTTATAGACCTTACATGACACCAAAAACTGAAGGGGAAGAGAGGGCTGCCTATACCAGCTAGGCCTAATTACAGTTAGGAGTTTATAATGAAGGTGGATGCTTAAAAACATGGACCAGATTGCTGTACTTAGCCAGATTTCTTGAAAGGGAGAAAAGCATATTGTAGTATACATTAACAGTAGATTTTAGCCAAAGGAAGAATCATATGCAGTTGTGGAGGAAGAAAATTGGAAATAGCAAAAGCAGTCCTTCTTATGTATTAGATAATTTACAGAATTTGCAGATCATAATCCCTTAAGGTGGCTATTCTCAGCTGTTGAGCAGAATATTACAATTCTTAGATGAAGTTTGGGATTAAGGTCCTACAATATGACAATCCAGCACTAAAGCTGCATCAGTAATGCAAACCCATATAGTTTGTCAAGGCAAGGGAGTGGATAGTTTAACTCAAAAATGCATTATTTTTCCCAAGCTTCACTTTCTGCTTGTTTATCAAAGAATCTGACATTAAGTGTTTACGTGGTGTAGAACTGAATAGATTTGGTGCTAAGCTAAAGCAAATGAAATTGCTTTCAGATGAGACTCTAGCATGTGCCTTACACAGACTCCAGCATGTGCCTTACACACACTGACTAATGTCCCTGTCACTATACTCAGTATCATACTGACTTCTTAGACTTATGCCTGGTTACTGAGCAATCTCCAACCCAAACATAATGAATTTGCTGCACATCTGTAAATCAAATGGTACTAGAGCTACCTATTCCAGGGACCTAAATATGGCCTACGACTTGAATAGGATGTGCTGGAGGGACAGATTTCTCTCCCAGCAACTACTGCATCTTTGGAATAGGCTGCCAATTCATGTGAAGCACAACACCTCTATGACACTGCTTGAAAAGAACCTGGACAACTGGATGGGGCACCATAAATTCTTACTGGAGATGGTGCCCACAACCCTCATGAACGTGGTCAGTCATTACCAAAAACAATCCTGGGTATTAACTAGAGCATCTGTGGTGTTGCATTGAGATGAAATGGCTAGACTTGAAATGACCTCTGGGTAGATAGCCTAGTAACCTCCAATGATCCTACTATGATCCTATGACATGTGGTTGTCTTTAAATAAAACATGCAATGAACAGTATTAAGCCAAGGTAAATGTATCGTTTTATTAAAAAAAGCTGCATAAATGTTGCTTACAGTAAATATTATAGCACACAAAATATGGACTGCACAGAATATGCCAGTGATTTCAATGAAAATGCAACAGAGCTGTTAAAAAATTAAACATGCTACTTAAATTTACACTACTTTGCTGTGCTGACATCATATTGCTTTGTAACTTGTTTGTCCAGGCAAAAGGAAAGCATCATGCAATTTGGTCTTTTCCCACAGAGGTATGTGATTGTAGAGACAGGAACTTTACATTCAAATTTTAATCTAAAGAGGAAATATAAAACATGGGACTCTTAAGTTTGCCAGAAATTACTGCCTTACTTCTGGAGTGTGCACAAGGGAACTGCATTCCTGAAATCAAGCACAAAGTAAAATTAACTTGCCCATAAAATATTACAACTGCTGTTTGGATTTCTAAGTCACAGATGGTTAGAACTCAGTAAAGATTTTCATTCCTGGTGGTGATAGATCCAATTGTTTTTCATCTGTGCATGTGTAAAGCTATATATATGTGTGTTCTTTGTGTAATATTTCATTATTTTTTCATTTCTTCTGGCTAATTGTTTATTTATTAGGATATGTGTGTGTGTGTGTGAGGACCTGGTGATATCTTAACTATTGGCTTTTGCCATTTTATGACTGACTGCTCAATCTCTTCCAACCATACAAATATTTAAGACTTAACTTAGGATAAACAGTAATTGCATTTTTGTGGGACCATAGTTGTCTGTCTGGTGACAGTGTAACCATGAGGACATTTAAAAGATATGTTGGTACAGCAGTGATATCATTAAGCAAAAGCGTATATGTTTTGCATATTTTACTTAATGATAAAGCTTAGACCAGTTTCAGTTACTGTTGCACTATACTGGAAGACCTTGTGCTCAGTCTGAAGTTAGTGAAATCCTGAGGAGATAATAGTTATAATTCTAATTTGCAGATGTGCAGTATAAAGCCTATTTGTTTATGGCAGTTTTTAACAATATTATCTGAGGCAGTAGTCTAAAGTTATCATATTCTCTCAACTCATTACAACCACGTGACAAGTCTAGGTGATTCTGCAGTTACATCCTACTGATGCTCATATGTGTCAAATACTGATTATTCATATTTGCATTAATAATTTCAAAACCGTGCTGCATACAAAGTAAAGATTTCATCTTAAAGCTTATACAGTGACAAACCCAACTATGTTTTATATCTGTGATCCGTCTAGTGCAGGTAAAGAGATATTAATAGTTGGTCATTTAATATTTATTTGCATTATAATAAATGTCACGCTTTTCTAAATATCTCAAAAACCAGGTAGCACAGACAGAACTGCTTAACCTCATATGTAACTCTCATTTGGATGGACCAGTTGCTGCTGACAGTATGTGTGTGAACTGAGAGATTGCTGAGACAATATAAGTTGTTTACAAAATATTACAACTGCAATATCCATGTGTTTTCTGTGACTTATAAAATCCAGTTTAAGAACTAGAACCTAAAATACGCTATCACTGTAAAAATAATTTGTACTGAAGAGTTTGCAATTTACACTTATTTAGTAACTTCTAAACTTCGAG
Source organism: Protopterus annectens (assembly GCF_019279795.1). NCBI lineage: Eukaryota > Metazoa > Chordata > Ceratodontiformes > Protopteridae > Protopterus > Protopterus annectens. The sequence continues at coordinate 1,494,274,960 of NC_056725.1, read as the reverse complement.
AGATATGTCCCTTGTTTAAATTTGAGAACATGATTTGATTGTATCCAAAAGCTTAGGGCTCCACTCATAGGAAGTTATTGTGCAAACTTTCAGAACTTCATTGCAGTGAAAGAGTTCATTCCTTCTAACACTATGTGTCATATTACGATACTCTATTTCCTGAACTGAACATATTAATTGGCTGAAATTTGTGAAATTATGCACTCATATATCATGCATTCAGTAACGATAGTGCATGATAAATATAAAGGTAATGTATTTAGACATTTCTGAAAAGGGTCTATATTAGAACATTGAATGTTCTAAATAGCAAATGCTCTAAAGAGTGAAAATGCAAGACCTCAAAGTCGTTATTGTGGGGGGCTGTGACCCCCCCCCTGCTAAATATATATTCTAACTCCGGGATCGCATTACAGTGAGGAAAGGGCAAATATTCCGATCTTCACTGTACTGCAATCTCGAAAAAAGCACTTTGAGGTCCTGCATTTATGCTCTTTAGAGCGTTCACTATTTAGAACATTCGATGTTCTAATATAGAACCTCCGAAAAGACTATACACATGATATTCATGCTGTGAGTGTAACTCATGGAAAAATAAGTATTAGTGCCATGTCGCTTATGTTAAAACTGGTCATTGGTGCAAAAGGAAATAGAGTAGCTTAAATTACAAATGAAATGCTGCGCTGTTAGTTTAATAGGCCTGCATATCTTATTCTAAGCTAAACTAAAGGAACTAAAAGAAATCTGTGTGTGGTGTGTTCAAAGTATACAGGCTTTTGTCTTAGACGGAAGCCTTATAAATCCAGCTAAAGAAATCAAATATATTGAATAAAAATGAAATGCCAAAGAAGTTATATTCCAGCATTTGGCATCACTCCACAAGGTTATGCATTGTTGATAACAACTACTAAAAACTGGCAAAACAGGTAAAGGACTTGGAGTCCCTCTATGTTAAGACCTTTCCTTTGACACTCATATAGTTGCTACCAAATCCAAAGCTGACCACCCGGTTGTCTGTGGGGTTGATAGCTATACCACAGAAGCAACTGATTACAGGAGGGTTATGGCTGACAAAGTTTGCAGATGACTGCAAACTGGCATATAATAAAGCTACATCTGACACAGATATCCTCCAGAGGAGCCTCACAGAAGCGTATAACTGGTGCCAGAGCCATGGCCTGAAGTTAAAAACAAGGTTACCCCTAGCTACCATATAGGTGGCAATCCACTGAGCACAGAAAAAGTCATCAGAGATCTGGGGACCCAGGTTGACAGTAGCCTTTCGTTTGACACTCATGTTGCTAAAGTAGTTAGGAAAACCTTCTATATCACCCACCTGATCATGAAGGGATTCACATCTAGATCAAGGTGTACTCATCACTTATTAGACCTATGATTGAGTACAATGCCCTATCTGACCAGACACCTGCTGCAGCTTGAAAGGCCCCAAAGTTCCTCACCAAAAGGATAAAGGGTCTCAAAAGACTGAAAGAACTCCAGCTCTATTCAGTCTCATGAGGTGACCTGTGCCTGACATATAGATTTGATGAATATGCTTCACCTCAAAATCTAGTGCCCTCAGAACCACAAGGTGGGAGACTTAAACCTTGACACAGTTATAAATAGAACGTGCTGGAGGGACAGATTCATCACCCAGAGACTCCTATGCTGTGGAACAAAACATGTGAGGCAGAGCACCTCTCTGGCCTTGTTCAAGAGGAATCTTGACCAATGGATGGGAGATTGCAGATATACCCCAGGGATTACTTCAGTGTCACTGCTTGACAGAGGCACAGCAAAATGATAGGCATAGTTTTTATTCAAACTAAAGGTGCCCTTGGGCAGATAGCCTAGTATGAACCTATGAACCTATGAACCTTTCTCCGGCTGCTCTTGTTAAACTAATCAGAGAGTACCATGTTCTATAATCTGGGTGGAATGGAGAAAATGCCAAGATTCCACAAAAAGGGAATTAAAAGACCTCAAGAGATTTCTTACAAATAAATATTGCAACTGTCTTTCATCTTTGTATCTTCCTACCATTTTAGAGGAGGACTGTACCCGACATACACATCATTAAAGGATCCTTTACTATGTGCAACCTTTGTTTACCGGCAGTCAATTAAAATTTCTGACTGCCAGCAATTTGGACAACAATTGCACTGAGCTGAGAGTAAAAACAAAAATTAAATATGCAAAAACCTTTTCAAATGAACAAGAAAAGCAGCTCTCTGCATTTCTTGTTTATCCGGAATATTTTTTTTCGAATGAAATGTGTTTAATTGCAAATACAGAGGCATGATCAAGATATTGTGTGACACAATTTCTGTGTGCTGCCTGCCTTTCAGGTATTATCAGCATCTCACTTATGGTTAAACAAACGTCCATTCATTTCACAAACAGACCAGTCACTAGTGGATTCCCCCAGGGTTCTATGCTGGGGCCTCTCCTATTTGGCATTTCTGTAGTAAAAGCCAATACAAAAAGGTTATGGCTGACTACATTTGTAGATGACTGTAAGGTAGGAGCAGACAGTGAATCCCAAAATGACTTAGCCATCCTATAGGAAGATTTGTCTAAAATAAATAACAGGTGTCAAAATCATAGTCTGAAACTAAACGCCAAAAATGCATTATCGTATACTTTGGAAAATCATCTACTCAAGGGAGCTATTGCATCAAAAATACTCCCTGGTCTATTCTTGTAAGAAAGCCCTTCTATATTGTAAAGTTTTAAACACAGAGATTGTGTCTAGATCTAGGGATGTCGTTGCCCCCCCCCCTTTACTCAGCCTTTATTAAGCCAGTCATTGAATATCATGGCACCTTTGGCATGTATCTGTCCAAATGTATGCAAAAACTGGAATGCACACAGAGCTACCTTGCTAAATGGATAGAAGGCCTAAACAACCTGTCCTACATGGACTGACTCAAAGCCCTGTCACTATATTCCGTATCCTACAGACTGCTAAGAGGTGACCTGTGTCTGACAAACAAGTCATCCTACAACTCATTACTAATGGATTTATTGCACATTAGCAAGTCAAATGGCATCAGAAATACTTCTAGGAATCTAAACCTCTTCTGCAACATCAAGAGAATGGCTTGGAGGGAAAGGTATATTTTGCAGGAGATACCACTGCTTGAACAGATACAACATTCACATAAAACAAAGTCTACCCCTGTCCATTTTCAAGTGTAACATACATCTGTGGATTTGAAACAGAAAATGTACCCAAGGACTGCCTTCTTTACTACTAATGGATAGAGGCAGCTTCTTAATGCTTTATCCCATGCCTGGGTCCTCTCAAATTATCTATGGTATGCTCCCAGTTATTCTTCTTAGAGGTAATTATCAACCATGGGATGGGTAAGGCCAATCTACAACCAAATAGTATAGGTTATTTTGAGCACAAAAAAGGGAAACTGTCTAGGCTTAAAATGGCCTACAAGGTCAGCTAGCCTAGTACTTGCATATGAACCTAACTACAGAACTATGCATCGCATGTAGTTACATGAACTCTTGAATGTAACTACTGTCTGCTAAAATCATTACGTATGATTACTTTATTTTGTTTTCGTCTGGCTGCTATAATGCTTGTCTTCACTATTTTCGATTATTATCAAATGCAGTGTGACTGATGCACTCCTTTAGTTAGGCTTGTGTGCAATTACTATAAGAGAACGAAATATGAACCGAATGCAGGACGATGCATATTCTGCTTGTTCTTGTATTAACCTATAAAATTGTTAAATATGTTCACTTTTGATTATTCTTAACATGCAGAACAGACATCTAATATGTTATACCTCTTAGTATGACCACGCATCACTCTGCTTAGGCTGTATTGTAGTCTGGTTAAATCCATCTCTGTCACTATGTATGTGTGTATGTATGTATACATATTATAAAGGTCATGTCTGTATTCCTCTTATGAATATAAATTTATAATCTGAAGAGCTATTTATATGATGCAATTTATTTATTTATTTATTTTTATTTTACATTTGTTGACCGGGATAGTCCGACTGGATGCATGTCCATTTTCAGCGGAGGCCCGGGGAGAAAAGCTCCAAGGGTAAGCAGATACAGCATTACATAATACCAGCATTACATATTACAAACAGACTATTTACAGAGATTACATAAGTAAGCAAGTTAAACAAGTTCCACAGGTTACAGTTAATCCTGAGCACAAGTCAGGATTAAATGAAATTACACAGTAAACTGGTTAACAGATTTTTACACATTCTAGAGAGAGTTAGCCAGGCTTGATACAATTACATAGCCAGTTAAGTGACAAATGTTGTTTGAGTCTAGTGTTAAATTGACCTAAGGTGGAAAGTAAGGTAATATCAGCTGGAAGAGAGTTCCAGGATCTACTTACAGAGTTTCCAAAGAGAGAATCACCGGCTGTGTTATTAATTTTGCTAGTCTGAATTAGTAGTTTGTTAGAGGATCAAAGTGGTCTAGGATTGTTATAGGGGGTGATAATATTTTTAAGTGCAGGTGTATTGTCCGGATTATAGAGGATTTTATAGGCCATAATCAGTTGGTTATACTGGATTAGGCTAGGTAGTTCAAGCCAACCAAGCTGATTTAGATTGATGCAATGATGTGTCCTAAAAGGCAGCCCAGTGGCAAACCTGGCAATGTGGTTGTAGCAAATTGAGAGTTTGTTAAGGACAGTCTTGTTCAAATTCGAGTAGAGGGGATGCATACAGAAGGGTTGAAAGAAGGTGAGAGCGAGCTATGGCAATTTTAGCTGGAGGGGTTAGGAAGGCTTTTATTCTGTAAAGTGAACCTAGTTTTTTATTAATGGTTTTGATAGTTTGGTTAACATGTAGGTCAAATTTTAGATTATTGTCTATGATGACACCTAATAGTTTTGTAGATGGGTCAGGGGAGATTATTGTGCCTAAGGCTTAAAATGGCCTACAAGGTCAGCTAGCCTAGTACTTGCATATGAACCTAACTACAAAACTATGCATCGCACTTTACAGAATAAAAGCAATGTATCACCCTGAATCCCCTCAGCAAAAGGGTCTCACCCAGCAGGGAAAGTCCTGTTTATTTTATTTTATTTTACTTTTTTATTTATTTATTTAACCAGGCAAATCAAAGAGGCAAAGAGCATCTTTATTAATAATACATTTGTAGTATAGTTTGGTTAGATGATTTATTTGGAGTCATATAGTAAGCGAGTGATGGCAAAGGGAATTAATCACCGAACTTAAGCATGAAGCTCATTCTCAGTGCATTGCCTTAGTTATCTGTGGTAAATTCCCAAACATTAAAATGTTATACTTGCTAATAAAACATAAATAGTTAATCAAGTAAATAGCGTTAACATAAATGTATCCACTCAACTACAAAACGGATATTATGAATGCTAAAGACATTACCAAAGTACCATGCAGCAGACTTACATGGCTCCTTTGGAGTATGTGTCACATTGCTAGCATCAGGTCTAAGCTGCATGAGACATATTCATGCTGTGGATGAATGATTTTAGGACAGTTCTGGTCAGAATGGAAGTTGAAAAGCTTGCCTGCATCACCTCTAGGCAGTGGGATCAGAAACAAGATAGGTACCTAACATTTAATTAAGGTTCGTTAATTCAAATAATGCACCAAATGGTCGTCTGCAACATTTGGTTACTCTGCTTCTAGGGACTCTTTGTGTTGTACAGTAGCTACGTGTAAGTGTCAATGACAGCCAGAACAAGTGACATTAGGCTGTTTCTGTGAATACATTGGATAGATTACAGTGAGAAGAGATGGTGGTATAATGTTCTTATGTTAACTATGGATATTAAAGTCCTTTTGGGGTCCTTTTCTATTAAGCAGAGGGGGGATGCGGCACTCATTATTACATTGAGCTAACCTCATCTGAGATCAAAACTGAGCTTGCTAGCCCCCAGAGTGCAGCAGGGGAAGGTACTATTAGAAAGGATAGACTACAGTTTGCAGCAATCCAGCTGTAATAATTGAGGATAGAAATGTGATAGATGAGCTGAGTACACAGTGGTAACTGGAATGAGGGTTATAGGAGCCCTTTTACCATGCTATCTCCAAACAGACTAAGTAAGAAATGCCTAGTAATGCTGAAGGAGTTGGACTGGGGATGCTTGTTATAATGGTGCTTGGCATAATTGTAGGAGATTATAATTCCTGAAACCACCTTCTTAAACTTCATCTTAGTAAAAGTGCCGAAATGATAACTTTAGTTTTTGACCCTTAAACAAAAACACACCACCATGTATGCTCCCTTTATTTTTATAGTGGTTAAGACCCTCCTTCACTCTCTCTGTCTCGCTCTCTCTCACACACACACACACACACACACACACACACACACACACACACACACACACACACACACACCTCTTCAAAACATGGCACTTAGTGAATGCAGACTGAATCCACACATTTCTTCATTCAAATGAAGGCCAGTTATAAAGCACAGCCAAAATGTATGGTGTGATTCTCACACAAACAGCATAAATATTTTGTTTTCTAACTAAATGCAGCTTTATCCATGTCCAATATACAGCATTTTAATTCATTGATACATACAGCTTCATACAAAAGTCATTCATGATACTTTAGGGAGACACAAACAATTTAGGAAATACAGGGTGGAAACACAAATGGAGCAGTGAATTTTCTGCAGGCTAATACATCTGCCGCAACAAAAGATTAAGCAGGAAGAAACTCAGCCCGCAGCTATTACTGATCTGATACTGCAGAGAATTTAAATTGCTAGAGCAGGAATTTGAATACATCTGCCTTTGCTTCTATGAAGGTCAGGCATAATCATACACATTCTGGTTCTACAGCTGTCATTTTACATGCAGGAAGAAAATTGTACAATATACATATCAGCCCAGCATGTGGTAATCAATCATGCAAGCTGAATGCAAAGGAATGCAGAAGTGATCATTTAGTTCTTTGCACATGCTGGAGACTATAGTATGTATCTATAATAAATTATTGTTTTTAAATTAAACTAGACTTGAAGCACACCTGGCCCAAGAAAGCATTCTGTAATAAAAGGTGCTAAACATGTCTGCCTTCTTAAATCTCTTTAGAGTTAATTTATCACCAGGAAAAGATGCTTGTATGTTGCATGATGATAAAACTCACATCTAAAGTGTAGCTGCACTCAGAAATGTCTAGGTGGTAGTTATAATTCTAAGAAGATTGTGGAACTTTCAAAACATGAGTGCTTAGGTCGTATTTAAACACTATGATATGCTTACCTGAAAACAAGTCTCAACGCATTTTGACAACATATAGCTTAATAACAACACTTAGTAATCGGCTTAGTCAAATAACAGGAAGAGGCTAAGTCAGAACTTTCTTCAAATAGGCTAAACATGATAAGAAACTATGATTCATATATTTAATTATGACTATCTGTTAAATTAGATTCAGTACATGAGATCTATACTGGTGTGTGTCGACATTCTGCCAAGACAACAAGCTCTGCAATGGCTGTCTTTCATCACAATCATTAACACATACATCTGCAACTATGAGTTCTGATAGGCACTGCAGTTACTTGAACAAACTGACGTGACAGTATGACCATAAGTACAGAAACACTGGCAGGCAGGAGTGTACTGAGTAAATGTTTACAGAACCTGTTTTGCCATGTACAGGAAGATCGAAACATACACAACCAAGGAAATACAGCTATGGTTTAGAAGGTAAGCCACTGTATATTCTGGACTATACCTCTCAAACTCATAGCGCAAACAGTCTAGATAAAGTCTTAAAAAATGGGGGAGGGGCTAAGACCCATAATAGGGGCACATTTTAAATATTGCTCTTGTAAATTTAGAAAACTGTTGCAATAACAGCTTTTGTGTTAGCATGCATTTTTCTGAAGGATATGAAGTCAGAGATTCAAATGTCTTGTCATTATTTAGTGACTTTAATCCCTAGAGGCTTGTCAGAATAGGATAAATTTTATGAGGGACAGACCAAAAATGTGAGAGAAAAAATCTGGATATTCTGGGAAAGTTTGGGCAGTTCTGAGGTATGTTCTGGAGTTATGTGCCGGTGACATTTTTGTCTAAGAAAGGCTTGTAATCTTGCAATGTAACAGATACAATATAGATAGCAATCAAGCTAAAGGGCTGCTGTGTGGTTCAAAACAAGGCAGAAATGCAATGTTTAGCGGGAATAAATATATGAAGTATAACTGAGTATGAATAATCTAGGCATTTTATTTTTATTTATTTATTTAACATTTGTTTACCGTGAAAGTCCGACTTGGGATGAGTTCATTTTCAGAAGAGTCCTGGGCAGAAACCCTCCAGATGCATGTCTTTGTAATGAAGGTAGTCACAAAAAACAAAGATCTATAATATGAACAAAGTAGAACAGACCTGTAAAAAACAGAGATTGGTGTCTATGGGGTATTTCAATGGAATAAGAAAGAAAGAAATCTGTATCACTTGCTAAAGCAGACTACACCTGCCCACCTGGTCTAGATGCAATACATGCACAGATTTCTATCTCTGACATTTATAGCTTGCTAATAAATAAGTTGTAAATTATCAGGAGAGCATTATTGTTTGAACCACTTCCAGTAAACATGAGGGCTCTTAGTAACTGTCTCTGCAGTCAGATAACAATGATGTATTTGTCTTAAAAATAATTAGTGGTCAAGCAGTGAGATAAGAAGAGGCAACAATTAAATCACACAAAATATCTTTGTTCGAATTTAAATGACTTGATATAAGACAATATCAGAGCTACACTCCCTTGCTGTATCGCTGATATTTAATGATTCATCTGCATATAGCTGTCAGTAATTACACCGTCATCTATAAAAGCTGGCATTATGCATTCTTGGGTATCTTGTCATGTTGCAGATCAGACGTTTTTTGCTATGACTACTGTTTAGTGCTAGGCTACATTATTAGAAAAAAATAAAGGATATTTGACTGCTAATCATAGCATGCTTCATCAAATAAGGATTTACTAGCTACGTACCTAAAGCATTCTGTCCACAGAATACACCCAGTAGTCATCCCCATATATGGGACTTTGACACCCGCATGAAAAATTATATGACATCTTCCTGTTTGTTTCTCGTTGTTACTTGCATTTACATGCCTGCATACCACAGTTCATTTAACTATTTATTGTAATCAACTAATCTTTTACTATATTGTACTGAGTACAATAAATACACAAAGACAACTGTTTCAGTTAATACGCTTTACTATCACAATTTTTCTTTTCAGATCTACAAGCATGTAACACAGATGCTGTCAGCTCTCTATGGCAAATACCCAAAGCTTATTTATGCGCAGTCATATTTATATCAAAAGATCTATTATTTTTCTCAAAGTCTGATGTATAACAGTTTTTTCTTTGTATAACAGTTTTTTCTTTGTTCTTCTAATTTATGATTTGTCCGTGATTTAAGTTTGGTCATCCAAGGAAACTCAGTTATCTGAAATGTGGTGTTCCAGCACTATCTGATATTCCAACTTTATTTTGCTTGATGTTACATCTCTTTACTTTGTTGATGTCCTTCCAGCTGCCATCTGTGCAGTTATTTTTACAGACTTTGTTTCTGAATAACATACTCCTTCACATGGATGCCAAAATCTAACTAAGCTATGCCAGCATGCTTACTACTTCTTATTTTTCAGCATTTTACACTATTTCTAAATTAACCCTTTATATTTCATATAATTTTGCAGCTTTTTATTCAAGCTAATAATCATGCTAGCAACAGTTTGAAAAGACAATGTAAACTAAAATTCTTTCACCGCATGCACATAATCTTACATTATCTTAACAGAAATCACTGTAATCTGAACAAAATTTGACTGCAAGAACCTTGGTCAAAAATAAATATTGTGTAATTGTTCTACGTTTCAAAGTAAAGCAAGAAAATAATAAACCTAAAAAAGTATGACGCTTTCTGTTGAAAAACACTGCATTGAAAGCTTAGTCAGAAGCTCAACAGCCTTATTTCTACAATAAGACATATTGTAGTGTGTGTGTGTGTGTGTGTGTGTGTGTGTGTGTGTGTGTGTGTGTGCATATGTGTGTGCACATATGTGTTTGTGTCCCCGTTCACATCCATGCATGCAGTTGAGGGGAGCCCAAATTTGTTTTTGGAAAGTTTAAGAGATACCAACCATCCTGCATGTATATAAACAAGGTATACAGTTATCCAAGGCAAGAAGATTACAATTGGATTTGCTTTGCATCACTGCTGCAAGTCAAATTCTATAAATCTGCCCCTATCTACCATCAGCATCTCTTCAATCCCCCTAGTCCAGTTTCCCTATTACACTCATGTTGACTTGCACTATACCACCTTCTCTAATCAGACATTTCTTGGTGCTACTCCAGCTTAATTGTATTTTTTTATCTCTGACTTGATATATATAGTATCATCATTACACTCATTGACAACAGTTCCCTGCTGTCTTACTGAACAAAATAGCCACATGATGTCTCCTTGCTTCATCCCTTCGCACAGTGAGAAAATGTCCCATGCACCCAGTTTAATGTCATCATCCCCACCCTCGCTTTCTCTGTAAGTTGCAAGCATTTTGATTATAGTTTTTTATGAAATTTCTCACAACCTTCACACAGCAGGTCCACTGAAGTGTTTCATGTGGAGAGAACATGAAACTGGATTTTCAGAGGATTAAACCACTATCATTGCAGTCCATCACATTTTATCACATTTCTCTTTACCGATCAAAGTTTTTAAGGATTGTGTCTATATTCAGAGCATGGGTAAGCTTACACTCTGATGAAGTTACTTTTGTCAGGCGGCTTTTGCTCAGTTTTGCATGGTGTTGGCTTTTAAAATTACTTTAATTACTGTAGTATGAGTAAAATGTGGAAAGCAGTTTTTCTTCCAGTTTCCTCCACTTTAATACAACTGTGGAGTTGGTAAATATGTAAGGAAGTTGGTGAGAAGGACAAAGCCCACACACAGAGATTTCGGGGGAGGCTTGCAAAAACATTTTCCATTTTTATGTTTTTAAGTTAATTTTCGATCCTCATAAATATACATCTGCTACCACTTTTTCCTCTCTTCATTCTCTGTATCCGCTGGACCACCTAGCTCCGACCCACATCTGCGGCCAGTGAGGAGATTGTGGACCTTGGTGCAGTATCCTACTCATGCTAGGGAGTGTGTTTCTTATTTTACCCAATACCATGCATGTATACAGTAGCCGTCTTGATGGATAAACCTGCAATGGGTATCAGCATTGAACCACCCTCACTTCTGCAAGAACCTCATGTCAGCAAGACTCCTAGACCACCCTCATTAGCCCCTTCCCTGGTCTCCATTAGGGAAATGAAATGTGGTAGTGTGTCCCATGAACATAGTCCTCCCTTCGCCCAAGGATGAGCACTCCCATCTTCCTTTGCCAGTACCTCAGACACTGAGTTTCTAATTGAAACTGGTTCACGTGGGTCATAGTTGGGGCTTTTATCTTTCTGCTGTACTTTACTGGCTATTATTTTTTTGCACTTAGGATTTACATTACTTGATATTCAAAAAACAATGAAATATTACTCATGCTAGGATGATGCAACAGAACATAGGGGACATTGGAAGAGGTAATATGGAATGGTGGAGACCCATAATTGTGGGCCCTGCAAGTATTAAAAAATGGTGTTTGAATTCCAAAGTAATACAACTCTTATAACACTTTCTAATGCTATTAAAGTTTTTGTTTGTTTTTATTTTGCACTGGGGACTTCATCTTCCTACAGCCCCCAACATTGGGGTCTGTGCCTCCCACATACATGCTGTCTTATTAATTCTAAGATTGATATACCTTGGAGATATGGTGTATATTGTGAGGTACCACAATTACTAATTTAGTACATATTTCTAGCATTCACTCTTTCAGATTTGCTATTTTGAGGAACACATTGCTGGTCACAGAATTAAAATTTGGCTAACAACAAATGCTGGAGGTGTGGTAGGAAAGACAGGGGTAATTAGTAACATGTTTTTTCTGGGATGTAGCAAGTTGACAGATTTTAAGTATTCCCTACAGAATACGTTTTCAAAAATACTGATGGAGCAAGTGGTTGTAACTAAGGAAGTGATTCTTCTGTACTTACTAAGTTTAAAGCTGTTGGCTGCAGAAATTAAAACCTGAACCAAAAGTAACTGAAAGAGGAGATGAAGGGACTGCAAGTGAGATCTTTATTAAAGGAATGGAGCAAGTCATATATAAATAAATGGCATTTGTGGGAACAATACATGCACAATAGTGACCAGGAGGAGGAGTGAAATGTTAAGGAAGGAAGGATTTCAGCAATTTATGAAATATTGTCGCGAATGAAAATTGTTAAAATGTATACTGACTGAAAATTACAAAAATGTTGTACTATAGATTGTTTTTCTTTCAATCACTGTCCACATATCTATGTCACTTTTTAATGTCATGATTAATAAAGATGTTTAAAATATAGGGCTCAGATAGTGGGGCAAGCATTGCACATAGTATTACAAGCAATACTGTTGTGGCACAACATTACATGCATGACCATTGCGTACATGGGGACCATAGACATTCTACTGGCAGGTGGCCTTCATTACAACATCCTACTTCTGCTGCATACATATCTCTGGACTCAATGACCACAGTCATCAATGATACGATGTAGGGCAAGGTGTATGTTGAGCTGCAGCTCTGTCCTCCCATTTATAGACCTAAACAGGTTGAGCATCCTTGTGTGCTAGTCTGTGTCTTTGGCATGTGCACTGGACACATGATGATTCATTGTGCAGTACTTGCATTTCCTGAATTAATGTCCTGAATGATGAACAGTTTTCAGAACCTGCATGCTTTTCAGCATAAACAATTTAGCGATGTCCACAATTATGATGAAAGGCACCCTAGGGTATATCATCTGAGTCTGTGCTCAGTCCTTGTAACATCTGCTACATTACTTCTATAAAGAAATTCTTACTTCTATAAAGAAGTGTATAATAGAAATTGTTACACCCATACATAAAGGCGGGACCTCCATTGAACTTAATAACTACAGACCCATTGCTTTACTCTCCCCCCGGACAAAATCCTAGAAAAATGCATCCATACCCAGATGCTAAACTATCTCCTAGACAGCAACATCCTGTCACCTACTCAGCATGGTTTCAGACCTGCCCCTAATACCACTACAGTCCTCCTCTGCTTCACAGACACAGTAAACTGTCTCAGAAATGAAGGCCTACAAGTGTCATCTCTTTTTTTGGATATGTCCAAAGCATTTGACACAGTCCCACACCAAATCCTGCTAAACAAACTACACCAATATCTATCAAATTCCACTCTTACCTGGTTCCAAAGCTACTTAACTGACAGGTACCAAGCTGTGAAATGGGAAAATTCTCCCTCCACTCAGCTGCCCATAACTATAGGAGTCCCACAGGGTTCTAGCTTAAGACCACTACTATTCACAGCTTTCACAAATGACCTCCATACCTCCACACAGCATGCATCTATAATTCAGTATGCAGATGACACTACCTTAATCTGTGCTGCACAAAACATTCCCACCCACCTGCAAACAACTCAACTAACATTCTCTGGTGTTGAAAACTACCTTACCAAAGCCCAACTTATCCTCAATCCAAAGAATACTCAGCTTGTGATTATAACCAGTTCTAACAAAAACACTGATAACAGTCAATTCACTATCTACGCCACTAATGTTACTCCATTTGCTCCAGTGGCACAGGCTAAGCTATTGGGAATAACCATAGACTCCCACCTAAAATTTGATAGTCATCTTAACTTAACTATTAAAAAAGTACATGCCAAACTGGGGTCGCTCTACTGTATCAAACCATTTCTTACCAACAATACAAGATCAGCCATTGCTCGCTCCCAACTTCTATCCACCCTACTCTATGCATTTCCCATTCTGACTAATCTCAACAAAACTGAACTAAGCAAAATGGAAGCCTGCTATAACAGAATTGCCCACTTTGCTGCAAATTGCTCATATAGAACTCATCACTGAACTGCTTTGAGACAGCTCCACTGGCTTGAACTGCCCAACCTCCTAACCTACAATCGGCTCTGCCTCTGTCATTCAATCTATTACCTCCCCAATAAGTGTCCTGCCCTCAAAAACCTAGTACAACATCACTCAGCCAAAAGGACTCTTAGATCATCAAGCAAACTACTACTAGAAGTCACCAACAGCTACAATAGCTTTGGAGATGCACTATATAGTAGTTCAGTGGCTAGAAAATGGAACTCTGTCCCTACTAGCATTCAAAACACATCATCCAAAGCCTTCTTTAAAGACCTCATAAGGCAACATCTCAAGGAAAGTTGGCAGTGCCATGATTGCTCCCCAGGCTAGTGAAAGCGAGTAACACATACATACAAAATATAGAGCACTTGATAATAGTTTTCAATCTTACTCACAAACACTGGCTAATCTACAATGTATGTACTGTACCTGTGTACTATGTATGTATTCCACCTATGTTCTAAATTTCAGCAGTACACCACAAATCTATTAATTACCTTTATTTTTAAAATTAATATTTATTTGTTTGTTCTCTCCACTGTAACTGTTTATGTGCTGCATACCACTGTAAAAACATGTCTCCTGTAACTTGTGTGTATACTGATCATGTCTAAATAACTAAATGTGTCTGTAATTTTTCTTTGTGGAGCTTTTCTCCCCGGGCCTCTGCTGAAAAAGGGCCTTTTCAGCTCAGTCAGACACCCCCGGTTAACAAATGTAAAATAAAATAAATAAATCAATAATAAATTACCTACCAAGTGGAAGCACCTGTCACACCATATCCTGTTTCTATACCCAGTAGACACTGCACTTATGCCCATGGCCCTGCATGTAGAGTGCACTGAGGACACATGCCCTGGGTGTATATCCTGATCACCTGCCACTGTATTAACCAGACTAGCTCCTTGTTTGGGGCTATTGGTCAGGCTGTTGGCAGGTATACTGTGATGATGCATGCTGCTTTAACATGATGTGCAGCACTGCACCACTGTGCCACATTCTACTGATCTTGTCTGAATTATACCCCAGCTTCCACTCAGTGCTTCACTGGTACAACAAATTCATTCTCAGGTTGTCATAAATGTGGTTTACAGTACCACATATTTTATAATGCACTTTGCCATACCAATGCTCTGCATATGTCTATTTAAGTAATGGTTATCAGCCATAGTAGAAGCAAGCAGCTGGCATATCCAATAACAGTAATACACAATTTCTAACATATTAGTATTCAGTGTAAGGTATTGCAAACTATATGACATCACAGATATATTCTCTAATTACTGTTCTCTTCATCAGGATTCCATGATTACTTCTATTTGCCTGTTGCAAATGTCCTTGTTTCTGTGTCTTGTGGAGTGTCTTTTTTTTTTCTTGTGTCTATCTGCACATATTTTTCAGATGCACCTGTGCTGAAATTTACATTAAGATGGTTATTGTCTTCTCTATTTAAATATTCTCAAGATACTAAAGTCAGCATGACCATCAAGTGTTGATCAGCACATCTACTTTTCTTAGTAACGTTCTTGACAAACTGTATAATTTACAAATTACTCAAATATTAGAAGCATAAAATCTATTCAGAAGTATAACGTGCTTCGTCCTTCAGTAGTGGGTTATTTGTGGATTGGACTCGTACCTCTGGTGTACATACAGGTTTATGCTAAGGTTTTGGCTTCCTGACTCATCTCAAAAACATATAAGGTAGCTTAAAAGGCAATGCTCAAAACTATCATTATCTGGTTTGTGTATGTGCACATGCAAATGCACACACACACACACACACACACACACACACACACACACACACACACACACACACACACACACACAAAACTAAAAGCGAAAATTCAAAAATATTTTCTGTTATAATACTTTCACTCAGTCTGGTAATCAAAGCTAGGGGTGTTGTAAGGCAAGGAGTGCTGCTTCTGATGGCATGGTTTGGTCAGAAATCTTTCATATTGCTTCTTTCAGTTGGCATGTCTGTTGTCCTAAGACTAATGCAAGCAAAGACCAGGCTGTGAGTACTCTGCCCTTGGTAGCATCTGGTTGGAGTTGTCGTCTGCACTCCCAGGTTAGCATTAGGTAGTGTGGCTGTCATGCTAAAGGCTCTGTAGGACTGCTTCACATTCTCCTGCAAGAAGCATGTAACATTCTGTATAAACACAGATATGTCCTCATTGCATAGGAATGTCCAACTGCAAAATTTGGAGCTACTTTTCCCTAAACATTTGAGGCAATCCTGGCATAGGAAGAGAAGTCGCAGACCTGAAGTTCAAGTGATATATACAGAATTTCCATCCAAACAGTACACTAAGCCATCACTTCAGTTACTAGTCAGAAAAACTGAAAAAATTTAACATATTTCTGTTGATAACAGCTACATATATAAGCTATTAATTTGTTGCAGACTAACACAGTGGCCACAGATCCAACCCTTTTCCAAAAAACTAATTCACAGGAAAAGAGAGAGGCTGAAAAGTAGCGGCATTATTAGTCCCTCACAAATGAAGTAGTAAGCGAAACAAAATCATGTCTCTCCCCTATTTTCATCTGCGGGTTCAACGCTAAGTATTTATAGATAAACGGTATAGGGTAAGATTGACAGAATTAGGACAACTGTGTAGTGATGGCTGTTGTATACCATGCTGAACTACCTTACAACAGGCTGTCTGTGTGGATAATGTACAAGTCCTATTGGAATCAGTTATCGAGTGCCACAGCATTATTATAGTGATTTGACTTGCTGCCTCACAATGGTTAGTTCTTCAGTTCATTTTCTCCATCAACAGAGTAGTAGATCAAACCAAACCAATGAATTCTGAATGACAACAATGTCCTCAATTGTAAAAACAGTCTGTTCAGAGAAACACAAAGACACATTTATTTAAGCAGTGTAAGAATGTAGCATTGGCAGGCTTCTATCATCTAATCACTATCTAAATGCTCTTCCTCCCTTTAAATAGTTTTATTTTTTCTATCTCATGAAAGACTAATGCTTGTGCATTGTACAGATTTGAAAGCTTTTAATAAATGTTCAGTTCTCAGATGGGGTTCCTTCTCAGCAGTATATGCACACCTGCCTTCTTGTGTCTGCATAGGTTTTGATGAATGGTTTCAGTTTTTCCATGTGATACACCATAGGTGAACTGATGATCTTCGAAGCTGCCCACAAGGATGAGTGCTTTGCCAGAGCATGAGTTGGTGCATCATGGAATGAAGCAGTGACATACCTCTCAACTGCCCAGATTTTCACAGAATGTCAAGATTTTTTACCCATATTTTTAGTCTGTTCCTCAGAAAATGTGTGGTTTTCTTCCATATCACTGAGGAAAGAAGTCAGTAAATAATGACAGACATTCAAATTTCAGGCTTCATGTCCTTCACAAAATTCAGGCTTATGCAAATCGTATTACTTTATTAATTTTCTACGTTTGTAAGAGTAATATTTAAAAATTGTCCCTATTTTTGGGCCTTTGTTCCCCCATTCATTTTGACTTTGTCCAGACTTCTTGCACTAGCAGGTTGAGAGGCATGAACAGTGCCTATCAAAGATTATTTACTGTGCTTCACCCCACTAAGGTTAGGGATAGGCTATGGATCCTCTGTGGCCATTTTTATCTTATTCCAGGGGTAATCAGAAAATGTCCAATAAAAAACTTTCTGAGGCACACGACGACTATAAAAGCGAATCGTTTAATATGAAGAGAGAACTGACATAAAAAAACAAATAAAATCAAATCAGTTAGCACTTTCACATTTATCCAAATGCTTCATCAGACTGTTAACAATAAATATATTACTGCAGTTAAATAGCAGCTCCTTTACTCACTAGCCAATCACTGATAAGTAGCTACATTTAAGGTGATCTCACTTCTAAAAACTAATGGCATAAAAATAAAACACTACTGTGAACACTCGATACTGCATAAACAAATAATATATGTATATGAATAAATATCCTCAATAATAATAATAAAAATTCTTCATAAAACATTACTACATTCAACTACTATAGAATGAAAATTAACTCTAGAAATCCACTTGCATAAAAAATCTAAATATAAGTGAATATAATGAGTTGATTTCATGCAATTACTCATAACATATAAAATATAAAATATGTGATGACTCACTCCACCTAATAGCAACGACCAAATTCTAAATATATAACTAATAACCTGACATCAAATATCTAAAACTGTACATATTTTATAGCCATTAATGTTTGATTCCTAGCTATAAGAAAAGGCTTTAACGAAAGCCTGTCATTCAAGCCAGAGGATCCATCCGCTTGCAGCCTCATGATCCATCTGGCTTCCCTTTGCTCTGTATAGTTCCTATGATCTCCTAATCTGTTGTTCTTCCATACTAATTCTATGACAGTGAACTTAAAACTATGTTTAGTGCCATAGGTGATGACGTGTTTTGCTAAAGCATTGATGTCATCTTCTCTGTTAATGGCATAGACGTGTTCTCTAACATGTTCACGTAGGGTCCTATTCATTTTCTCTACATAAAAAAGTTCACATTCTGCACAGACTGCTAGGTAAACCAAATCACGAGTTTTACAGTCAGCATACAAGTCAAACTTATACCTCTGTCCAGTATCTGGATGGATAAAATGGTCACTGTTGGACATATACCTACATTGATTACATGTTCTATAGGCAAAAATCCCTTTCCTGTCTGAAGGACTCTATTGTGTCTTGACATTTTCATAGCTAACAGTAAACGTTTTAGGGATTTAGTGTTCCTATAAGTGAAGCTTGGAGAAATTACTACTAACTGTTGTAATTTAGTGTCAGCTGTAAGAATGTTCCAATTCTTAAAGAAAATGATTCTAATCTTAACATTGTTGTTGGTATATGCTATTACTACCTTAATCAATGCCTCACCCTTATCTGTTCTAGTAGTGGAACAATGTCTTCCACTATTCCTACATATATAGGGTTTCCTGATGTAGTTCTATTCACCTTATCATCTTGGTGTAACATCTGTATTTCACTTGATTTGTATCCTCTGTCATAAAACTCTTTATGTAGCATATCTACCGTTTCCTTAAACCTAGTATCATCACTGGTGAGTCTAGAGGCTCTTAGAGCTTGACTCTTCACTATGTTATTGT
Organism: Protopterus annectens; assembly: GCF_019279795.1. Lineage (NCBI taxonomy): Eukaryota > Metazoa > Chordata > Ceratodontiformes > Protopteridae > Protopterus > Protopterus annectens. The sequence goes on along the minus strand of NC_056725.1, from coordinate 1,494,255,769 downwards.
AGACATGTGGAGGATGCATGCTGGTGCGGTGCAAGAGGGTATTTTTCCTGCATTCCTTCCTATATAGCTGTGTCTGTATATCTTTTTCTTCTTTCAACAAGAGAACATCAAAAAATTCTATCTGATCAAAGAACGATTTTCCTGTAAAGGATAGAAAATCCGTTGTCCCATTAATATACTCTATGAATTCTTGAAATGTTTCTACATTTTCCCTCCAGATTAAATAAATATCATCGACAAAATGCTTGAAGAATCTAATGTTACTGCCATAATACAGACTCCGTATGATGTAAGTGTGCTCCCAGTAACCCATAACAAACTTAGTGTAGGAGTTGGCACATGGAGTACTCATGGCCACTCCTTTCTGCTGCAGAAAATGTTGGTCCTTATATACAAACACATTGTTCTTCAAAACTATATCCATTAACATAGCACATCTCACTATCAAATCCCTTGACATATTCTTTTCAATCAAAAATAATCTCATGTACTCCACACCTATATCATTAGGAATAGAGGTGAACAACGAAGCAACATCAAGTGTCACCATATAATCTGATTCTTCATCTGTATCTGAGGGTCTATAGTCAGTAAGATTTTCTAAAAACTGCTGTGTGTGTCTGATAACAGTTGATGTCTGTTCTACCACCTTCCTAAGCTGTTTCTCTAAGTATATTGATATTGTCTCAGTTAACCCCCCTTTGCTTGAGACAATGGGTCTCATTGGTGGACTTTCTATGTTTTTGTGAACTTTGGGTAATCCTCTGAAGATGGAGACTGTAGGTCTCTCAATGAGGAATTTTTTATAAAAATCAAAGTCAATAACATTACAAAGAAATAAATCGTAAAACTCATCTTGTACACCATTTATAATTCTATTCATTTGTATAAAATTAATGGCTGCATATGTATGCTTATCATCTAAAAGACTTTGCATTTTTGGTTCATACATACTAGTGTCTAAAATGACTATAGCTCCACCTCTGTCTGCAGACGTAACCATTATATCTCTTTTCTCTTGTAGCCTTTTAACAGCTTTTTGTTCATTTCCATCTAAATTATAAAAATCATTTTGCTGCTACCATCATTATAACGTGTTACTAAATCCCTTTCACATGCCTTTTCAAATGATAATATCAGTGGATGTGTTTGTGGGATACAAGTAGAAGGTTTCTTAAAAGCATTTACATTGTCACTCTTCGTGTCACCAAAAATCAATTTCAAACTGACATCAGAAAATGAATGAATTTATTATGGGTAGTGTTTTGCCTTGTACTCAGTCTCTGTGATTGGAATGAGCAGTCAAGACTTTATTGCAGTATGCCCCTGCTATAATGTCTGTGTATGTATGTATATATATATATATATATATATATATATATATATATATATATAAAATATACCCTACATTTCAAGATCAACAATTAAAAGAAAAGTTGTATGAGATGTGTTCCTTTACACAAATGTTTACTTTTTATGAGTGAATAAAAAAAATATAGTTTTATATATATATATATATATATATATATATATATATAGAGAGAGAGAGAGAGAGAGAGAGAGAGAGATATATATATATGTGTGTGTGTGTGTGTATTTCATTTGAGGTGGCATTTTTCCACTGTCTTGATAGCCCATTATATAACAGAACTATATAGGAATTAAAATAGACAGAAAATGTGTTCCATACTCATATAACTGCTGTACAAAAAAACAGTACAGAACACATGCATACATCTATACACATAAATTAATGTCCCCACATATCAATATGACTATGACTGTATGAATCACACATGGCAGAACAAAATATAGATAATCACAAAACAGTGAATGGCTCATAAGAGCAAATCACAAAACACTGAACACTTCTCTCCCACTACTGAAAAGCATAACTGGTTTCCATTTTAAGTGAACTAATGGAGGTTTTTAACTTTGGGCATGAGCAAAACAACTTCGTCAACATTGATTTCAGGAGTGGAAGGAGTAGTGAGGGTAATGGCAGTTGAAGAGGAAGGGGAAATGAACTGAAAAACAGTTTGGCAAGAATGTTGATGATGATCTTGTAGTCAGAGAAGGCAACTCATTTGTGATAAGTTCGGAGTAGAATGGTGAGTTGCTTCTAAGATTCCTAATCTAGCTGTAAAAGGCATAACATTGTTTTCTTTTTTTTTAAGCAGCTTGTCTCCAAATTTTTGCAGCTGGCCTTGTTTTTCCTAATGGTAACCTTAAAGGACTTTTGTCTTTTAATATTGTACTTCTAGAACACAGATTTCATTTAAAGCTTTTTTGTATACTTACATCATCAGATATGGATGATTCAATCCATCTGCCTAACAGTGAGTATATAATGTATCATCAAAACTGGAATAATCAAGTTTCATGATGAATTCTAGTTTCGTCAGCAGCTGTGGTACTATGTTAGGTCAAGATCAACAGACAGAAGTGATAAGGAAGTCTCTCCTTGGAGTTATTATATATGCAGATACACACACACACACACACACACACACACACACACACACACACACACACACACACACACACACACACACACACACACACACACACACACACACACATATACACACACACACACACTCTACAGGAGGCCTCCACTAGAGGAAGCTTAAGGTTTTATGCAGTGAAGTCTCCAGACTGCCTTGATCTTTTTTTTTTGCAATTTTTACTGAATTGTTTGTATTTGTGAACGTTTTAGCCTTTGTTTTGGTTTATCTTTTGTCTGTCTCCCTCTCTTTCTCTCTCTCTCTCTCTATATATATATATATTATATATAATATATATATATATATATATATATATATATATATATATATATATATAATATATATAATATATATTTTTTATTTATTTATTTTTTTATTTTTATTTTACATTTGTTAACCGGGCTAGTCTAACTGGAATAAAATCCATTTTCAGTAGAGGCCCGGGGAGAAAAGCTCCAGCACAGCAAACTTTTTACAGTAAAAAATAAGTTCAAAAGCAGAATAACAGTAGTAAAGTAGCTCTAAACGGTTACAGCCATTTACATACACAATATATGACTGTAATAAATTGTTTAAAATTAAAAGAACTATAATAATAATTAAGCAGAATACAGACATACTGAATAGGTTCAGTTGACATTACAAGGATACCAAGGTTGTGTTGAGGTGATATGCAATGCAATAGGAATAGGAACAAATTAGTAGTTTTCATTTGGAAGCAGGATAACAGAAAGTATATACTGTCAATAAATTTTAGAAATGTAACATATGACATAGTGAGATAAAGGTATCTAAGAGGCAGCAAGAATATGTAAAGTGGTGGAATATATTCTTGCTAGGAGCAGAGAAGATATTTAGTCAGGGTTAGTACAAGGGCAAAGCCAGTGAGAACTGAGAAATTGTTTTATTCTTAGTTTAAAGAGTCTTGTGGAGGTTAGAGCTAGGAGTTCAGAGGAAGTTTGTTCCAGTGTTTGCCTCTGGAGTTAGAGAAAAGAGAATCTCCAGCTGAGTTCTTGGATTTGTTAATAGTAATAAGTGGCTTATTTGAGGAGCGTAGGTTCTTGAGATTGTTATAAAGGGTGATGAGGGTAGTCAGTATAGGTGTATAGGTGGGGTAGTACAAGCTCTTATGTATAATAGTGAGTTGTTGAGATAATATCTGGTTTTGAAATTCAAGCCATCCTAGTTGTTTAAGGTTGTTGCAATGATGAGTACGAAAAGGAGAACCTGTGGCAAATCTAGCAATGGAGTGATAGGCAGTAGCAAGTTTGTTTAGATTATGTTTTGAGAGATTGGTGTATATGGGTGAGGCATAGAGTAAGGTAGTGATTAAATGAGTTCTAGCTATAGCGATTTTGGTTGAAGGAGTGAGGAAGGGTTTGATTCTGTAAAGGGATCCCAGTTTCTTATTTACTGTTTTTATAGTGATGTTAGTGTGAGTGTCAAAGTTTAGATTATTGTCTATAGTAATTCCAAGAAGTTTGGTGGTTACGTCAGGAGATATGAGAGTCCCATTGTTGGATGTAAGAGTAAAGTGAAGAGGGGCAGTCCTACGAGTAGGAGTAAAAAGTAAGAGTTTGGTTTTGGGTTAAGTAAAAGGCAACGGTTTAAAAACCATTGTTCCACTGTGTTAAATGCATTTTGTGTAAGAGATTGTAGCTCAGCAGGGTTATTTGCTGAGCAAATAATAGTGGAATCATCTGCATACTGAATGCAGGTGGTGTGTGGGATTGCTAGGTGGAGGTCATTAATGAAAATGGAAAATAACAGTGGACCTAAGATGGAGCCTTGGGGGACACCAAGGGAAATAGGGAGGAGAGAGGATAGGTTACCTTCCCATAGTACTGCTTGTTGTCTATTATCTAAGTAGGATTTAAACCATTGTAATGCTAGAGAATCAAGAGAAAGAGTTTTAAGTATTTTAATAAGGAGCTGGTGATTAACCATATCAAAAGCCTTAGATAAATCAATAAAGACAGAGGAGGAAAGGGTATTGTTATTACGGTTAGAATTAATACAGTCTGTGAAGGAGAGGAGGGCTGTAGTGGTGCTGTGGTTAGGTCTGAATCCATGTTGACAATTGGCAAGTAAGTTATTATCTATTAGATGGGTGAGTACTTGCTTATGGACACATTTTTCCATAATTTTTGCTAGTGGAGACAGTAAGGCAATTGGTCTATAGTTTGAGATATCGATAGAGTTACCACCTTTATGAAGGGGGATGATGTGTGAGATTTTCCAGATAGATGGGATATTTCCTTCGGATATAGTTCTGTTTATGAGTATGGAAATGGGGAGGGCTATGGCTTTGGCACCTTTTTGCAGGTACTCAGCAGGTAGATGGTCAGCAGAGGGGGTGGTAGGTTTCAATTTTTCTAGTAGGGAGCAAATAAAGGATGTAGGAACTGGTTTTAGCTGAAGTACTGGAATAGGGAAAGTGGAAGAGGTGGTTAGATTGGGGGAAGTAGGAGATAGTTGTTTAGCTAGAGTAAGAATGGTGTCTGTAAAGAAAGAATTAAAGGCATTAGCAGTTTCTGTTGGGTTTTCTTGGTTAGAGCCTAGAGGGTAGGTGTTATAGATTGGCCTGGGTGTAGGAGTTTGTTGATGCTGGACCAAAACTTTTGTGGATTTCTTTGGTTAGTTTTTTGTAGTTGGATGTAAAAGTTTTTTTATCTAGCAGGATAGCTTTTTTAGTGGTATTCCTAAGTTGTCTGAAGGTTTGGTGGTCTGTTGGATTCCTGGTAGTGTGCCATTTTGACCACGATTTGTTTCTGAGGAGAATTTTTTGTCTAGTGTCTTTGGTGAGCCATGGGGCAGGTTTAGTGTTACTTCTAATAGAGCGTACTGGGGCATGTTGGTTAAGGATGGATAAGAATGAGGTATTAAAGTAGTCAACTGCTTCATCTAGGGGAAGTGTTTTAGTGGTGACCAGTCACAGTGTTTAAGTTCTAGCTGGAAAAGTTCTGGGTTGAATGATTTTGTAGTCCTGATTGTACGATATGTAGTTGGGTTAGGTAAGTTAATTTTGTGTCTGATGATATAAGTGAGTAAGTGATCACTTAGATTATCAGGAGGGTTCTGCCTTGTATGTGAGATGTGGGGAGTTTGTAAGAATCCAATCTAGTATACTTTCTTTGTTGTTACTTTTATCAATTCTTGTGGGGGAGGTTATAACTTGAGAGAAGCCATGAAGATTAATGTGGGTGGTGGGCTGAGGGGTACTACAGGATTTCCAATCGATGTTAAAGTCGCCAAGTATTAAGGTTTCTTGTGGAAGATTGATAGATATCCAGTTAAGAATGTTTTCAAGGGTATTAATGTTATTACCAGGGGGAAGGTAAATACAAGCGATGTTAATGGATTTGAATGTGTTGATTTGAAGTTTAGTGACTAGGATTTCTGCGTTATTAAATGTAGGTAGATTTATGTTAGATATGGTGACATGTAGATAATTTTTAAAGAGGATTGCTACACCACCTCCCTTTTAATACGATCCCTTCTCAGGATACTGTAGGCAGGTGGGATAAGTTCATTGTCATTAATGGATGGTTTTAGCCATGTTTCGGATAGACATAGGAAATCAAAGTTGTAGAATTCCAAAAGGGCATGAAGATGGGTGGTTTTATTGTTAATGCTTCGAATGTTAAGATGTGCTATGGAAAGGGAGTTTGGAGGCTTATTAGGTGTGTGTGGAGGAGTAATGGTGGAGGTACTTTGTATAGTGTCAGGAATATTGTGTGGGCCAGGATTAGGATGAATGTCTCCATCTAGTAGGGCTAAGTGGAGTATTCTATATGTGGGGTTGTTAATGTTAAGGAAGTAAAAACAAAGTGTTTTCCTTGCAAGGTGAGTAATGTATTTTATGTGGGTAAGCCTGTGATATTTGGCATGAAGGTAGCAGGGAGAAGTTGTGGTGTTAAAGTTATAAAGAGGAATAGGTAGTAGTGGTGTGGAAGTGAGCTTAGAAGGCAGTAGAAGGTTTGGGTGGAGTGGTTGTTCATAAGAGGTTAATGAGTAGATAGTTACTAGAGGAGTTAGAAGCAATATAAAGGCTAAACATTTTAGTTGAGTTAGGTAGGTAATATTGGCCATGATGTAGGTAAAAGATGGGAAGATAGATAAGGGTTTGTATTAATATATATATATATATATACATGTGTGTGTGTGTGTGTGTGTGTGTGTGTGTGTGTGTGTATGTATGTATATGCACACACAGACATATACTTTTGTATAGACAGATAGGGGTGTGTACTATTTCATGTAGAAGACAAATATCTAAACACAAAGTATCTAAACTCACTTCATCTAAACCAGCAAACGCAAAGAAAAATAGAAGAAAAATGTTTTTCGCATGGGAGCAAGCCACCCCACATTCCCTGCTAATTAGATCAATAGATAGATAGATAGATAGATAGATAGATAAAAACCAAGTTCGAGATCACACTACAGTGGGGAAAGGGTATATTCCCTGATCCCCACCATAGTGCAGTCTTTCACTGACAAAGCTGGTATACTTTGATCAGCTGATATTCAATCAATGTATAACAGGATTATGAATCAACCTCCATTGATGGCTCCAGGTTCCATTTCCTGATGGAGCAAAATACAGGTAGAGCAGCTAGCTGGTGTGGCATTTCAAGAACAATAAATAAATAAATACATGCATGGATCGTGCCATCTCAAATAAAACCAAGACTCACTCCTCCAAAGGCAGGAGACCTGTCTGGTGGACCCCAGCCATAAATAAGCTATACAACAGAAGGAGGAAGCTACTACATGATAGAGCAAAATCCCAAAAAGGGAAGCCATCTCTGATCAGTACTAGCAAGAAACTATGATCCCTCATAAAATCATCTAAGGCCAGCTTCGAAAGAAAAATTGCACAAGACGCTAAAGATACTCACAAGGCCTTCTTTAGTTATGTCAGGAACCTGGGTGGCGACTCCCAGATATGCTCTGAGTTAGTGCAAAATGACAAACAGTACACTGATCCCACAGACATTGCCAACATCCTGTCAGACAGGTTCAGTGGAAACCCCCCCCTTCCCCCCAAAAGAGCAAATGTCTTTCCCAACAGAGTGTAGCCTCCCTGACATCACAGATGCACAGGGGAAAGCTGCCCTCTCCAAAGCAAAAAACACAGCATCAATGGGACTGGACGGTGTCCCGGGCTGCGTCTTACATGAGCTCCAAGAAGAACTGAACCCTCATATAAAGTCAAAGTTCAATCTCAGCCTTACTACAGGATATGTACCCAAGGAATGGCGTACAGCAACAGTGGTTCCACTCCACAAAGGTTGTGCCACAACGGACCCCAGAAACTATCACTCTATAAGCCTGACTAGCCTGGTCTGCAAAGCTATGGAGCATATCATCATGGAACTCATAAACAAAGACATTGGGAACCTCCAAACACTGGATCCTACCCAATTCAGCTTTGTTAAGGGCAGATCTTGCCTCTTGAATGTGGTCAACTTCTTTGAAACAGTCACCAAGGCCATAGATGAAGGGAAGGTAGTTCACACAGCCTAACTGGACCTCGCAAAAGCCTTCGACACAATACCCCACTCAGGCATCATAAATAAGCTCACCAGCTTAAATATCAACCCCTATGTCACAAGATGGGTTGCAAACTGGCTCAGGGATAGAACCCACATGGTCAGAATTGCAGGTGCCATGTCAGATTCTAAACCATTTACAAGTGGCGTCCCACAGGCTCAGTCCTGGGATCTCTCTTATTCGGTATATATTTCTCTGAGGTACAGGCTAACACAGGAGGACTATGGCTGATCAAGTTCACAGATGACTGCAAACTGGGTGCCATAATCAACTCGCCGACTGACACAAGCATCCTCCAAAAGGGTCTCTCAGAGACAAATAACTGGTGCCAGATCCATAGCCTAAAGCTAAATGCCAAAAAGTGCATAGTCATCCCCTTTGGGAAAAGCAAGTGCCCACAAATTACCACATAGGTGGTAATCCATTAAGTACGGAAGAAGTAATTAGGGATTTGGGGACCCAAGTAGATAGCAATCTCTCCTTTGACAATCACGTTGCCAAAGTGGTTAGAAAGATATTCTATATAGCCCACCTTATCACAAAAGGGTTCACATCTAGATCAAGAGAGGTCATTGTGCCCCTCTACTCATCACTCATCAGTCCCATAATTAAATACAATGCCCCATTCAGGATGTACCTTACCCGACACCTGCAGCAACTGGAAAGACCCCAAAAGTACCTCACCAAGAGGATCAAGGGACTCAAACAGATGCCCTACGCAGTTAGGCTAAAAAAACTCCAGCTCTACTCAGTTGCTTACTGCCTACTCAGAGGTGATCTGTGCCTGAAATATAAAGCCATGTCCAACCCAGAATTAATGGACATGCTCCACCTCAGGAAATCTAAATCCCTTAGAGCTACACGCTCCAGGGACTTAAACCTCAGCACAGAAATAAATAGGACATGCTGGAGGGACAGATTCATATCCCAAAGGCTCCCCTCACTCTGGAACAAAATCCCAATCCATGTTAGGCAGAGCCACTCAGTGACTCTCTTCAAGAGAAATCTTGACGAGTGGATGGGAGATCTTAGGTTTACCCCGGGATCTCTTCTGTGTCCCTACTAGACAGAGGCACAGTAAACTAACCTTAAAGGGCTATCTTCTGTGACCTACTATACAGAGGCACAGTCAACTAATCTAAAAGGGTGGCGAAAGCCAAACACACTCTGGCTAGGCTTATAAATGCCCTAGGGCAGATAGTCTAGTATCAACCTATGAACCTATGAACATAAATACATACATAAATAAATAACACATGTACACAGGGTTGGCCTTAAGTAAAATGGCAACCTAGACACAGGACTCCATGATGCTTCTCTCCCACTGCCCGCTGCTTGTTCCCCCATGCACTTAACCTATTGTCTTCAGTTCCCCCATTCCACATTTCGTCATATTCTTCAGCTTTTCCTGAACCCATTCAATATACTGTAGCCACTGTGAGGGAAATAACTGAACTAAGCAGGAGTTTCCTAGGCCTAGAAACCTCTACAATCCAAATGTTTTCCAGAATGCTCTGGAAGTGCTTTCTAGAGCTGTTTTCAATCTTTACAGACAATGATGGAGTGAACATGAAGCATAAGCAAGGAAAGAAGTTCAGTCTTACTTTTCAGCTTTCCTTTCTCCCACATCCATTTAACATAGCTTAACTGGCCAAGAGGTCACTGTAACAACTGTAGTATGAACCACATCCATTTAATATATCCTAACTTGCCAAGAGGTCACTGTAACAACTGTAGTACGAACCACATGCATTTAACATATCCTAACTGGCCAAGAGGTCACTGTAACAACTGTAGTACGAACCACATCCATTTAACATATCCTAACTGGCCAAGAGGTCACTATAACAACTGTGGTATGAACCACATTCATTTAACATATCCTGACTGGCCAAGAGGTCACTGTAACAACTGTAGTACAAACTACATCCATTTAACATATCCTAACTGGCCAAGAGGTCACTGTAACAGCTGTAGTATGAAGAGCTTCATTAATTCAGGGGTCTGGGGGGTTATAGAAGCTTTGAGATGCATTTTTAAAGCCATATGTTCCAATATATTGATCCAGTGATCATAGGCGCCGAAAGATGTTAAAGCATTTCTCCCTGGGCCTCTGCTGAAAACAGGGTCTGTGGAACCTAGTCAGACTTTCCGAGTCAACAAATGATAAATAAATTAACATTTTCTGATTGGTCTTAGCTATCCCCATGGCTGATAATTGTGTATTAGCCCTAGTGAGAGCAACTGTGATCATACCATAGATAATTTGAGGGGGCCATGTAAGGGATGCAACATTTAGGAAATGCCTCTATCCATTAGTGGCATGAGGGGAAATCCTGGAGTACATTTTCTATTACCTATCCTTAGATCCAAGTTGCATTTGAATATGGATGGATGAGCTTTGCTTTATTTTTATGGATAGTCTGTTCCAGAACAGTGGTATCCTCTGTGATATATATCCATCTCTCCATAACATTCAGTTTAGATACCTGGACTGAGTATTTCTGATGCTATTTGACTTGCTGATGTTCAGTAGGTCCATCTGTATTATGTCGGAGGATGCTTTGTATGCCAGACATGTCACCTCTAAGCACTCTGTAGGATACTGAGTATAGTAATAAATCTTTGAGGTGGTCCATGCAAGACCTATTGTTTAGGACTTGGATTCTTTTAGTAAGGTATTTCTGAAGGTATTCCATTTGTTACATGGGGCTGGACAGATACATGCCAAAGTGGGCATTATACAAAATGATTGACATAATGAGAGCTTTGTAAAGGGGGACAACAACATTTCTAGATCTAGTCACAATCAATTTGTTTATAAGCTGTGCAATATAGAAAGGCTTTCTTATGACTCTGGGCACATGTTGGTCAAAAGTTAGGTCACTGTACACACAAGTTCCTAAATGCCAAACAATTGGATCAGTTCTCATAAGACATTGTCATGATTTTGACATCAGTTATTATTTGGAACGAGCTTTTTTGCATGATGGTTAAGTCATTTAGGGATTCAATAACTTCTCCTGGCTTGCAATCATCTCAAACTTAGCTGGCCAAAGCTCTTTCATATTTCCTTTTATTTTTGAGATGTATATGCCAAATAGAAAAAGTCTCAGCACCGATCCCTGGGGGACTCCATTGGTGACTGGTCTCTTCCCCTGTTTTGATCTCCTGCATCCTGTGAGCCAAGTTGGCAATGCAGCTGGTGATGTAAGTGTTTGCTCCTACATTATTCATCTTTTGTACTACACCTGAGTAGGGGATTGTGTCAAAAGGCTTGGCCAGGTCAAGGTAATGTGGTGTGAACTGTTTTACCTTCATCCATTGCTTTGGTAACAAGAGTAAAGCTTAAAATTTGCCCATGATTTTGAGCCTTTCACACATTCCTCTGGGCTGTTTTCAAACACATTTTAGGGCCATGCATACATGCATGCATTCCTTGATTTACCTTCCTGATTTTATTAAATTATATTCCTTGTATAATACAGCACCAGTTGTTAGAATGTGTTTTAAATCTGTAGTTTTGAACAGTCTTCCAGTAAGCAATGAAACAAAATGTATGAACCAATAATGACAAAACAAAAATACCCATTTTAGAAAATTTCAACCATAAAAAGCCACTCAAACTTCTCATAATCCACCAATATCCGTAAATAGGCAAAATGTCTGCAGAAGTAAGTCATCTAAATAATTCCACATTTAAAGGATCTCTAATGAAGAGGTTGCTGCTAGGAAACAACTCTATATTTCATTGTGTCATCTAAAAATAAATTGGCTGTTACCCTTGAAGAATAAATTGCCTATGTTATATTAAAAAATGATAGGCTAATAATATTGCAACAGTGAATGGATGACAAACTGATAACAGGTTCATAGTTACTAGGTAACTCCTCCAAAGGAGGACATTCACAAGACTGTAGCATCCACTCCCTTTAAAATACAACATAGTACAGTATCAGCGATCTGCATACTGTAGGAGTAGAACCCACAGCCTTCTGCATCAAAAAGTAAGCTACTACCTGTTGTGCTAACAATGCAAACAGTCTTGGAAGATGCAGCACTAAACTTCTCTTCCCCTGAAGCTCTCAGCTCCTTGTAAAAAATGTTACATTTTTTTACCAGGAAAGTCAGACTTGGAAGAAAGCCAATTTTCAAAGGCCCAGGGAGAAATGCTCCAGATGCATTTCTTTGTAACAATGGAGGAAACCAGAGTACCCAAAGGGAGCCCACCCAAATACAGGGAAAACATGCAGACTCCACACAGAAGGCACCCCAGCCAAGAATCAAACCACATAATCTCTTGCTTTGAGATAACAACACTACCACTGCACCATCCACTTGATACAACTAAATCTCTCCATTTCAAAGCAGAAGAAATCAGGAAAAAGCCAAAATGTATTTGTGGGGGGGGGGGCAAAGGGCTAAAACTAGGGACACATTTTAAATATTGCTTGTATAATCTTAGAAAGCTGCTAAAATAGTGTTTTGTGTTACTGTGCGTTTCCAAATAAAAAGATGGTAAGACTGGAACCTAAAGAGCTTTTATTATGATTTGCCAGAAAGCCACAAATCTTAAGAGGAACAGACCAAAAGTATGAGCCAAACTCTCTGAATCACATGTGGTGGTGTGGGTAGAAAATGCAGGACCCTGTACCTAAGGTACAGGGTTTGAGCCCAATTTTACACACACACACACACACACACACACACACACACACACACACACACACACACACACATGAAATATCACTTTGGAGCTACACACAAGAAATATTGCTTTGGAGCTACTGCATAAAACAAATGGAACTAGCACTAAACGGCCATCACTATCACTTTGGAGTTACAGACCTTTTTGATATAAATCCAATAGCACTATACCTACAAACTCTAGTACATAAATTATTCCAGACATTAAACAGCTTGAATACATCCTTGGTCAAAGCATTACACTTGTAATTATGTGAAAATGACCTCTAGAAACAGTCATCAACATCTTGGAATGCTATGCAATCTCAAGTGGTACCCAACATCAGAGCCCATTCTGATGCCAAACTAATTGACTGTAAATGTTTTGAAACCTTGATGACAATTTCTAAATATCATTCTAAGCAATGCCTCAAATATTTCACCAACTTTCACACTGTTCCCACACCACCATGGGAACAGCCAGCAATTCCTCGTACAGTAAACTCATGTATTGTTACTTCCTATGTTTTCGGTGGTACAGTAGTAGCATTGTTGCTTAACAGCAAGAGGTTCTCCTGTTCAATTCTTGGCTGGAGTGCCTTCTGTGTGGAGTCTGCATGCCCTCCCTGTGGTCGAGTGGCCTCTGAAAGACATGTGTGAAAGGGTGTGCCTTCTTTGAAGGTTGGGTGTTGGGCTGGCAACTCGACACCATAAAAAAATCTACTGCCAATCATTAGCAGACCAGAGTTCTGCTGTGGCAACCCCTAACTGGGAAAAGCTGAAAAGACGAACAAAGTATTTGAAATACAGAATTAAAAATGCAATGCGTACACTAACATTAATACAATCAAATCTGTAACAATCTGTGTACCATTTTGTGACTGGTTTGATTAAGGTATTGAGGTATATTCCAGCCACTTTACAGAACATAGTGGGATGAAGAAAGATTTAGGCCAATGGCAAATCTAAATGGCTATCTAGCTACTGCATAAAATAAATGGAGCTAGCACTAAAAGGCCATCACTGTCACTTCGGAGCTACTGCATAAAATAAACGGCCATCACTTACTGCATAAGCATAACAGAATGAAATATCACTGTCTTACTCCAGAAGTGGAGCTTTAGAAGTAAGCAGTTATCCACAGAGCTAACACTTGGGAGCCTTATCAGCAAGAAGTGCTTTGCACTCACTTTTGTGTTTAAATTAGTGTGCGACATGCGCATGAGTCCTCCTCCCCCTCGCCCTGTGGTTCCATCGCCCATAGCTAAACTGCCTTATTCAGAACATTTCCATCATAAAGGTCTACTTCCACACACAACTGCATTTTAAATTTATTGTTTGGACATTTTTTCAGTAGGCGATGAAGCAAAATGCATGCACCAATAATTACAAAACTGCCCTATTCAGAACATTTCCATGATAACAGTTTACTTCCATACACAGTTGCATTTTAAATTTATTGTTTGAACATTTTTCCAGTAGGCAATGAAGCAAAATGCATGCACCAATAATGACAAAACTGCCCTGTTCAGAACAGAACAATAATGTAAGACATAAATTCACAAGTGATGGTGGCTTGGGACTTTAGGCTCTTTTTACCTGTACCCAAGGTTCAGGGTTTGACCCTGAGTACCTCTAGCCACCAGATGTATCCTGTTGGTGGCATTTTCGCACACACACATGACTCCGCTTCCATACCCACTCCAGACTCTCCTGATTACATTAAAACTGTCTGTTCCTGTTTGCAAAAGCGCAGAAATAGGTGTGCCACGAGCTGATGTCATGGTGTGAAAATGAAATACACACACACAGCTGGGATCTGCAAAACCTCCCCCCTCGCTCTGTGGTTCCGGCGCTCATGCCAGTGATGCCCTCAACAAAGGCCATGAGTAAGGAAAGAAATTCAGTCTTACTTGTTTATTTCAATGAAGAAATAAGTCATGTCTGACACAACTGCAGATGCTTGCGAGGATACACAAATCATATTTGGGAATACTGATTGTCTCCAGGGAAAAAAAAAGTCACTTTCCTTATATCTCACTGGTGTTTACAAATATTTCTAAAGCTAGCCAATGAAATTCCCAATGCAAGATGTCAAAGTCTTAAAATAGCAGCCACTTAAAATATGTGACACTGGCAATTTCTGCCTTGGCTTTCATTCCAATGTAACAGAAGAGGGTTATACAGGTGGTGACTTTTTACCCTACTCTCAAATCTATAGCCATCTGTATACAAATCTAACATCTGATTGTAAGAAAAGTGGAAAAAACAATGATTACAGAAATATAGCCCATCTTGCTGATCTTAAACTGTACACTGCCCCTAAACAAGCTATAGCAAACTTCTGTGCACACCTCTGAGGTCTGCAGGTAATTAATGACCACATGCTCCCCAGCCCCCGCATACAAGCTACATTTGCCTGCTGTGTTTCAGGGCAGACGTTTACTAAGCCTTTGTCAAACTTGACTTATAACCTGGAATGTTGGTGCCATCAGTACCCCCAGAAGATCTTAGGGTCTGACTTTTTTGTGATGCATTGTATGCTTTATTTTCTGAAAGATAATGACATGATAACTGTTCTTTTGTTTCTGTTGTTACCTAGAAGAATTGTTGGGTGGCCACGGTGGTGCAGCGGTTAGCGTTGCCGCCTCACAGCAAGAGATTCTCCAGTTTGATCCTCTGCTGGGGTGCCTTGTGTGTGGAGTCTGCATGTCCTCCATGTGATCGTGTGGGTTTCCCCCGGGTGCTCCAGTTTCCTCCCAAAAGACACATTGTAGGTGGATTGGACATGATAAAAATTGGCCCTAGGTGTGAGTGCGTGCATGTGTGTGCCTTCTGTGGAAGGTTGGATGCCAGGCTGGCAACTCAACACTGTAAAACTCCACTGCCAATCATGAGCGGACAGGTGATCTGCTGTGGTGACCCCTAACCGGGAAAAGCCAAAAGAAGAAGAAGTTACCTAGAAGAATTGTTTATACGCCTGGCAGTATAATGTGTTTGTCCACAGACAAAAATGGTGATGCATCCACACACACACACACACACACACACACACACACACACACACACACACACACACATGCATATGCTGACACTACCCCTGACAAGCAGGATTATGACAAGATGCACAAATATACACACATGATGCACACTTACCTGCATTCAGACTGGAGGAATAAAATTCACCTGCATCGTGTCTCTGGGGTAGTGGAGGAAACCAGAGTGCATGGATAAACTCTCACGGGGGGGGGGGGGGTGGTACTGCTTGCACATTCAGTATAAAAGAAGCCACAGTCAAGAACTCAACCAGAGCCAAGCACTGTGGAATGGCAACACTTCTCCTTGCACTTCTGTGCCAATAAGTAGTTTATTTCGTATACATCTCACTCTGTGTCAATAAGTAGTTTATTTCGTATACATCTCACTCTGTGCCAATAAGTAGTTTATTTCGTATACATCTCACTCTTGCCAATAAGTAGTTTATTTCGTATGTATCTCACTCTGTGCCAATAAGTAGTTTATTTCGTATACATCTCACTCTGTGCCAATAAGTAGTTTATTTCGTATACATCTCACTCTGTGCCAATAAGTAGTTTATTTCGTATACATCTCACTCTGTGCCAATAAGTAGTTTATTTCGTATACATCTCACTCTGTGCAAATAAGTAGTTTATTTCGGATACATCTCACTCTTGCCAGGCCACCAAAAATAGCAACATGTACAATGATGGTCTTTGTAACAGAAAGTGACAGCCAATCATTTACATTTAAATGGACTGCAACCCCCTTCTGAAATCATAATCAAGCATACACTGCTAGTTTTACACTGATTTCAGTGGACACAGTATATTGTGTGGCACTAATTCATCCGAGCCACATCAGAGACTGTTGACTGACAGTGTTCAAAAAACAACAGGGTTAAGTCATTTTTATCCAAAGTTGCCCTCTGCATCTATCAATTAAAGCTACTATATTGAATTTGTACATCTCAAATGTAAAAAAAAAAATAATAGCAATCAGAGTAACAGTAATGTACTTTAAGAATATTTCACACAGATGTATAGAAAAGTATCCCAACTTATTTCTCACAAGTAAAGGACTTCCTTCTTAGCATAATGGTGAGTATTCCCACCTCTCATCTGATAGGTCAAGGTCCTTCCCCCGATGGGCAGTAAGACCCTGAGCTGCTAAAGACCTACTTATTGTAGTATAGGGATTGATTTCCTCAGTGGTATTAGTTTAATGTGTGACCTTGAGCAAATCATTTAACCATACAGTGCATTGGGGTAAGTAGGAATTTCAGATAGGCTCCTCAATTACCATGGACTGAAAGCCATGTAACTATCTAAGAATCTACAAATAAATGCACACTAGTACTATAAATCCAGAATAGTAATTGTATAAAATAAGCAAACAGTGGGGTCAATAATTTTCATCCACAGACTGCTTCTACGCATACACCTATACTTACCTTGAAGTTATATTCACTTTTGTGTGCAATTCACATGTTTGACTGCATTAAAATTGATGCCAATGTAATGCATTTGATCTTTGGTTTTACCCACTGTCAAGTCCGTTTGGCAACAAGAATATCAAGAGAATTACATTATACAATTATTAAATTATAGTAATGAAATAAATACATAAATCATGTTTACATATGATTGAGACCAGTGTGGTAGATATATATATATATATATATAAAATAAAACAGGTGTGTAAAATCAGATGGGTTTTACATGAGAGGAAAAAGTAGAGCTGGATAGCAAACAGTGACTATGTTGGTGGCTTATCTAATCATTTTCTTGGAAACATGAGCAAGATTCATTCCCCGGGATTTCTTTAAATTTTCGCTTAAATGAGTCTAGGGTGCTTTTTGTCTGATCTAAGTGTGGTGGCTGAGAATAAGTTTAGAGTATGCTCTGAATGTTCTTTCACTTCCAGTGGACTTAGTGTAGGTCTTATAAAGACTAGCGCTTCATCTATGCTGTCACTCAAAGAGAAGGTTGGCTTCCTAACATGTGTGTTAGATTTTTGGCAGAGGGTAATATTTTTATGAGATGATTATTTATTTAACGTTTGTTTACCAGGAAAGTCCGACTTAGAACAAGTCAATTTTCAGCAGAGTACAGGGAATGTATGACTTAGAACAAAGCTAATTTTCAGCAGACGCCCAGGGAGAAATGCTCCAGATGTATGTCTTTGTAATGTGGGAAGAAACCAGAGCACCTGGAGGAAACCCACATGAATATAGACAGGACATGCAGACTCTGCACGGAAGGCACCCCAGCTGAGAATCGAACTGGAGAACCTCTTGCTGTTAGGTGACAGTGCTACTACTGCACCACTGCACTGCCCTTATGAGTAAAAGAAAGCTAAATAAGAGGTGGGGGGGGGGCTGTATTGTAGTGAGCAGCCTTTGCTAGTGAACTACAAAGGATAAATAACTTAGCAACAAATAGCAAGCACATCCGCTAGAATTGTGCTTTTCAGGTACTATGAGTTGAGAATAATAAATATTTAAATTATGTAAGCAGCTGAAAAAGTAGACAAGGTGCCTGGAGCATACCTTTCAACCTCTTTCACGGCAATTCTGGACATAAGCATAATCAGGGAGGACACACAGTCCCAAAATCATGGACATGCTTTAAATATAGCTCTTGTAAACTGGAAACGTTACTTAAATAGCAGTTTTTCATTTAGCATGGATTTGTTGAATGAATGTCTGCCATTATTTACTGGCTTCTATAGTCAGTGACTTGACAAAAAAAAAACTAATTTTATGAGGAATAGATCAACAATATGAGGCAAAAATATGGACATTTTGTGAAGTCCTGGATAGTTTATTGGCATGGGCTAGAGAGTGTCATTCACTCTGGCTGAGCATGGGCTATTCATGGATTTTTTTTTTGCATTCATGTAAGTACAAATAAATGAAGATCTACCAGCATGAGTTCAAACATTTTTTTTAATAAAAACAAGGTAGTCGTGTGACTGTTTTTCATTTTATATGTATTTGTTTATTTATGCAATTTAAGTGGAGTAGAGTATTGATATCACTGCTCCAATTTCAGTCTTAGTCCAGAATGTGAACACACATGAAGTGGAAAAATAAAAATAATTTATACAATAAAAAGCCTGCTAAAAAAAAAGTAGTAGTTAATATACAATACAAGAAATGTACAATATTCCACCAGTTAGAATACTGACATGTTAGGACTTAGAGAAGAGATACTATAGTGAAAATGGTAGGCATTTAGCTGGATTCCATAAAACTCACATAATCCAGCACATTACTCTAATATCAACAAAAGCTTGAAGGCTTGCATACTGGTTAAGGTATTTCCCTTACAAACACAAGGTACAGTGTTTGATTCTCACATTGGGTCTTTGGCTAGGCTTAAAATGGCCCACAATGGCAGTTAACCTAGAACTAACCTATAAATAGGAGCTACATATTAAAGTATTCAAAAATTGCTTTACATGATTTATATTAGTCCTGAAAACCTAGGATAATGACCAAGCAGCAGCCATTGTACTGCACAAACAACCCCAGCAATTATAAGTACTTTGTGTACATCTCAAATGTCAAACTGTCATGTAATAAAACAAAATAAATAATGACACACAGTAAAATTATATATTCATAAACCATTAATGAATATCGGGTTCTGCATTACCATGTATTTTGCAAAATATATAGAGTCTGAAACTCAAACATCTACCATTATTTTTTTGACACAATGAACAGCCAAACTATATTGAGTGAGAGAGAGACAGACAGACAGAGTCTATCTTTAATTGTTAATGAGAGGAGGAGTTGACATGTACAACCTTGACGCAGAAACATTGAAACTCTGCAGTATTAACGAACATAAAAAGTATGTATAAAACATTTTTTTTCCAGGGGGGTTTGCCCTGTCTCCACTGTAGTACAATTTTGGAGTTAGAATACATAATTAGCAGGAATGCACATACTTTTTGTGTTTGTTGATATTCCACAGTTTTGATGTTTCTGGTTCAACATTGTGCATGCGAACTGTTTCTCCAGTTGACAATTTCATATAGATCCATATATGGGTGTGTGTGCATGTTTGCGTGCTTGTGTGTGTGTGTGTGTGTGTGTGTGTGTGTGTGTGTGTGTGTGTGTGTGTGTGTGTGTGTGTGTGTGTGTGTCTGTGTGGTAAAATCATCTGGAACAGCAGAAAGATATCAATGTCTTACATATTTCTCAACTTCTTTGATCAGGAGTCACAGATAAAGTCAAAAACGTGGTGGGGACGAGAGGATCAAAATTACAAATCAGGGACAGTTTTAAAATATTACTCTAATGCATTTTAAAAGTGAACAGAACAAGAGAATTGCAGCAACTTTCAATTTGAAAACAGTAAGATTTATGAAACTCTGATATCTTCCCTTACTGACTAACATAAATTCACCAGAAATTAAACATTTTATGAGGGAAAAGAATATTACGTAAAATCTAGGTATTTGGGAACTATAATATCTAGTTGCTTTCCAGTGTGAAAAACAAAACAAACAAACAACAAAACAAAAATGAAAAATAAAAATACTTCCTGTTACAAAGTGAACCATTTCCAGTGCTACCAAACACATAGTTCCAGCACCACCATTACTGTCCATCATCCAAAATTTCCAGCCTATCATACTGGTCCCCCCATTGTGATCTAAGCAGCATATCATATAGCCTCACTAAGCCTTTGTAGCTCTGTGATTCATTCTTTAGGTCATGGCTGATTCTAACCCAAAAGGATAGAAATTTGCAGTCTTAAAGTCATGTCACCTTCTAGAAAATCTAGTCAGTGAAAAGTAACATCTGGACTATGAAGTTAGTTTTTATTGTTTTACTTTTTATTTATTTATATAAAATTCAGTAGGTTATTAGGCAAAGGATTATAAGAGTTGTCATGCTTTCATATGATGTTATGAAAATTTGAAAATGGTCAGCATTCTGAATATTCAAGAATATTTATATATATATATATATATATATATATATATATATATATATATACACACACACACACACACACACACACACACACACACACACACACACACACACACACACACACATAGATAAGAGTAAAACAAAATGGCACAGAAAGCATTATCTTACTGAAACTAGACTTTGAAATGAATCAGTCAGTTCTTGACCTCATACAGGATCAATATTTATTTATCTATATAAAATTCAGGGAGTTGCAAGATCGAGGGATTTTATGATTTTTTTCATCTTATAGCTATTAAGGGATTTTGGAAATAATCTGAAATGCCAATAAGATACAGGTAGACAAAAGTGGAACAAAGCTGTGCAGAAATGCTGTCATTGCTGAAATCAGACTTTGGGGTAACACATACAAGGAGGGTGCAATGCATCACTGTAAACAGACCTGTGCATGAAGTCAAGCTTTTACTTAATAGTAAAGGATTTCTATAGTAGGTGCATTAAATGCTTGTCCAAATCCACGTAGTATCAGGATTAGTCATTACGCTTTTCCTTTCTTGTCCTGAAGGGAGCCACTTTTATTAGTGGATGGTAATTCTGTCATGAATTTAGATGTCAGGTACTTGGTAATAATACAGCTATTAACCTGGGAGGAGTTGTTGAACTTTTCACTCTGAAAGTAAAAAAAATAATTACAGAATCCTGCCTGTACAAGAAAAATGATAACATGACCATATGAAAAATAAAATAAAGTTTGGATGTGAAAACAATAAGAAAATAGTAGCCTAGCAAGAGACACAGAACCATCTGGTGAAGACCTTGCTTGGTGTACTGTCACATTAACAAAAAAGCATGCCTTACATCTCTAGGCTGTAACATAGTAAGAATGCCACAAACTATTATCTTCAAATGTGACAAAAGAAGAGCACAGTGCAGTCATGTTTAACAAATGAAGTGTCAGCTTTATCTTGTTTTGTGCAAATCTTTCCAGAACATACAAAATGCATACATTATTGATTTATGAGTACATGTCTGGGCTGTTAAGAATAATTTTGCTTAATGATGTCCATCATTCACTGGATGTATAGCCATCTAACTATTAGAATTGCAACGTGCTAATTAAAACAAAGTGCTGACTTGGAGCTTGGGCTAAGTCTTTAGCAAGTCATCAGTCACAGGTATAACCTGCCTCTGTATAGACAGAGAGTAAATTAAACCAGGTAGAAATGATGGGTGAACCATAAGCTAAAACCTGAAGGAGTGAAGACATGAATTTGAATGACTGTTAAAGCTAAATGCAGCAGATTACACTGCATAAATATTTTAAAGTAACAGAACTCTACACCTTTTATACACATTACGTATTACTTTAGGTCTGGATATTAAAAACAGCTTAGTTTACTGGAAAATGCAAGTATTTGGAAATAAAAATGTTTTTTTCTGACTGCAGTGCATTTATGTGAAGAAAATCAAGTCAAGACCATTAAAAAACATTTCACTCATATGTCAGAGTCTCCATTCATTTCATGGGTTATTTTAAAGTAGTTGGGCGTACTACATTAAAATGTGATGTTGCATCTCACCTAAGCTGCAGCGACTGCCTCAAAAGACACTTGTGTTCTTACAGTTTGTAAGGCCCATATCACCCACAATTATAGTATGGCCTTCTTAAACAAAAGGAATAGTCTTGTGCAGGAGTTACAGCAATTTATGGAATGGGGGATACTCCATAGAGCTAAATTTCCCAGCCCTGCTTGCTGTACAAATAGGCTCAACAAAGTTGTCATTTAATTTCCCTGCATAAGTGGAGGCTTTCTTGGAGCTGTTAACCTAATTCACTAATTCCAGTGGAAACAAAGATATTGGTTAAGGCCTTACAGCCTAACTGAAAACAAAGTATTTCATGAGTAATAACAGATGGGCAACAGTGGGTTGTGGCTAAATGATAATGATGCCAGGGCTATTGAGAGTGTTTTACAGTCTTCAGCAAATGAATTAACTAAATCAGAAACCCAAAGCAACCATCTTTTTAGACTTTAACCAAGCCTTTGATGCCTTAATTTAGAATTTTCTTTGGCTAGTTATACAGACACTTGGATTCATGTATCCCCATGTTATATGGTGCCAGTGGCTTTCTTTTCATGCTGTGGTCAAAGTTTTGATGAATACTAAAAATTCCCAGACATTTGTCCTCCATTGGGATACCAGAACGTCATTGTCACCCCTTTATTTGTCATAGCAGAGGAGGCATTGTCTATACTTACGACAGAAATGCTCCTAGTGGGGAATTGCAGTTCATGATCCTTCCAGAGTTTCTAATAACTAGTTCATGGATGATTGTACATCCCAGTTAACCAACCAGCAGAAACACTTTCCAGAAATTGCTTTCCAGAAATATTACAGGTCTTGCAAGAGTTTGTCAATCTCTTAGGATGACTCAAGTTAACTGGAATAAGACAATCTTGCTTTCACTAAATGTATGATGTATAGAATTGCAGGCTGTTTTTAATAGATATGATATTTACTGCACATCCTCCCACACTTATTAGGGTAAACAGATCAGTAGTAAGTTCAACAGCATTTCCATATACAATCTGAACTCTTTTATTAAGAACTGCATGGGATAGACTTGCAACCTGGACATAAACCAAGCTGACTTCACACATACGTCTCTACTGTTAAAATGTATATCCTCCTGAAAATTTTGTTTTTGTCTTACTGTATATCGGGGTCATGTTCAGCATCCCCTAACGCAAAAACTACAACAGTTAATTCTAACACAAATACTGCAACAACTAACTTTAACATATACTTTCTCATGAAACTTCCAAACAAACAAATGCAAATAGCCATAAAAAGGCAAAATAATGAAAAACAAACTGGTAAAAACACAAAATGACTTTAGTAATGTATTTCGGCTTTTCCCAGTTAGGGGTTGCCTCAGCAGAATTCAGGTCTGCTTATGACTGACAGTGGATTTTTACGGTGCCGAGTTGCCAGCCCGATGCCCAACCTTCAAAGAAGGCACGCCCATTCACACACGTATGAGGAGGACATGCAGACTCCACACAGAAGGCGCTCCAGCTGAGAATCGAATGGGAGAACCTCTTGCTGTGAGACAACAACACTTACCACTGCACCAAACACAAAATTACTTTATTACATAAAAATCCAACTAGTAAGCACTTTCATTCCCTTCATGGAACTTCTTCAGACCAGGTTTTTTATTATTATTATTATTATTTTTTTTATTATTATAACTTTAACATATATTTGGGTGGGATGGAACGAACCCCATACTGGCAAGGATAGAAGTTTATGATGCACAAACAGTTTGAAGGTTAGAGTGTCCTGGGCTTGGGTAGATATGCATTGGTATCTCATCAGGTACATTTCAATATTGTTTGTACCAAGTCCCAACCCTTATGGGATATTTCCGGGTGTCTTCTAGTATTTCAGCACGTGAACTGTCTTATTCCTAAAGGAAATCAGAAAACTGTGGAAAACAGGTGTGTGTAAAGCAAAATTATACAGATGGCTAGTGAAGAAATGGTTAATAGTTAATAAACCCAACATGTGAGAGTGAATGTGGATGAATAAAAAGATATGCAGAGGGGAAAACTGATTCTAAAGGACTTGACCAAGTAAGGTATTTTTTATTAAGGACATTTTTTCCCGTCTGGCAATAACGCTTCTGTAACCTTGGCACAGAAAAGACTTCAATGCCAGAATCACAAATTGTATTGGTGGCAATATCCACATTTCATTAATGTAAAAAAAGGAATACACAGCCAAGGTAATATATTGTAAGAGTTGGTTATAAAGACCACTTTCCAGCTTAAGCTTCAGCCTCACCACCTTTCAATTACTGTATATACCAAGACGCTGATAATTACAGTATTGTAATCTTAAAAATGATACACACCAATAGGCATCACTCCTAATCACACACATATGAAGGGATATATGGGTCTAGATTTTTGGTCATGTCCCCTCTCTGGTCTACTGTCCATCCATTATTACTCATACAGCTACCAGCTATTTTAAAAGGTAGCACTCTTGGGAAATCACAATGCACCAAATAAAGCATAGGATGATGAAAAATGTCATTGATGTGGAAAAGTAGCAATTATCTATTTTCATATTATATGGTCAGGCAACGCATGTGTTGACATATGGGCATATGACCATTATGTAGCAAGTTTTGAGCTGAGGAAATTATTCCACCTTTAATGATCCAAGAATTCTGAATTTGAGTTTTATTCTGGAGACTTCTGAATTGTCATCCATGGAAAGGATGTAGAAAATGTATGTACAGACAGTGAAAGAAACACCTGACTAATGATATCACTACAGACTTACATTGTTAAATTAATTTACAGCTGCAAAGCTGAATATGAATGGTTGAATGGTCTCTGTTGTATTTTTCTATATGCTTGGGACAAATAAGTTTAAATTGTATATAGCTTTGAATCATCGTGATGTTTAAATGTTGGATATGATTGACCTGTTTGTTAATATGATAATAAGGTATTTCACAAAAAAGGCACTTGAATTGATGTACTGGAGACCGAGGCATTCATGAAACCACTTAACTGCGTCCAAAAAACGTAAAAGCAGTGATTGTGACACACGATTTTCAGCATGAGAATGGCAGTCTGTATATGTATCCGTGAAAAAGGAACTGAGAAATAATGTCATCTTATAATGCCCGGTGCTTTGCTCCGAGCTGTCATTAATCCATATATCTATAACCAGACCGGTCACCTAAATAAGACTAGATGTGAAAACTTAAGAACAAATGCTGATTCTAAGATGGCTGCCAGCTAGACTGCACACACTTCAGCTTGCTCCAACTACTAAATTCAACTCTAACCTCATCTAAGGCTACTGCTACAGTGTAAATCTACAAAAAAGCAACTCCTGCGGAATTAAACCTACGTCGCTACCTGAGTGAAGCTTATTTTTATCTTCTGAGTGTAAAAATAAGAAATGCATACATTGGATTTGGGTGATGACTAAGCAGTGATCCTGTACATGTGCCTGGGCATGCAAGCAGTAAGTAGCAGCTTCAAAAATAAGAAAGGAAGCAAGCTTTCACACAACAAAGAAAAATGGACCAAATGGAAACACACATCTAAAACAAGACTGTCTCAAATTGCTTCTCCAGACAAGGAAGTTATTACTAAGAGGCAGAAAACTACCAAATCTCAAGCCGAAGTGTCAAAGAACCAAATGAAAACAAAAACTGATCAATCTTTTGACATGGAGGAACTAAAAGCAGCTTTAATGCCTCTGCAAACAGAAATAAAATCTTTATCTTCAAAACTTACAGTGTTTGGCAATAACTTGGGTTAAATAATAACCAGACTGGACAAAAATGAGGCTAGAATACTGAGTAATGAGACAAAGATAGGAGAAATACAGAAAGCTTCTTCCATCACTGAAAATTCAGTCAAAGAAATACAACAACAACTGATTGATCTGGAAGCTAGAGCAAGGAGAAATAATGTATTGATCAGAGGCATCCCAGAAAAATATGAACAGTCACAACTAGATAATGTAGCAAAGGAAATCTTCAGTCTCCTTGAAAACAAAGAACTATCCCAAAACATTGTTATTGAAAGATTACACCGTGCTCTGAGAAAGTCTCAGACCCTGGATGCCCCCAGGCAAACATATGTAAGAATTCTAAATGCTGCACATGCTCAAGAAATAATTCAAGCTGCAAAAAAAAGGAAACATATTCTATAGAATGGCTGCAAGATAACCTTTGCTCAGGATCTGCCTCTACAGATAAAACAGTTAAGACAAGATCTTTCACCATACTGCACTTACCTATTAAGCCAAAACATTAGATTCCAAATGAAATACCCAGCAAATCTGCAATTTCAATACAATGGCTTAAATTATGCAGTTAAAAATAAAGAAAAAGCAAAAACAGCTTTTCTCAAAGGCTTTAAAGAACTGCCATGAAGTAATTTTTTTTTTTTTTTTTTTATACAAACAGGCTCCTAATACAAAGACTATATGCTTCTGTGTATTTTTGGCATAGTAATTTTCTCAATGACAAGGTAAAATACCTAGCCGGCCTTAAGCATAGGCCAACTAGGCAGCCGCCTAGGGCGCTGCGCTAGCAGAGGCACTTTTCCAGTATTTATTTAATGTAGGTAGACCAGGATGGGGGCACCGGGTGGTGTGGTGAGGGTGCCATGGAGCCCTTTTGCCTAGGGCACCAGTTGACCTAAAGCCGCTCCTGAATACCTGTTTACTGCTTGGATTCTTTGTTTTTCATTTGGGCACTCCAACTACAGCTTAGGGAGCATCTCCACACTGACACTAATGAACTACATTACACAGAATCCTTTGCAAACATGAATCATGGGAATTAAGCACAGCTGAGGTCAAAGGAAAAACTATGGTGTCCATTCAAGCCCATAACATCTCAGAAAACCAGTGTTTGCTAATTAAAATGAAAGTAAGGCCCCTCACATAACAGAATACCTGTGGATTTACTTTTTTCCTGACTCAAAAAGTGAAGATTCTCATGTATATGGTGTATGGAAGGTAAATCTAGCCTAGAAATAGTACCACAGGTTAATTGATTATATACAAATGGTAATATATAGGTGCTGCTTTTTTTTTTTTTTCTTGTTCCTTCCTGAATATATACAAGCTGGACTAATAAAATCTTCTGGGTTAGAAACTGTAGCAGCTGTTGCAGCTGCAGTAAATACTCAGCCCATACTAGAAAAAGCAAACCATTGTAGTTAGGTTTGTGTTGTTTTACATAGTGTTAAAATATGCTTTCTTAAGCTTTAAAATAAGTATGCATCAAGTGTAAGCATACCAATCTTGTACAGCAGAGAATATATAGGGATTATTTGTTTTTCTGTCTCATATTTTCTTTCTTTTTATGATCACAATGCTGTTTTTTTTTTTTTTTTTTGTATATATGCTTGACACCCAGGGATATAACTGTAGCAGTAAACGTAGACCCAACAAGTAAAAGAACTGATATATATGTATATGTATATATATATATATATATATATATATATATATATATATAAATATATATTTATATATATATATATATATATATATATATATATAAAAGGAATGTACAAATGACCAGCATAACAAGGAACATGCAAACACTGTTTGACAAAACTATATTACGGTAAAATCAGTTGTGTATGTTGTTACTCTTCTATGTGTGAACGCAATAGTTTGCTTTGTACTATATTTTGATTAGATTGCTATTTGCCTATTAAGCTAGATATATAAATTTCAGTTAAAATATGCTCAGCTTAATTGTTTTCAAATGAACAAAGGGTTAGAATGCATATCTTTTATACATGATTTGTGTGGGCATGCTGTTATGTGTGATGTTTTATTGCTGGGACTTAGAATGTCAGAAACCTTTTGTATTATAGTTGTTAATATTCCTTTTACCTCTCTCTCAGGTAGTAGGCTAGCATGGGTATGCATGGGGGGGGGGGGTCCTGAAAGGGAGTGATGTCACACATATCCACACCATTGATATGTACAAAAAATTCCAGTAATTTTGAAATGTTATTTTGTCACTATATATATATATATATATATATATATATATATATATATATATATATATATATCCACTTATTCTGAAAGCAAGCAATCTGTGTATTATACCCTTTAGATGATCTCTGCGGATTCATGGAATGTAAAGGGCTTACAAGATAAGAAAAAAAAAGAATCTATTAATGCACTTAATTTTTAAATCTAAGGCAGAGATAACTTTCAAACAAGAAACACATATGTTGAAAGAGCAATGGGAGAAAGATACAAAAAAATGGGTGAAATATATTGTTGCTGCTGGTGACAGTACGGCTTTTAGGGGAGTTGCCATAGTAGTTAGAAAATCTTTTGATGGTAATATATGGAAAGGTAGCTGTGACCCAAATGGTAGTTGGTGTTATTTTACTTGCGAATTGCCACCGTTTAAAAAACCTTTCTTAGTCCTGAATGCTTATGCCCCATGTTTGCATCAAATAACTTATCTATACGAGATATACAGAATCTTAGAGAACTATCCTAATTACTTCTATATCATAGCAGGTGACTGGAATATGTTAATTAATCCAGAACTTGATAGGACAAATAAGAATAACAAGCAATCGGTTCAGCTTACTACACTAATAGCTGAAATAATGGAAGATTTTAAGTTAGCTGACCCATTTGAAAACTATAGAAATAGTATAACTACTAGTAAATTCACTTATTATTCACCATATCACAAGTCTTGGTCTAGGATAGATGTATTTTTAATATCTGAAATCTTATTAAATAATACAGTCACATACGATAGTGAACCTAGGACAATACCGGATCATGCAAAGATAAATATTACACTAAAGTTGGGGAGCTCAGTGCAAGGACCCCAAACAGTTATGAACTGGACGTTAAATCCTAACTTACTAAAGCTTAAAGATGTTTCACAAAATATCATAGACATTCTTACCCAAACTTATAACAACCTAGAAGTAGTAGATGTACCATACAACATTTGACATTCAATGGCAAGCTACAAAAGCAGCTATTACGGGTGTATTAATTCAAAAAGCTGCTTTCTATAAAAAATTAAACAGAGAGAAAGTAATATTAATGGAATCACCTGCAAATAAATTATTCACCAGTACTTGAAAGTCAAATGGTTACACTACAAGGACAACTACATGAAATTCAAACACAACAGTACTCAATCAATGAAATTAAACTCCTCCACAAATATGCCGAATTGGCTCAATCTCCCTCAAAAGCACTGGCAAGAATCATAAACATTAAGAATCCTCCTACCAAAATAAAGCAACTAAATTATAATAACAAAACTTTAGAGACAGATGAAGAGATCATTGCAGCTTTTGAAGAGATATACCAAAAACTGTATGGCCCCCAAGACCAGTTTAATGAGTCATTATTTCATCAATTTACCGATGAGTTACAATTTCCAGTACTGAATGAGACACAAATAATCTTAAAGCTTCCTTAAGTGTAGAGGAAATCATTGCTGCTGTAAATAAGTTGAAACCAGGTAAATCACCAGGGCCTGATGGTTACATGGCGGAAGTTTACAAGACTTTCAAGAAACAGTTAGCTCCTATACTATTGAAAGTATACAGATACATAATAAAGTATGGTACCAAAGACCTGTATATCAATAACTCAAAAACTATATTTATACCAAAACCCTAATCTGATGCATCAAACCCAAATAAGTACAGGCCGATAGCACTCATGAATATTGATATTCAAATTCTTTCTACAATACTAACTAGTAGAATCAAACAAATTCTACCTCACATTTTATCTTCTGAGCAACTAGGCTTTATAAACAACAGACTTACTATTGATTCAATCATTAGTTTAAAAGCGAATGATAAATGCTCTAGCTATGCACTGTCAGTAGATGCAACCAAAGCTTTTGATAGAGTAAATTTCGATTTTTTATTAAATATATTCAAGAAATTTAGAATTCCTGAGGGTTCTATAAACATGTTTAGGGCTTTATACAAAAATGCCACAACAACACTGTCTATACATAAAAAGCAATGAAAGCCTATTCAAATAGTGCAAAGCAAGGATGCCCACTATCACTTTACATGTTCAATATATACATAGAACCTCTGCTGCTTAAAATATCATGAAGGACTTAACCGCCATATTATGAATATTTCCAAAGTCCCAATAAAGTATACAGCTTTTGCTGACGATCTTAACATTTATTTTGAATTCCCTAATACTGATTTGAATAAGATACTAAACTCCATTGAAAAATTCTCAAAAATATCTAATTATGCAATTAACCCTAATAAATCCATCATATTCCATATGAATACTCTAGGACATAAGGAATTTTATTTCCCTGAAACTGAAATTAAAGTCAATTATAATCTCAAATATCTGGGTATTATGTTCACTCACCCCCAATCTGACATTACTAAAAACAACTTGTTTAAAACCTGGTCTAACATCACTGAAGACACTAAGAGATGGTTAAACCTCAATATATCTCCACTAGATAAGGCGGCCGTAGTTAACTTGAAACACTACTAGGAAAGTTTATTTGGCATCCAAAAAGTACAAAAATAAAATACACTAAATTAACATTACCCAAACAAGGGGGACTAGGCCTACCTGAATTCCAAACATACTACAACATATTAAACGCTAGTCGAATTATATAAATAGCAAATTTTGAACCATCCAACAAAGCATGGTATCCACTATGGATTAAAATATATTACAATAATCTAATCTCATGCAGTTTAAACCCTAGAGCAGTACCCTTTCTAAATTCTAAGACTTTAAAGTATTTTAAGGTTCATCATATAATAATAAGAAACACAGTAATATTTCAAAAGCTGGTAGCCTCCCTATATCTCAAAGATACTTTGGTATTGGGACAGCCAGTATACCTTAATCCTAATATTAAATTAAATAATACTATATTAAACCTGAATCAGTATCCAAAAATTAAAACTATCACTGTATGGGACCTATACCAGATCAAAAGTTTCTCAGCTGACAATATTAGTCAAAAAACTTGAAGTAAATAAAAGCTATAATACCATAATCAACCAATTAATATACCTGATCAACACATTTACTATGAATGTCAAAATAGACAACCAAGACATACAGCTTTACCAACAAATTATTAACCTGCTACTGTCGAGATCTAAAATGTTATCAAATACGTATAGATTAATAACAAAAATTAGATATCAAGATGCAATTCTATATTTCAAATTTTGGGAAGAGAAAAATAATAAGATAACTGATGAACAAAAATCTGATGCTATTGAACTTACTTTGAAATTAACTCCCCTTAAAAAACTAATTTATACCTAAATTATGATCAGTAACAATGCGTATCACACACCACATTTTCTTAACAAAATTAGTCTCTCCCACTCCCCTTATTGTACCATATGCCAAAACAGTGTTGCCTAGACCCTTCATATTTTTTGGAGCTGTAAAAATGTTTATAAGCTGTGGTGTTCGCTAAGAACCAAGTTAGAAAAAAAGGGATACAGCAAATCTACTCTGTCATGGGAAATGGCAATTTTACATATATTCCCTAATAATTTCTCATATGAAAAAAAAAACACATCATAAACCATTGTGTGCAATGATCAAATCATATATAGCCCAAAACTGGTGAGATAGAAGTAAAATCACATGGGAAGAATTTAAAGGAATGGCTATAAAATACTTATTAGCCAGCAAATTAATTACAAGAAGCCAACAAAAAACTGTCTTACTATCAGAAACATTGGAAAACGCTTTTAGAAATCCTAGGATAAAAATTGATTTATGATCAAGGGACTTCACCATCAGTATTACTTTACATAATTGAGGGAAACTAAAGGCAATTATTATAGCAATACCCGCAATAACAGTATACAGGTCATGGCAAACACATATAAGATGAACATTAAGGTGACATCAATGTATATATTGTACATAGTTAGCACAAGACAGAATGTTTATTTAGGTAGACTAGAATATCTGGTTGCAATGTTTTAATGTCACATTTTCAATATGTTGTACACTATCTATATGTAAATGTCTGTTTTACAGCTCATTAAGCGCAGCTTGATTATTAGACAATTCTGTATAACTGTTACCCTAACATTGGTGATTTATGTTATGTATATTGTATTTGGACGACTGAAACTTGATATTCCAAGTAGCTTGTATGTATATTTTCTGTGTCATTCTTTTCTTGTATTTAAATAGAAGTGAAATGCAATAAAAATTGTATTTGAAAAAAAAAAAACAAATGCTATACTTCTTAAATTATCATTTGTAGGAATTCCAGGAATTTTTCAAGTACTGGAAGTTTAGTCTTTTTTAGTGGCTAGTCATAAGGAAAAGTGACACAAAAGACAAGTTCATGTAGGAAACCAACTAGTAGTCCCATGTAGTAATGTTAAACATTTGCAGTTGAAGTGCAGTTTACTAGAGTTTACTAGAAGTATGTGAAGGCTAATAGCCTGTTTGTAATCAATGATGGTATACAATGAATTTAATATATTTGGTAAGGATGATACTGATTAATGTAAAGGTCACAAAGAAAAACAGTTTAAAGCAGCTTTGTGTATTCATCTTTAGGGTGATAAATAACCCAGTCTGCTGTGTTTTCCTTACTTCTTTTCCATAATTAATTTAACATTTAATTGAAATGAAAAGCCTATAGAGGAAATAGTTTTCTAACTTTGTATTTATCACTATTTTTTCTCATCTGTAAAGTAAAAACAGAGCAATGTCAAATGGAACTGTTGAGCAGTTTCTTTGGCTTTTGGCAGAAGAATAATCCCATGTATGCCCCAAAATGGAAATGATGCCATGAAGTCATGTCCTCCTGGAATGCCTTTACCCCTAGCTATTTGTTTACCAGTCAACAACATCTGTTAAACTCCTGTGTGTTGACATTTATTTTTACAAACAAACACTTGGGCTGTAACCAAGACGCATATAAAACTGTTTAATTCATTTAACATACCTCAGGAAAAAAGATTTTTGCTTTCTTCGCAGCAAAGAAGGTGTTTTAGAAGACAGTGCTGTAGTGTTACAAGTTCAGCTGAGCAGATATCGGAGACACCAATCAGACTTCATCTTATTTTCAGAGTAAATTAATTAACAGTTTAAAACATGGATAAATCATTATCATTCATTTCACAACTGTTCTTACTTGCACAAGAGCAATGACACAGATACTGCAGCTCTGTACAAGCAGACATTTCTAGCCTGTTATCCAGCATTAATCTGTTAGGCTGCTTAATTATATGACACTTAACTGCTTTACTAGGATCTGCATTCACACTGAATGGATTTTTTTCAATCAGTCTGTTTTTTTTTCTCTATATTTCATTATTGTGTTATCATCAAGTACTGAGTATCAAGCCATAGCTCACAGTACAGCTTAAATACTGTAACAATATATACAGGAGAGTGTTGCCATTGGGTGAAGCTCCAGAAGAGTCCAGCCTTTTGAGGTAGGTGAAAAGAGCCAGAGCTGACTTATTCATCCTTTCTGAGAGGTTTTAAAGGTGTCTGCTACAGTAGGCTGCCACCTAGTGGTAGCTAGGGGAACATCCTCCCGAAGTTTAGGTAATGCAAGGCAACACTGTACAGACCTGAACATAGAAGCATACATGCTAGATACATAATGACTGATTTGTAATCTCCAGTATACCACACTAATCATTATGAGGATCACAGATGTTACATATGTTCAAATATGTTCTCAGCAATGACAGAAGACAGATAGCTAACAAGCATGAAAAGAGAAGATTGTTTCCAATAAGGTATTTATTCCATGGCGGCCACAGTGGTGTAGTGGTTAGCATTGTCGCCTCACAGCAAGAGGTTCTCTGGTTCAATTCTTGGCTGGGATGCCTTCTGTGTGGAGTCTGCATGTCCTCCCTGTGGTTGCGTGGGTTTCCTCCGGGTGCTCCGGTTTCCTCCCACATCCCAAAGATACACTGTAGGTGAATTGGACACTCTAAATTGGCCCTAGGTGTGAGTGCATGTGTGTGTGTGTGTGTGTGCCTTCCATGGAAGGTTGGGTGCCGAGCTGGCAACTCGACAATGTAAAACACCACTGCCAATCATGAGCGGACAGGTGATCCGCTGTGGCGACCCCTAACCGGGAAAAGCCGAAAGAAGAAGAAGAAGAAAAGAAGAAAGGCAAATCATCCAGTGAGGTAATGTGGAAAGGACATGGTATTATCAAGCAAAACACAAGGGACTTGGAATTTTAAACCTAATATCTTAATTGGTGATAAAAATTTACTTTTCAATAGTTACTTTCTTTGTGTAAGGAAGAAGGATGTTTCAACCTTCAAATCCTCTTTGTTGGGGTAGTTTGTTCCTTGAACACCTGCTTGATTATTGCTACTTCTGAGTTTTATCAAAAACTAGCCCCGCATTCCAGTTGCTGTGTACAAAATTCTTACATCTGCCGTTCAGCCTTTCATACTTCAACATATTGTCTGATACACACTACTAATCCCAATTGTGCACATGGAGTCAGGATAGTTATATGATAACTTCTTTGAAAAGTTAACTTCTTTGGAGAGTTAGCCCCCAACTGTCCTACCTCAGTCACTTGCACTAGCCAGATAGTCATTGACTGCACACACCCTGAAGACTGTAGCAGGCAAAATACAACACCCAGCCGTCCAGAAGCTTATAGACTTGTAAGGTAAGTGTGTGATAGTGACGGACATTAGGGTAAGGTGCGGGTCAGGTAAGTGTGCGATAGTGATGGAGTTCAGGTTTAGGGACGGGTTAAGTGAGTTAGGGTTAGGGTGCGAGTAAGGTAAGTGTACGATAGTGACGGTGTTTTGG